>NC_088791.1:347683014-348009742 GCF_011386835.1 Chrysemys picta bellii
GGTAGCAGGGCTCCTCTGTCCAGGCCTGGGTCGCAGCTGCGGCTGGAAATCTGGCGTAAGTTCAGCACCAACTCCGCCTCACTATGGGGAGATGTGGATGGGCACCATGTGTAGCCCCTTCTGAACCCCTCCAACTGTTTTTGGGGACCACCAGGCCCGGCTTCTTGGGGCCCACTAGAGGAAGGCCCTAGCACCCTCATGCTTAGCCCCAGACCGGAGGGGCAGCCATTTTGAAAGACTATCCATGGCGATGCTCTTCTCCACTGACTCCTACGACGTAACACTGTGATTGAAAATACCGCAGCGGGCAGCCGGCGCCCCATGGCACAGGACTGGTTTCTCCGTCAAGCCAAGCGGGATCCTTGCGATGCCTTCTCCATCCAGCAGAGGGCAGGTTTGAGGCCATCAGGCAAAGGAGAGGCACTTTCTTTCGGGTGTGGCCAACGCGGATCGTTTCTTTTATTGCTCAATGTTGAATTTCAATGGAGACATTGCCCAGCGGTGGAAGGAGGGAAGAAAGCACTTTATGGTGGGGCTGGGCAGGCCAGCTGACCCTGTCTTGGCATGTACCTCGTTGGGTGAGCGAGGATCAGAACAACACAGGCACGGAGAGGACTGCCCACGGCTTCTGCAGACAATTGCTGGCAGAGCCCGGATCCACTTATCCCAATCTCTACCGCTGCAAGGACCCCAGAGAGCCAGCAGGGACCGCCGGACCGTGCTCCTCAGGTGCAGAAAGGAAACCAGGCCAATGTTTGTTTAGGACCCCTCATCCCACCGGATTCAAAGCATTTCACAGACTGCGCACAGAGGGACCCCGCGCCCGCCACTCAGACGCTGCTCCAGGAAGTGGAGACGAACGCGGGGTCCACATGGAGCCGCGGAGGGCATTGGAGGGAGGCGGGATGACGTCACGCTCCAGGTGGGCGAGGACCCCAGAATTGGTGACTTTCTGGCAGAGCTAAGGGCCCTGGTTCATGCATGGTTTTGCCTCTTCCCTGGAAGACGACCCCTCCAGCAGCCAGCACTGCTCACTAGCAGGCAGGGTCCTGGGGAGCCCCTTGCCTCGGACACCGTGTCGGGGCATTCCCCGCAGCACAGCATCTCACCCAGCCACCTGGCTGAGGCCTGGTTTGGCCCTGGCTCCACCAGAAGGACTCCCCCAGCCCACGCGCCTGCACCACTGGGGTGTCTCGTGAAGGTCGCTGACCAGGCCCAGCCCTGTTGACCTGGGACGATCGAAGGAGGAATGGCTGCAAATTGCAGACACCTCAGACACTGACGTTAACGCCCAGCCTGCTTCTGTGCTGCCGGGCTTGGGCCTCTAGTGGAGAGAGCCGTGACTCGTGCCCCTTTTTCCTTGGGTGAGGGCAGAGGGAGCCACATGGTCTTGCCAGCTGCAGACCATTCCGGAAGCGGACCGTGGGCAATATTAACAAGTATTGAACATCTAGGAGCTTGGGAAGGCCTAAGAGCTGCTGAGGGAGGGGCAGGGTTGGGGTCTAACCAGAACTCAGAAGGGACCAATCCCTGAATGTCTATTGCAGGCCCAGAACTCACAGCCACAGCAGGCCCAGTCACCGCAGCGGAGAGTTCCAAAGATGCCTAACGCAATGAGGTGCCCAACCCCCACTGGAATACTATAGGAGTTGGGTGCTCGGGCTGGGCATCCCAGACCATGCTGTAGTCAGCGCCTGTTGTCACAGAGCAGACCCCTGCGGAGGGAGGAAACGGGTCAGAGGAGACACCGGAGGCTGCTGAAGTCTTGTCACAAAGCCTCTGGCTTCAGGCAGGTGTTAGCAGAGGGTTGGTCTGGTGTGGCCCTGCTGAGATTAGCACAGCTGCGTGATCTGGGTGTGTGTGTGTGTTTGTGTGTGTGTTCTTCACAGAGATGGTGGGTGCTGGATCAGTGCCATTTGTAGTTACAGCCGGAGCCTGTCCACATGGACACGCCCACAAATCTACCTTCCATTGCCTGACAAACTCCTGAGCATCACGCACGGCCTGTGGCCATTGGCACCGAAGCCAATTCCTAGCACCAGGGCAGTAGCTCCGCTTGTGGGTTCATCAGTGGGGCACGTCCCTCCCTCGGGTGCAGGGAGGCGGAACAAGAAGAGGTATTAGCCACTCTCCAGTTCCATGATGTTATTGTGCATTCAGCCGACGCTAAGGCTGAAGGAGAGATGGGATTCCATCCCTGGAGAATGTATCTCAGAGAGGAACCTACCCACGATGAACCTCATCTCTGGGGAGGTGTCTGTGTACGGGGAAAGTAAAAGGGTCATTAATGTGGAAGAAGCAAAGTCATTAAGGTCCCCTGCAGATCTTAGGAAAGGTTGTGGGGTCGGCTCTGCTGACTTCTGGCGCTTCCTCTGCTGTGAGGAACCGATCACTTTCTGTCCTCAATGACCAGAGTTGAAAGCAGAACATCCCAACGCGCAGCCGGTAGGGTCAAGCTCATGAATTCAATGAGCCATCTAATGGGGGTGGTGAAGGGTCACCGGCCGACCCCCTTCCATTGAGCACTAGCTACGCAAACACTGCTCACTCGTGCTTTTGTGCCTCATGGGTTCTTCCATTGTCCTCGTGCGCTCTGCTGGGTTTGGAAGTTCTGCTCCAGCGGTGAGGCCAGGCAAACAGGACGCAGCAGGGGCCAGGGGAGAAGGCAGAGCCCTAATGCCACAGGGGCCAGGCGCATGCCCTTTATTCACAGAGGAGGGGGACACTTGGGACCCTACAAGTGGGCTGTTTACCAGGCACGGGGCATCTTGCTGGTTCAGCCATCCCCATCAGGATCGGCTCCGCAGCCCCTTTGGGCACTGAGGTCCCCTCTCATTGGATGCTGGACGACTGTTGTTTTTTTTTTAAACTGTTCTGTAATTTATTGAACCCATTTGCAAATTATACTAATCCAAATAAAACTTAATTTATTGAAAAAGCCATTGGCTGTCTCTGCTGTTCGGGAAGGGGGGACAGGAATGTGGTGGGGGAACCCCAGCTTGGCCTGGAGAGATGGAGGATGGGGAATGTTACTTGCCCCGGCTCACAACCCCAGGGTTAGCCAGGACAGGTGGTGCCCTGCCCAAAGGTATCTGCACACCCCCTTCCCTGCAAAGGGCGACAGAAGAAGGTTAAGCCGTTGTTTTATTTTGGGATTCAGACTATATCTAGCATCAATTCCTGGCTCTGGCACAGGGCTTGTCCGGGCCTAGGTGTGTGAAGCAGACTGCCCTGAGTTCCAATCCCAGCTCTGACACCGTCTCCCTCTGTGGAGTTGGGAAAGTCCCGGCCCCCGCTCTGTGCCTCAGTTTCCCCAATAGTACAATGGGGATAAGTGTCCTGACCCCCTTCCAGGATGGGGAGGATCACTAAATGCCTGGAACGCATTGTGCTGAGTGGGAGCTGTCTCTGCCCATACTCAGCCTTCACGCAACCATGATATAGAAAGTTTCTTCCTCTTGAAGGGAGACGTGAATTCCCAATCTGGGGCGTGGCCAGCAAGACAGCACCCAAAAACGGGCAGAGGCAAGCTTGAAAGATCAGTTTCTTTTGCACCTTTTTAACGCTGCTCACGTCACTCACCACTGAAATAGAGAATGGAGCGGCTGGAACAGGACTTGATTAATAACGAGCGAAAGGAGGGTAATGTCATTAATGCAAATCAGTCCCTCAGACTAACTGGATAGGTTTTTTCCATCCAAGTTTGGTTGATAAAGGTAATAGTGTTGCTATAATCTATTTAGACGGCTGTCAGGTGCTTGACTTGGTACCGCACAACATTGGCTGTTTTGCTCAACGATCTGCTCTCGGGATTATTTGGGGGAAGTTCTCTGGCCTGTTTTATACAGGAGGTCATGTTAGATGACCGCAGTGATCCCTATGAAATGCAGCCACCTCTGGGGAGGAACGGAGCAGCTGTTTACCGGCCACACAGCGCCGCAACCCAGCGGTTTCGGACGAGAAGTGGTGAAGACTACTGGAAGTGACTGGAACCCAAGGGGGAATTTTAAGGAAGCAACATGGAATTTTACAAATTGGGATTTTGCCAGGAATGTGGGAAACCTCTACTCACCTCCTGAGAAAATGCCCTTGGGTCTGGAGCACAGGGTGGCTTGGCTGTTTAAGGCCCTGTTCCCAGCTCAGCGCAGAACCAAGGCATTCTGGGGATGGTAGTTCCCAGGGCTGATGGGCGTTGTATTAGACAGCAATGCATGCTGGGAAAAGAGGTAGTATATAAAAGAGCTCCTTTTGCCCTGGTCAGAGATGGACCGGAAAGGAGCCATGGCTTGTCGGGAGCTGTTCTCAGCCTCCTGATTCCCCCCCCGAGGGAACGAGGGTTAGTCCTGCCTGTGTGGTCACCGGAGGAGCTGCATGAAGAACGGGAGGATGGAGAGGAAAAGCCTGGACCCGAGTTTGTTTCTAATCTGGAACTATTGGGGGGACCCTGGCGAGGGTGAATCCTGGGAACAAATGGGGCCAGGGGCCTGTGGGGGGTGTGTGGCTTGGAGAACTGGGTCAGGCACTTGCTTTTCTTTCTTGGGGCCCAGGGTGGAAACTGCTGACAGAGGGTGTGTGAGAGACACCCCCCTCCCCCAGAGTGTCGGCTTGATCCTGTTGAGAGGGGAGACGTGGACTCCCCTCCAATTGGAAGGGGTGGAGGTTGGTTTGGTTTAGTCAGAGGGTTCAACTGCCCAGGCAGTGAGGGGGAAACTGAGGCAGTGGCCTACCCCATGGACTGGGTGGAAACCCCTTGCTTGCACGATGCCGGCCCCCAGAAGTGTTTGCTTGAGCGGTTCCTTGCGGCAGAGCAGACCCACCTGGGCTAAAGGAAGAGATGGCAGAGCTGTCACGAAGCTGGGTCCGGCTGTGCCCTGACCACTCTGGAGAGCGGCTAAGAGGGGCTGCTCCTGTTAGGGCTTGTCCCTGAGCAGCCTGGCCGGGTGAGCCTGGGGATGAATGAGGCTGTTTCCAGCTCCTCGGGGGGATTGGGGGTTGGGATGTCCTTGTCTCCGGTAGGCTGTGGGGAAAGACTATGGGGAGCAGTCTGGGGAGACTCAGCACTGTGGCCTATCACTGTAGTACAACCATCCCTTCCGCCATGGGGAACATGAGCCTCCCACCGGCCTCTCCCTCTCCTGATTGGGGCACGGGCTTACCTCGGGCAGCTCCTAGTCAATGGCACAGCTGGGGTGCAGAAGCGGGCTTCCTGTCTGTCCTGGCATGTGAACCACGCTGTGCCCTGGAAGCGGCCAGCAGCAGGTCCGGCTCCTAGGCGGAGGCATGCAAGCGGCTCTACACAGCTCTTGCCAGCAGGCACCGCCCCCTCAGTTCCCATTGGCCTGTGTGGAACAGGTACAGACTAGCCTGTCGTAGCCGGGCAGCACTTTTAACGTCTCGGTCAGTGGTGCTGACCAGAACCTCCGCGACCCAGGGTCTTACGTTCTGTCCTGGGTCACGACCCGCAGTTTGAAAACCACTGGTCTAAGAAACGATTTGCTTTGACCTGGTGCAGGTGGCCTCTGCTTGAAACCAGGTAAGAACTAATGCAAATCCTGGCTCAACCTGTCTACATCAGGCCTGGCCATGGTGGCTGAACCTGGAGCAAATGGCTAGTGTAGACAAGATCTTGCCTGTGATCCCCTTCTCCTATCTATCCCACCTTGTCCGTGCCTGTGTGCGGAGATGTGAATCTAAAACCATGAGCTTGGAATACGGCCATTCCGGAGGATCTCTGGATTCCAGGATATGGGGAATTCAAAGCTCCAAGCACAATCGGACCCAATGGCCCAGATTCCCTGACCAGCTGGTGGACGTCGTAGCAGCAAGTGTTAACATCTCATTCTGAGGAAGTTAGAGAGGGCAGGGTTCAAAATTGGCCTTATAAAAAGATGACTTGCTGAGTCACTATCTTGGAGCCAACAGACCCCCAAATTGCAAGGCAGCCATCTCTGGGGAGGAACACGGCAGCTGTTTAACAGCGCACAGCAACACGGCTTGCCGGTTTGGGGCAGGAAATGAAGGCGAATAGCATATCCGCTTGAGGCTGCGGGGGGGAGCTAAGGGAGGCGGGATCAATGTTACCGAGATGGAATTTGAGCAGGACGTGAGAACTATCGTGTTGTGGGAGCTTTAATGAGCAGAAATAGTGAGGCCTTTGGTTTTGCCCACCACCTGCATGCTGGCACTTCCCTTCTACGCAGCACCATGGATGGGAATTAGGTCAGTACAGCGTCAAAGGGAAGAGCGCCACCTACTGACTCACCAGCCTGACTTCTGCTGCAGCTGGGTGGGTCTTGGAGGGGTCTCCCATCCCAGTAGTGACCCAGCCAGAGACCGAGGAGGGAGAAAACACAGGTAGCAGTTTCTAAGCAAACAAGCCCTTTTATTACTTCAGAATGTGATACTCCTGGACATAAAAAGCGAACATCTCGCAAAGTCTTCAGATCCTAACGCTTAAAATTCTCGTCTCCCGCCTCCCCCGAGAAATAATATTAAGCATAAGAAGAGAGTTTCAAATAACAATTAAATTAAACATTAAAAAAATAGCTCGTGATTTCAACCACAACAAAAAACACAACACGACGGTAGTTTAGTAGGATTAAAGTCACACCAAACGCCTCACTAACTAACTAAGAGACAAGGTGGGGTGCAGAGAGCCTGCCAGGCCTCACGGGCACCGGCTCCTCCCCGCGCCTGATAGCTAAACTGCATTGGAAACCAAACACGTCCTTCATTTCTCTGTGAGAGCCACTAATCACCATCAGAGATTCTCCTTGGGATGGGCAAAGGCTCCAATGATCTAGCAGAGTCCTACAAGGGTTGGCTACGTCTCCCGGTCCATCCGTGCTCACCTCTGTACGGCTCCGGAAAAGCGGATGAGCATCACTGCCTCCATTTTACAGATGGGGAAACTGAGGCACAGAGCGGTGAAATGAGTGGGCCAAAGGGCCAGGGAAGCAAGTCAGCATCAGAGCTGGGAACAGAAGCCAGGGCTCCTGACTCCTTGCCCCATGTCCACAAACCAGTCGCTCAGAACAAGGTTCCAGTCCGTCCTAGCCCAGAGACAGCTGTGCTAACACAGGGACAGCAGCCAGCCATGTTTCACTGACAGGCAGGTCCTCATTGGAACCAAATCACAGTGACTATCCCTTTGGTCGGAAAGGGAAATCGGTGAGCAGGGACCTGCCCTCAGCACCAGCCTAAGGGGCTGGCACAGCCAGGGCCGCTCCCCTTGGCAGCTGGTATCTTGAAATGAGAACTGTGCTTAAAACTGAACTGTGAACAAACCCAGTCACATTAGTCCTGGACGTGCTCTGGCCTTTCGCCCGTCCTTAAGGCTTGATCTCGCCCTGTGCCACTCAGCGCACCCCCTGGGATATTCCTGATGGCTAACAGGGAAAGGGGCCTAGAGAAAGTCAAGGAGGCAGCCCACGGCTTTCCCCCAGGGATCGCCGGCAAGGGGATGAAAGGCGCTCACCCTACCTGGAGAGTTGGCCGCAGCCCAGGCTGCTGGAACTAACCTCATCCAGCAACAGCTCCTGGCCACCGCCGCGGCCTCAGGCTGGATTCAAACTCGCCACAAAGCGAGGGAGCTTTGTAGGGGTCCCCTGCGCCACAGACCTTTGACTGCGGGATCGACCCCATGCGCAGCTGGCTCCAGAGGAGTTAGAGGAGACGGGCGTTAACACCACACGCTTGCTCAATGCCTTTGGGTCTCCGGCGGGCGGCTGGTCCAGATTCGCAGCCTGCCATGGCTACGAGCTAATGGAGACGGGGTTAGCGCCAGTGGGCGAGGGGTGGGGCTGGCGGGGCCTTGCGTCGCTAACCTACATGGATATAAACCAAGTTTAATTTGGATTAAGGGCGTTGACGCTATGTTTTGCTCTGGTTCGACTAAACCGGTTTGAAATAACACTTTCAGTTCAGCGGGTGCAACTCTGCCGTAGCCTGTCTCAGCTGCTGCGTCCTCCCACTCTCTGCTGGCAGCTCAGACTGGTGGGTAAAGACTTGATGCCAGTGGAAGGACTTGCTCTCCAGCCAGCAGCATATGGGCAGGGCTGTAGCCTTCGCGGGCACCTGAGCTCGCTGCCCCAGTGTCTAACTAACTAACGCGGTGCAGGCAGGCAGCGAGAACGCGAACTCAGGGCTTGTCTTCGCTGCAGAGGGAAGTCACGTTGTAACTCGGGTGTTGCCCCTAGCTTGAGTCCCGCTCCCACACATGGGCTGGCCCGCCGGGGGTACAAGCTACAGCTCGAGTGAGCTGAACGCAGCAGCTGCTCACCCCTCTGCAGTGTGGACGCAGGCGAGCGCCACTCTCCAGAGCTGGCAGTCCTCTGACAATTCCCCCCATGGGCCCAAAGGACAGGCGGGTTCTCCCACGCTTCCCTGGGAAAGGCCCCCTCGCTCACTGCAGCGCGAAGGTCCACGGGCTGTGCCCCTAGACATCTCCGACCCGAGGGGAGGAATAAAGCGCCGGGTACAAACGCTGCCCCCTGCTCTCATGGACGGTGGGCACAGATGAAGGCAGGACCCTTGGGTCTCCAGGCCCAGTGTGGAACAGCTAGAAGATAGGGCAGCAGTGCATGGACCCTGGCTGGACGCCTGATGGGCAGGGCTGAGCTGGCAGGAAGGATGCCAGGGAAGATTGGCCAGCGGGTTGCGCACTTGCCTGGGCCGGGGGTGACGTGGGTTTAATTCCTGCTCCGCCACAGACTTCCCCTGTGACCCTGGGCGTGGCCAGTCAGCCCTGTCTACACTGGGAGTCCTTTAGCAGGATACTAAGGGTAACCACTACAGCCGGGGAGGAGAGATAATGGGGACCAGAGGAGGACGGAGGACTCAGGAGTGAGGGGTGGGACCATTGCCCCCGCCATGGGCTCCCACAGTCAATGCGAAGGGCTGAGATGGTCTTTACACCCCCAATACTTCTGTTAGTCTTAAAGGTGCCACAGGACCCTCTGTTGCTTTTTACAGATTCAGACTAACACGGCTACCCCTCTGATACTTTACTCCCCCCCTGACCCTAGACACTCCTGCCTGCTCCAATTCTTCGCTGGGTCAGAGGCACTGGGCGGAGAGACGGTTCTGGATACAGACAGCCCTCCCTGGCTAACCACATGGCTGGGACGTAACCCAGGAGGCCGAGGCGCCTGGCGGGAGACGGGGGCGGCTGTTTTATCATGACCCCAATGGGGAAAGAAGCAACATCTAGATCCAGCGCACTGGCAAGGAATTCCTCCTCGGCTCCGGGCCAAGCTTCCCAGGTTAATTCCAGGCTCCGAATCCGAGTCAGCGATTCCCCACCTCTGGGCGGATGCAGGCTCGTGTCCCCACTTAAGCAGCTCGCGGGCTCCCCTCAATAGATCGCTCCAGCCCCTTGCTCAGCCTGGTTGCTCGTCTCCGCTCCCTGGTGACCGGAGCGCTGTAACCCAGGGGAAGAGGGAGAGGTCCTGCCCACTGCTGCCCACAACACTGCAAGCCCGCGGGATGCAGGAGAGGGCCAGGCTTGGCTGAAGGGGAAAGTCCGTGCAAAGGAGGAGGAGAGGCCTAAACCGGAGCAAGCCCAGGCTGCCTGGCCATGAAACAAACAAGACAAACCTTCTTCCCCTAGTTCAATAAATATGCAATAACTTAGGCAGCAGAGCGCCCTGCTCCCAGGCCTTCTGCAGTGAGGCCTCGGCCACTTCCAACCCCCAGCTACGGGACTGCTCAGCCCACGTGCGGCTCTCTGCCCCCCTCCCACCCATCGCCCCCTTGCTCTGGGTTGGCTCAGGCCCGATTCCTCCAGGAAGCCATGGGAGGCGAGGACAGGTAGGATCTGGGTTGCCGTGGGGCAGCTCCTCCCCACTCCGCGCCCACAGCCCCATCTCTGGGGTGCCCCCTGCAGACGCAGCACTAAGCCAGTGTCCCACGCGCTGCCCCTGCCCCCCCATGGGGATGCAGCCCGTGGCTGCCTCGAGTCCCCTCCCTCCCCGCCAGGGGGAGGGGGGCGCAGGCACAGTGAAAGCCCCCGAGATCCTGACGTAGGAGGGGGCAGGAGGGGGCCGGGGGATGCGAACAGGAGTGGCAGGCCCGGGCCCTGGCGTGGGAGGTGCAGATTCCTGCTACTTTCTGAGCTTCAGCAGGTTCTCCAGCAGGAGGCGCTTGTGATTGGGATCCAGCACGCCGGCCTCCTCCAGGTCCTCGTCGGTGATGTCACTGGAAGGGGGGGAGAGGACAGAAGTCAGCAGCCAGCCCCCCATGCAGCCCCGGAGATCAGGTGACTAAACAGCCACCCTCTGATTGGAGAAGCACAGACACCGGTAAACCCTCGCAGCACCCCCACCCCGACAGCCAGAGGCGGGGGATATTATTTACCCACACGAGTCAGTGGCAGAGCCCCAAATAGAACCCAGGCGTCCTGGCGCATGAGCCCCCCTGCTCTAACCACTAGGAAACACTTCTCTGACTTCTCACCTCACCAAGAAGACCCAGGCGTTGGGGAGATCCCCCCGGCGCATGCTTCTGAGGTGCCTGGAGAAAGCAGGGTTTGCCAACAGGGACCCCTGCCTGGGATCAGTGACCCTTCCCTGCCAAGAAGGCTGGCGGCGCCAACCCGGCACCCTTCCCTGCAGAGACCTCTGCCATGGGCAGACGTGGCACCGTCACCCCACTACAGCAGGACAGGAGCGGGCGTCAGGCGACCGGAGCCGTGCACCACAACTGTGCCACGCGGCAGGTAACCAGGTGTCTGGACAAGAGGCACCTTGCACTACACGCCTGCACTAGAGGACCGAACCCCTATAAAGGACCATATAGACTGCTGCCCCTCTCAGCTGATCCTGCTCTGGGAGAAGGTCCCTGGTTCTGCAGGGCAGCGGCGCCCCCTAGCGGCACAAAGGCCAAACTTCCACCCTGTGCTCCCGAACCCATCAGCATGCTGGGATGGAGAGCGAGGGCCCCGGAGAGCCAGAAGGATGTTGGCATGCCAGGTCTGTGGAACGGGCCGTGCCCCCAGCAGCTGGCATTTGCTAAGATCCTGGGCAACCAGGAGACGTCTCTACTCATCTGTTCTCCTTCTACGCCCCCCACCCTGCCCCTCTCCCCATTCATCATGCTGCCCCTTACTGCCCCGGCCAACCGGGCAGATGTAGTTTGTTCAATCCCCCCGCCCAGCGCTGGCGTCGCTCTCCATGGGAGGCTGGGGTGATCTCACCAGTGAGACTGTCCCCTCCCTGCCCCGTGCCCTGTGTCACCGCTGGCTGTCCCATCACGGACACCGATCGCTCTCCCCCCGGGTGTCTCATCCCTTCCTGTTGCTTACGTTCCCTGCTCCCACGCCCAACCAAATTCACAGCCGTGAAAAACACGTCATGGACGGCGAACTCAGACCTCCCCCATGAAATCGAGCTATTGGAGGGGAGGGAGAGAGGCAGGGCTCCCCGTGCACCGGGCTCCAGCTGCTAGTCCTGGGACAGGACATGGCCGTTCTCAGGGGGAGATGAGACCCACCTCCGGGTACCTCCCCCGGCTGCAGGAAGCTCCGCGGCTGCGCAGAATGAGGGTGGCAATCCTGCGACCCCCCTACAACAGCTTTGCGACCCCCCCCACGACCTCCTCTTGGGTCAGGACCCCCACAGTTACAACACCATGAAATTTCAGATGTAAACCTCTGAAAATGTGAAATTGACTCATTTAAAAACCCTCTGGCTGTGAAATGGACCGAAATGGACCCTGAGTTTGGTAGGGCCCCAGCTGTCTCCATCCCCGCCCCCTAGGATGTGCCCATCGTCACTCCCCTGCCCCCAGCTGGGGCTCACCACTCCTGCCAAGCCAGCGTCCCCCTGAGCTGGGCCCCCTCACCTGAGGAACTCCAGGTCGTCCCAGCCGTTGTGGATCAGCCCCTCCTCGTACCTCTCCAGCCCGAGGGCCAGGAGCCACTCGCCCACGCTGCACTCGCTCAGGCTGGAGCTGCTCCTCCCTCCCTGGCCCAGCGCCTACGCAGAGCAGATTGGCACAGTGCATCAGGCACCCCGGGGTTCCAGCTGCCCTCCCTCCCCTGGGACCCTCCTGTGCCGAGCACGGGGGCTAGTGCAATGGCTTAGTGCCTGCTCCGGGCACGGGGAAATCCGACTAACCCAGGGCCTGGTTCCAGCACCTTCCATCCCAGGACCCCAGTCACTTTGGACTGATGAATTCATTCCCCCCGGGGGGTTGGGTAGTATCCGCAGGCCCATTCTCCAGATGGGAAAACTGAGGCCCAGAGCAGGCAGTGAGTCAGTGGCAGAGCTGGGAGGAGAACTCAGTTCCCCTGACTCCCGGGGACAGGAGACGTCGATTCCAGGGCTGCTGAGAACCCTCGGCCTTCGGCCATTTAACCCTGGGGCCTCTTAGCCAGAGGAGCTTGGCAGAGCCTGCCCCTGTGTGCATGGGGCTGTGGGATCCCAGAGGGAGGGCACAGGGAGCCCGGATCTCATAGGGCCTGTGACAAGCTCCTGCATGTACCTCCTCAGCCAGGTCCTCCTCGATGCTCTCCCGGATGGAGCGGGGTGGGAAGGTGATGGGCCGGCTGTAGTCGGGGTGCATGCACCTGGGGGGCAGGTCCAGCCGTCCTTTGCTGAGCAGATGTGGGGCCGGCCGGCCCTGCTGCTCCCGCCCCAGGCCGCTGCCCCCTTTGCTGCCCGGATAATCCACCTCGCTCAGGGTCTTGGCCATCTGCAGCACCGAGCAGGAGCGATCGTCCAGGAGGCCTCCCTGGGCCTGGGAGGCGCTGGGGGGCTCCACCAGGAAGCCAGGTCCGGGGGGGAGGGGAGGCCTGGGGTGTAGCTTGGGCGGGGCCAGCTTGGACTCCAAGGGGTCGCTGAAGGCCACGGAAGCCCACGGCTTGGCGGTGCCGGGTTCCTCCCTGCCAGCTGCCCCACCCAGGTCCTTGGCGCTGGCGTAGAGAGGGTTTTCGGCCACCTCAAACTCCACGGCCTTGGGCAGGGGCGGGGGAGGGAAGTCGGGGGGCGGCAGGTTGAGCGTGCCCGTGTCCTCGTCTGAGGAGCTCTCCTCGCCCCGGCCCGGGAGCGGCTGGCGGCGCCACTCCGGCTGCACGGGCACCGTGATCTGCACTTTGTTCTTGGGGGCCAGCCCCTTGGAGGGGGTCGGGGGGTCCGCGGCCAGCAGCTGATGTGGGACCCCCTCCAGCACGTAGTAGGCCGGGTTATTGAAGCTGTTCTTTGTGGGGCCGCCGTCGGGCTCCGAGGCCGAGTCCTGCTTGGACCTGAGGGCACAGGACGGGATGGTCACCCCCAGGCACAGGCCAAGGGGCAGGGAGGAGGAGAGGCTGGTCCATGCAGCCTGCAGGCTCTTCGGAGCAGGAACTGTCTCTCGCTATGGGGTACGCACAGGGCTCGGGCCCCCCCTCTCAGCTGTACCCTGGCTCTGGCGGATCCTCTACCCCAGGCATCTCTCCCTGATGGGACAGTCCCCGGCAGCCCCTTGAGACGTCACCGCCGAGGCACTTAGGTCCCCAACCTTGGGGCTCCCCGACCCTTCTCCCTCGGGGGAACGTCCTGCCAGCTCTCCGGTGAGAGGCTGCGTTGTTCTAGCTCACGGTGGTACCAAGGGGGCTGGGGACCCAGTTTGCCCTTCACTGACCTGGTCTGAGAGGTCTCCTCCCTGGAGGTGCCGCGGAGCGGGGCTGGCAGGCGGCTGGCAGTCAGGGCGCTGGGCTTCTCCGGCTCGTCAAACAGCTTCCCGAGGGGGCAGGCTGCCGTCTCCCCTGGCAGGGGCTTCCGTCCAGCGGATCTAGCGGAGAGGGGAAGACTATCTGTCAGTGGAGGCAGGGCCCGTCCATACCCTCCCGGCTGGAAGCTCCCCGGTTCTCCGCAGGGCTCCCATGATCATGCCCCTCTCCCCCTCCCGGGGATGCCAGGAAAGCGAGGCCGAGTGCCCGTGTCCTTCCCCTGCAGCCAGCGCTCCAAGACTGGCCCCTGCGCTGCGGTGCTGCTTCAGCCTCCGTGAGGCGGGGCTCAGCCTGAGGGGGGACACCTTCAGGGAGGAGAGGCCCAACCCACCTGGGTGCTAGCACCAAGCCTAGTGAGGCGCAAGCCCAACCCAAGGGCTACAAAGGTGCCACGCAGCCCGTCCCCTCGGGCCCAGGCCGGCTTGTAACCTACGGTCTATTCGCCAGCGCTTCAGACATCACCGGGGATCAAACCCTCGCAGGACTTCCTCAGCGGTGCACAGCCAGCACTAAGCCAGCGGGTTGCACCGATACCCTGCTGCCCCTTCACGCCAAACCTTCCAGCCCCAGACAACCCTGTCTGCTCCTGGGAAGCTTCTTCAGCCAGGGCCCTGCCCCAAAAGCCACCCCCCACTGCTTGCTGATCTCCCCTGACCCCAGGCCAGGATCCTCCTGCCAGGGAGAGACCAGGCCAGTGCAGAGGGTCACTGACCTTCCCCATGAGTGACAGGGCTGACCGGACAGACACCCCCCTGGGGTATCCCGCCCCACCAGCCCACCTCACCCCCAACCAACCTGGCTTCTTCCCAGAGTGTCATTGCCACACCCGAACCCACCCCAGCCCACCCTTACTTGGCGTGCTCCTGGCTGGCCCGGGAGACCGGCGGCAGCTTCCCCTTGGCAGCTCCCGTTTCATCCTTGTCGATGCTGATCCACTCTGCGGGCAGGAGAGATGCACACGCTCAGCGGCAGAGCAGGCCCCTCTTAGCTCACTCGGGGCCTTGCCCAGGGCTGCTCCCTTTGGGCATCCGGGCCTGGCTGGCTCGATGCAGTCCCTGGCCATGAGGATCTCATCCCCCGCCCCTTGGAGGGCTCCTTCTACCCACCTGGCACCATCTCGCTGGCTCCCCAGCTCTGGGGGTGAGTGGGAAACAGCCCCCAGAGTCCTTGTCTCTCGGGCACCCCAGCAGTGGAGAGATGGAGCCACCCCCCCAGCCACTCACTAGATCAGAGGTGGGCGAACTACGGCCCGCGGGACCCTGAGCTCCTGGCCCAGGAGACTCGCCCCCGCCCATCCCCTGCTGTTCCCCCTCCCCTGCAGCCTCAGCTCACTGCGCTGGCGCAATGCTCTGGATGGCGGGGCTGCGAGCTCTCGCCAGGCCGCGGCTCCACCCCGGTGCTCTGTGCTGCGCGGTGGCGTGGCTGGCGTGGCTGGCTCCTGCTGGGCAGCGCGGCTGCCCGTCCTGCTGCTCTGGGCAGTGCGGCTGCAGTGTCACCAGTCACCGGTGCTCCAGGCAGCGCGGTAAGGGGGCAGGGAGCAGGGGTTGGGTTGGAAAGATGGCAGGGGAGTTCAGGGGTGGTGGTCAAGGGGCGGGGGTGTGGATAGGGTTGGGGTGGTCAGAGGGCGGGGAACAGGGGGTTTGAATGTGGGCAGGGGTACCGGGGGGGCAGTCAGAAAGGAGAGGGGGGGTTGGATTTGGCGGCGGGGAGCAGTCGGGGCAGGGGTTCCTGGGGGTGGTCAGGGAGAAGGGGTGGTTGGATGGGGCAGGGGTCCGGGGTGGGGGGGGACTGTCAGGGGACAGGAAACAGGGGGGTTGGATGGGGGGTGGGGAGCCAGGCCATGCCTGACTGTTCGGGGAGGCACAGCCTCCCTAACCCGCCCTCCATACAATTTCGGAAACTCAGTGTGGCCCTCGGGCCAAAAAGTTTGCCCGCCCCTGCACTAGATGGTACTACCTTCCCCACGGCTGCCAGCCTGGCCTGGATTCAAACCCTGAGCCATGCAATAGCAGCGGCCTGGCTCCAGCCTGCGTCTCTGCTTAACTGGGGAACAACATCCCAGCTTCTTCTAGGCAAATCCCCTCCCTGGCTGCTGGCTAATGGCTCCATTGGACCTGCTGCAGTCGGGCCGTGCGTTCCCACGGGGTGTAACCCCTCGGAGCCCTGGGTGCCTGGCAGGCAGCCCCTGAAAGGCGGAAAGCCTCCTCCACACACACACTCACCGTAGAGCCTCTCCCGGGTGCTCATCCGCTCGGCCGGGACCCGGACCTTCATGGAGCCACGGATGTTGCCCGTCTCCTCCCCGCGGTGGGACAGGTAGGTGAGGAACTGCTGGGTGGTGCTGCCGATCATGGACTTCAGGGCGATCACGCACTCGCCTGGAGGACGGGCGGGAGAAGAGGCGTCGGCGGGACAGCCAGAAGGCAGGCACCAGTCCAGGTTAACCGGGGAGGGGGGAGGGAAGAGGTGCCCATGGCACTGCCCTGCCCTCCCCTCCCCTCCGTCCCCAGCAATGTGACCCCAAAGGAGAGTGGTGGAGGGAGAGACAGGGGTGGGACTCCGCCTGCGAGAGCCGCTCCGCGAGTGCATGTGAGAGCCGCGCCCCTAGAGCAAGAGGCAGGTGGGGTGAGCAGCTGGGGCTCTGGACTGGGATGCTAAAGACCTGAGTTGGATTCCTAGCTCGGGAACACGCTCCCTGGCTGACCCTGGGTAAGTCACTTTAGAGCTCAGCTGGGAAAGGAACAGAACGATGCTTCCCCACTGCCAAGGGGCCACGTGAGGCTATGGAGCAAGGTGCGGAGCTCGGATACCACAGTGCGGAGAGGGGCCTAGACAGGAGGTGTTGCATTATATACCAAGAATATCTACACTTGTTCTGAGGCCCAGAAGGAGGTGGGAGACAGACCAGAAAGTCTCCAGATAAAAATAAAAGGGGGGGGGATGTGACGGAGCAGGGAGCAGGGCAGATTTGACCTGGGAATGTTGCAGGGGGGTTGCAGTGGGGATGTGGGACTTCCCTTGAAGGAAGCTACCTGAGCTGTAACCTGAGCCAGGAACGGGGGTGGGGAGAATTAACACCTTCTGCCCGGGAGACTGAAGAAAGGAGAGGAGCAGCGGGAGGAGTTGGGAGTTTAGTTTCGGTTGGGGCTGGGTGGTACAACTCAGGGAACCCCAAGCTGGGGTCTAAGCTCCCTGAACCTCCCAGAGGGACCTAATTGAGGGGGTCTGGTCGTACCTACACGCTCTGCTTGAGACTGTGTTCCTGTCCTTAAATAAACCTTCTGCTTTACTGGTTGGCTGAGAGTCGCAGTGAATCTCGGGAAGAGGGGTGCAGGGCCCTAACTCCCCCACAATCCGCAACAACTGGTGGCAGCGGCGGGATCTACTGCACCCCGTGGACGGCGCTTCCTGCAGTAAGTGACTGGGGAGCAGTAAAACGAAGGGGGATTGACGGGGACCAGGCGTGCTGAAGAGTGAGAGAGAGACGGTTATTACCCCTGGGAGTGTGTGACCAGCGAGAAGGACTTTTGCAGTAACAGGGTCCCCCGGGGGGATCGCAGCGAGTGGTCCCAGGGGCGGAGGAGTCTGCAGCTCGACCCTGGCAGAGAGGTGGTGACCTCGAGAAGGGCTGGCACACTAGGGGTCCCCCTGGGAACTGTGGGGAGCTGTGAGCACACAGGCCGGTGAGTGGCCAGCAGGAAGATGTATGCCAAGCGGCTTAAGAGCGACCTGGTGGAGCTGTGCAAGCAGAGGCAGCTGCGCATTGGGAGGCTCACCAAAGAACAGCTCATTGCCCAGCTGGAGGCGGAAGATCGCGCGAATGAACTGATCCCTGTGTCTCAGGGAAGCAGCCTGGCAAATGCAGCGCAGGCACCAGTGTCTGTCCCAGCTGGGAGTGGTCAGCCGGCTGCTGAGGGCTTCCCGAGACCCCTCCTTCCTATGCCTAGGGGAAGGGTGGGGAGGAGCCCAGCAAATACCGAAGGCGCCGTGACCCCCCCGGCCAGCAGGGGGTCCCCCCGGCGAAGCTCGCCGGCCAGCAGAGGATCCTCCCGGCGACGTTCGGCATCCGGGGAGCGGAATTGGCTGGAATGGGAGAAAGAGCTAAAACTGAGAGAGCTGGAGGATCGTGAACGACAGAGACAGCATGAACGGGAGGAGAAAGAGAGACAGCATCAGCGTGAACGGGAGGAGAAAGAGAGACAGAGACAGGAGAATGAGAGACAGCGTCAGCATGAACTGGAACTGGCGAGATTGAAGGGCAGCGAACCCCCGGCTGCGGTGAGTGAGGGGGGACCCAGGACTGCACGGAGCTTTGATAAGTGCATCATGGCCCCATACAAGGAGGGGGAGGACATGGATGACTTCCTGGAGGCCTTTGAGACGGCCTGCGAGCTGCACCGGGTGGATCCCGCGGACAGACTCCGGGTCCTTACCCCCTTACTGGACCCCAAATCCGTGGCATTGTACCGCCAACTGGGAGAGGCAGAGAAAGGGGACTACGAACTATTCAAAAAGGCCCTGCTACGTGAGTTTGGGCTGACTCCTGAGATGTACCGGGAAAGGTTCCGGAGTCAAGATAAAACCCCTGAGATCTCCTATTTGCAACTAGCCGTCCGCATGGAAAGATACGCCAGCAAGTGGGCTGGTGGGGCCCAGACGAAGGAGGACCTGATTAAACTGCTGGTACTGGAGCAACTGTATGGGCGGTGCCCATCCGACCTGAGGCTGTGGTTGGTGGACAGAAAGCCAGAGAACCCGCGACACGCCGGGCAGCTGGCTGATGAGTTTGTAAAGAGCCGGTCAGGGGGTGGCAGGGAGGAGCCCCAAAGGAACAGGCCCGCCGCGATGCAGAGAGAGAGTCACCCTGGGACCTCCCAAAGGGGGAATATGGGGAATCCCCTCCCACGGGGAAGGCCCAGCATCAGGGACAACCGACCGGCTCGAGGGGATCCACGGGACCTGAGCTGCTATTACTGCGGCCGAAGAGGCCACGTTCGGGCCCAGTGCCCCAAGCTCAAGGACAGACTGAGCAGACCGAACCCGCACCGGGTTAACTTGGTAGAGGCCCAGACGGACGAGGGGCAGGCTTCCCACGCAAGAGGGGCTGGCAGCTTATCAACTGCTCAAGAGAGAGAAGGGCCCCCGGCCAGCTTCTCTGGAGGGCCAGATGCTCCGGATTCAAAGTTCTCCGTTTACAGGGTTGGCGCGGGGCTGTCCCTGCGGAGCGAGTGCCTTGTTCCCCTGGAGGTGGATGGGAAGAAAGTTTATGGATACTGGGACACGGGCGCAGAGGTGACACTGGCCCGGCCCGAGGTGGTGGCCCCAGATCGGGTGGTGCCCAACACCTTCCTGACCCTGACCGGGGTGGGCGGGACCCCATTTAAGGTTCCCGTAGCGAGGGTACACCTGAAATGGGGGGCCAAGGAGGGCCCCAAGGACGTGGGAGTGCACCACCATTTGCCCACTGAGGTGTTGATGGGGGGGGACCTAGAGGACTGGCCAAGCAGCCCCCAGACCGCCTTAGTCGTGACCCGTAGCCAGAGCCGGCGAGGGGCACTACGCCCTGACCTTGGGAAGGATGTCCCACCGGAGGCACCGAACCCTTCCCGGGTGGGGAGGGAACACCCAAGGACAGGCCGCGGGGTGGCTGGGGCTTCCGACCCAGCCGACGAGAGGGAGCAGGTCCCCATCCCTTCCTCAGCCGCCGAGTTCCAGGCCGAGTTGCAGAAGGACCCCTCCCTGCGGAAGCTAAGGGGCCTGGCTGACCTCAGTGTGGGACAGACCATGAGGAGAGGATGCAAGGAGAGGTTCCTGTGGGAGAAGGGGTTCCTGTACCGAGAGTGGGCTCCCCCGGGGGAAGTGGAGTCGTGGGGGATCAGGAGGCAGCTGGTGGTTCCCCAGAAGTTTCGCCACAAGCTACTGTACCTGGCCCATGACATCCCTCTCGCAGGGCACCAGGGGATCCGGCGCACCAGGCAGAGGCTGCTACAGAACTTTTACTGGCCCGGGGTCTTCACCAACGTCCGGCAGTACTGCCGATCCTGTGACCCCTGCCAGAGGGTGGGGAAGGCCCGGGACAAGGGGAAGGCAGCATTGAGACCTTTGCCCATCATAGAGGAGCCTTTCCAGAAGGTGGCCATGGACATAGTGGGACCTCTCAGCAAGACGACCCGGTCTGGGAAGAAATACATCCTGGTGGTGGTAGATTTCGCCACCCGCTACCCCGAGGCAGTGCCCTTATCGTCCATTGAAGCAGACACTGTGGCGGATGCGCTGCTGACCATTTTCAGCCGAGTGGGGTTCCCCAAGGAAGTCTTGACGGACCAAGGGTCCAACTTCATGTCGGCCCTACTCCGGTGCTTGTGGGAGAGATGTGGGGTCCGGCACAACTGGGCCTCAGCATATCACCCCCAATCCAACGGGCTGGTGGAGAGGTTCAATGGGACGCTAAAAATGATGCTGAAAACATTTATGAATCAGCACCCGCAGGACTGGGACAAGTACTTACCTCACCTGCTGTTTGCGTACAGGGAGGTACCCCAGGAGTCTACCGGGTTTTCGCCTTTCGAACTGCTATATGGAAGGCGGGTAAGGGGGCCCCTGGACCTGATGAGAGACGAATGGGAGGGGAAGGCCACTCCTGACGGAGAGTCGGTGGTGGAGTATGTCCTGACCTTCCGGGAACGACTTGCCGAGCTCATGGGCCTGGCCAGGGAGAATCTGGCCAGAGCCCAGAGGAAGCAGAAGGTCTGGTATGACCGCACAGCACGGGCCCGCGCCTTCGCCACTGGGGATCAGGTGATGGTCCTCATCCCCGTGAGGAAAAACAAACTCCAGGCCGCCTGGGAAGGGCCCTTCAAGGTTGTCAAGCAACTAAACGAGGTAAACTATGTGGTGGAGCTGTCGAACCGGGCACACCACCACCGGGTGTACCATGTGAATATGATGAAGCCATATTATGACAGGGGGAATATGGTATTGGCCGTGTGTGGACAGTGGGAGGGGCAGGGAGATGACCCTTTAGTAGATCTATTCCCTGGGACAAGAGTTGGCTTCCCCCTGGAAGCAATTCCCCTCTCTGATCGGCTAACCCCTGCCCAGCGAGCTGAGATCGGAGGGGTGCTGCATCTGTACCAGCAGCTGTTTTCCAACCAGCCTGGACGCACTAATCTGACTGTCCACCGGGTGCAGACAGGATCGCACCCGCCTATAAAATGCTCCCCCTTCCGAGCCACAGGGAAAACTGCTCAGGACCTGGAAAGAGAGGTCAATGACATGCTGGCTTTGGGGGTGATCCAGCCGTCTTCCAGCCCTTGGGCCTCACCGGTGGTGCTGGTCCCCAAAAAGGACGGGTCGATCCGGTTCTGTGTGGACTATCGGAAGCTCAATGCCATCACTGTAGCCGATGCCTACCCCATGCCCAGGCCGGACGAGCTCCTAGACAAGCTGGGAGGTGCTCGGTACCTTACCACCATGGATCTTACAAAGGGCTATTGGCAAGTGCCGCTGGATGCAGATGCCAGGCTGAAATCGGCCTTTGTCACCCCTCTGGGGCTCTATGAATTCCTGACCCTGCCCTTCGGCCTCAAGGGAGCGCCGGCCACCTTCCAGCGCCTGGTGGATCAGCTACTGAGGGGGATGGAGAGTTTTGCCGTGGCGTATATCGATGACATCTGTGTCTTTAGCCAGACCTGGGAGGACCACATATCCCAGGTTAGACAAGTGCTGGACCGACTCCAGAAGGCTGGGCTGACCGTAAAACCGGAGAAGTGCAAGGTGGGGATGGCTGAGGTATCCTACCTAGGCCACCGGGTGGGAAGCGGCTGCCTAAAGCCGGAACCAGCCAAAGTGGAGGTGATCAGAGACTGGCCCGCTCCTCAAACCAAAAAGCAGGTCCAAGCCTTTATTGGGATGGCAGGATACTATCGGAGGTTCGTGCCCCACTTTAGCGCCATAGCCGCCCCCATCACTGAGCTGTGCAAGAAGGGGAAGCCAGACAAAGTGGTCTGGACCGAGGAGTGCCAGGAGGCTCTCCGGGCGCTGAAGGAGGCTCTGGTCAGTGGCCCAGTTCTGGCAAACCCAGACTTTGACAAGCCCTTTATGGTGTTCACCGACGCCTCAGACACAGGACTGGGGGCGGTGTTAATGCAGGAGGATGAAAAGGGGGAGAGACACCCCATCGTGTACCTGAGCAAGAAGTTACTACCCCGGGAGCAGAACTACGCGGCCATCGAGAAGGAATGCCTGGCCATGGTGTGGGCCCTCAAGAAACTAGAGCCATATCTCTTTGGGCGTCACTTCACCGTGCACACCGACCACTCTCCCCTGACCTGGCTGCACCAGATGAAAGGAGCCAACGCCAAGCTCCTGAGATGGAGCCTGCTCCTGCAGGATTATGACATGGACGTGGTCCATGTGAAGGGACGTGACAACCTGATAGCGGACGCATTGTCCCGGAGAGGGAGCCCTGAACTTCCCCAGGTCACTGGTCAGAGTGACCCCGCTCAGTTCAGTCTCGAAGGGGGGAGAGATGTGACGGAGCAGGGAGCAGGGCAGATTTGACCTGGGAATGTTGCAGGGGGGTTGCAGTGGGGATGTGGGACTTCCCTTGAAGGAAGCTACCTGAGCTGTAACCTGAGCCAGGAACGGGGGTGGGGAGAATTAACACCTTCTGCCCGGGAGACTGAAGAAAGGAGAGGAGCAGCGGGAGGAGTTGGGAGTTTAGTTTCGGTTGGGGCTGGGTGGTACAACTCAGGGAACCCCAAGCTGGGGTCTAAGCTCCCTGAACCTCCCAGAGGGACCTAATTGAGGGGGTCTGGTCGTACCTACACGCTCTGCTTGAGACTGTGTTCCTGTCCTTAAATAAACCTTCTGCTTTACTGGTTGGCTGAGAGTCGCAGTGAATCTCGGGAAGAGGGGTGCAGGGCCCTAACTCCCCCACAATCCGCAACAGGGGAGGAGAAATAGGGGTGACATCATGGTAGCCCACCAAAGGAGGAGGTGTTTCTACTACAAATAACAGAGCTATCCAGAATGCAAGCCCCAGTAACAATGGGGGGGCTTTAACTGTGCAGCCATCTGATGGAAAAGGCAACCCGCAAACTTTGCAGTAAGTTCTCGGGCTGTAGTAGGGACGACTCGTTTCCGAAAGAGGAGGACGTAACCAGGGGGAAAGCCATTTTAGACTTCATTCTGAAAGACGCCGGCGTAGGGAGGAGGGTTTTAGGTTTATGAGGGAAAGGAGGAGCCTATACAGAAAGGATGGACTCCACTAAACCAAAATGGAACCAGATTGCTGGGTGTGTAAACTTAAAAAGGTTGTAGAGGAGTTTTTAAGCTAAGGGCGGAGGGAAAGCCAACAGGTGCTGAGCACACGGTTCAGGACAGAGACATCCCTTAAAACCCACTTTGTCAGATGAAGCCCACAAGGGGGAGGGATAGCTCAGTGGTTTGAGCATTGGCCTGTTAAACCTAGGGTTGTGAGTTCAATCCCTCAGGGGGCCACTTAGGGAGCTGGGGCAAAATCGGTATTTGGGCCTGCTAGTGAAGGCAGGGGGCTGGACTCAATGACATTTCAAGGTCCCTTCCAGCTCTAGGAGATAGGATATCTCCATTAATTTATTTCATTTATTTTTTATTTAACGGGGATTTTCTATATCCTCATAAAGAGGAGAGTATCAAAGTTGATAAAGTACAGGTAGGAACTGAAGAGAAACAGTCAAACGAAAAAGAGTCCCAGTCAGTTACATCACATGAAGGCAGACAGCCAAACATGGAGAAATGTTATAAGAGCTTGTCTACAAATGCAAGAAGTCTCAGTACTAAGATGGGTGAACTCGAGTGGGTGGTATTAAATGAGGATGTTGATAAGAATGGCCCTACTGGGTCAGACCAAAGGTCTGTTATGGACTCTGTTATGGTCTTGGCTTCACAACATCCTCTGGCAAGGAGTTCCACAGGCTGACTGTGTGTTGTGTGAAGAAATACTTCCTTTAGTTTGTTTTAAACCTGCTGCCGATTAATTTCATTTGGTGACCCCTAGTTCTTGTGTTATGAGAAGTAGTAAACAACACTTCCTTATCTACTTTCTCTACACCAGTCATGATTTTATAGACTTCAATCATATCTCCTCTTAGCTGTCTCTTTTCCAAGCTGAAAAGTCCCAGTCTTATTAATCTCTCCTCACATCCTCATTCTACCAAGTTTCTGTGATGCCTGTTACATCCAAATTGGAATTGGAAAAGGTTCAGAAAAGGGCAATAAAAATGATGAGGGGTATGGAACGGCTTCCGTATGAGAAGAGATTAATAAGACTGGGACTTTTGAACTTGGAATAGAGACAACTAAGGGGAGATATGATTGAAGTCTATAAAATCATGACGGGCATGGAGAAGGTAGATAAGGAAGTGTTATTTACTCCTTCTCATAACACAAGAACCAGGGGTCACCTGATGAAATTAATTGGTAGCAGGTTAAAAACAAACAAAAGGAAATATTTCTTCACACAGTCAACCTGTGGAACTCCTTGCCAGAGGATGTTGTGAAGGCCAAGACTATAACAGGGTTCAAAAAAGAACTAGATACATTCACGGAGGATAGGTCTATCAATGGCTATTGGCCAGGATGGGCAGGGATGGTGTCCCTAGCCTCTGTTTGCCAGAAGCTGGGACTGGACGACAGGGTGGATCACTTGATAATTACCTGTTCTGTTCATTCCCTCTGGGGCACCTGGCATTGGCCACTGTCGGTAGACAGGACACTGGGCTAGATGCACCTTTGGTCTGACCCAGTCTGGCCATTCTTATGTTTCTAGGTCATAGCCCACAGGAGTCGGTGATAGAGCTGGGAACAGACCTCACCTAGGGCAGCCAGGACTAGAACCCTAACCCAGGACTCCTCCCTCTGAGCCAAAGGAGAATGCCAGGCGCTATAGTAGATCCCTCCCTTACCCACTCTGTGACCCGGCCTCTGGAGGGTGACATTACTCCCATGCCGCACTTCCCCTCCTGCTCCTTACCGTAGGATTCGTAGCCATCGACGGACTTGACCGTGAGCAGCAGGTGCTGGTCCTGGAGATACTCGATCTCGGACAGAATCGGCTTCAGCTGCAGCCGGGGGGAATCCATGGAGAATGGACATTTACTCAGAGCAAGGAGGCCAACACGCTGCATGTGGCAGCTACAGGGCACGGCAGAGCAAGGTGCAGTAATACAGGGATCTCGCACCCCCTGCCAATCGAACCCACTGCCCGCTTTCTCCCACCTGGACAGGGAGGCGGTGTGGTCTAATGCATACAGCACTGGCTTGGGAGACCTGTGTCCTATTCTCGGCCCCACCACTGGCCTGCTGGGTGACCCTGGGCAAGTCACGCCCCTGATCTCTGCCTCAGTTTCCCCATAATAATACTGACCCGCTTTGTAAAGATTTAGGGATTGTTACTACCAATAACAAGGTGGGGTCTCCTCTGCACAGAGGGGGTGGCAGGGTGATTGGCTGGGGGAGGGGGTGAGTTCTCACCGTGGGCAGCTGCCTCGAGGACCACTGAACTTTCAGGAAGTTGATGTTGTCACTGCTCTGCATGTCGTTCTCGGAGCTCTTCTTGAACTCTGGGGGGCGAGGAAGTGGCAGGCTCGGGTTAGGCACACCCCCCACCGGTGTTCAGACACAGTGGAGCAGTCCCACGGTACACCTCCCCACCCTGCCCCCATCTAGCCAGAATGGAACTGTCCTAGGACTAAGTTGACCCCATGTGGGGACAGCCAGCTCCTCCCTCCTCCCCCCACTCCGCAGGCCTCTGCTGCTTGAGCTAAAGGAGAATCTCCACTAGCACAAGGAGAATTAGGACTTTTACCTCCTGTGCCGGCGGCAGCCGCTGGCAGGCCATGGGTTCACACACAGCAGATGCGGGAGAGGATCCTGTCTACACTAGCCAGTGGGCTACACGGTGTGTGTGAAGGCAGGCAAGGGGAGGGGGCAGGCACGCACCTTCCAGGCAGGTGGAGTAGAACTCAATAAAGAACTTGGTCCGGCTGGCCGTCTTCACGATAGCTTCGATGCTCTCAAACTCAATGTAGGCCTGGTCTGAGACCTTGGAGAGCCCTGGGAGCAGAGTATAATAATAGTAGAACACCTCGCTAGCTCTTACCTAGCACTTCTCATCTCTAGATCTCCAAGCGCTATACAAAGGAGGGTAGGGTTGTTATTCCCATTTTACAGAGGGGGAAACTGAGGCACGGGGCAGGAAAGTGACTTGCCCAAGGTCGCCCGGCAAGCCAATGGCAGAGCTGGGGACAGAACCAAGGTCTGCTGAGTCCCAGTCCAGCGTTCCAACCACAAGGCCGGACTGTGGAGAGGGCCAGTGCTGCCCCGAGAAGACAGGACCCACAGGTTCATATGAGGGACAAGGAAGACGCCCCTGGCTCAGTTTTTATCACAGCTGGTATCAAGCGTGGAGAGCTACCAGGTCTGCTGGGCCCCAAGCAAGTTCATTTATCTTCTGGTTTGGGTGATGGAGCAAAGGGTGCTCCGGAACTGCCACAGGGCACAGCTGAGGGGAGGACAGGAGAGCAGAGCTGAAAGGAGGCATGGACCTAGGGTGGCATTGCCTTCTCCTGGGGCAGTGAGACAGGATCATGCTGGGGTCTGGCAATCCTGAGGTGGTGAGGCCTGGGGGTGGTGAGGTTGGGAGGACTCCCAAGGCTGAGTAGCTGGCACCCAGGTGGAAGGCCGGGCCTCTCTGCAGTGTGGTGGGAAGGAGATTAAAGTTCATCTAGGTATGGCCCCAGAATAATAGGAATACTTTGCCTCGGTTTTCACTACCAAGGATCAGAGCATGTGGACAAAGGCAGGATGGAAATGAGTGTCTAGAAATGGTAATTATCACAGCTGTGGTGGAAGAAAAACTTAATGAGCTCAAATCAGGCGGGGGCAGATAGTTTCTATCCCAGGATCCTGAAAGAACTGGCACATGAGACTGCTAGTCCGGCAGGAAGGGGTTTTTAATGCATCTAGCTATTTGGGGTAGCGCTGTATGACTGGAGAATAGCTAACATCCCTGGATGTAAGAAAGGGGAAAAAAGTGACCCGGGCAGTTACGGACCTGTTAGACCGCAGCAGCATTCCAGGAGTTAGACTGGATTGTGAAGGAAAATAATTAAATTCAGAGAGGTAACTGGCAAAGGAGATGTAATACAACGTGAGTTTACCAAAGGTAGATCGTAGATTTCAACTACCTGAAAGGGGGTTCCAAAGAGGATGGATCTAGACTGTTCTCAGTGGTACCAGATGACAGAACAAGGAGAAATGGTCTCAAGTTGCAGTGGGGGAGGTTTAGGTTGGATATTAGGAAAAACTATTTCACTAGGAGGGTGGTGAAGCACTGGAATGGGTTCCCTAGGGAGGTGGAGGAATCTCCTTCCTTAGAGGTTTTTAAGGCCCGGCTTGACAAAGCCCTGGCTGGGATGATTTAGTTGGGAATTGGTCCTGCTTTGAGGAGGGGGTTGGACTAGATACCTCCTGAGGTCCCTTCCAGCCCTGATATTCTATGATTCTATGATCGTGCCAGCCCAACCAGATTTCCTTCTTTGAGCAAAGAATGGATGCTTTAGACAAGGGAGGTGCAGCAGAACTAATAGACTCGGTCTTCAATGAGGCATCTGACACGGTGTCACTAGTTAAATGGTTAGGGATAGGTGCAAGACTTGTCAGGTGGGTAAGGAACTGGCTAAAGGGAGAAGCCGGCGGGTTGCGCTGAAAGGTGACTACTGGACAGGAGGGAGGTTCCTAGCAGTCTTGGGACCAATCTCATTCAATGTGTTTCTTAAGGACCTGGACACTAAAAGCAGGAGTGGGCTGATGAAATGTGCTAACGACCTGACGTTAGAAGGCACTGTCAGTACAGAGGCGAATTGGAACACAGGAGGATCTGATGACCTGGAAGGCTGGAGTGACAGAAATGGGATGAAATTCAGTAGTC
This sequence comes from Chrysemys picta bellii, assembly GCF_011386835.1. Classification (NCBI taxonomy): domain Eukaryota; kingdom Metazoa; phylum Chordata; order Testudines; family Emydidae; genus Chrysemys; species Chrysemys picta. Next base: position 347,710,698 of record NC_088791.1, read on the forward strand.
CGGAGTTCAAGGTCACGTGCTTCGGGTTGAGTACGAATTTCTGCTCCAAGCTGGGGGCTCATCGGCTGGATGCGACAGAGGAGCAGAGACCTGGGTGGGCGGGTCGGGACTGGGAGCCACCGGGGTGATGCAGCTGTGAAAAAGGCAAACGGGCTCCTAGGATGCGTGAGCAGAGCGAGAGAGAAGTATTAATGCCATTGCACAAGGCACTGGTGAGACCGTATCAGGAATCCCGGTGCAGTTCTGCTCCCCCGTGTTCAGGAGAGAGGAATTCAAACTGGGACAGGTGCAGAGAAGAGCTGTGAGGATGATCAGGGCAGTGGAGGGCCTGTCTTACGGGAGGCGACTGGAAGAGCTTGGCTGGTTTAGCCTGGCAGCAAGAAGGGGAGAGGGAATCCGATTGCTCTATGAATACACCGGGGGGAGACGAACTCTGGAAGCTACAGGACAGTGCTGGCACAAGAACAAACGGAAACTAACCACGAACAAACTCAGGCAGGAAATTTCTAACCATCAATAGGAGCTGTGGGGGCAAACAAGTGAGTTAGACAAATGGACGAGTGGAATTGCATGACAGGATTGCTTGTGACGGTGGGGGGGCAGGGCTCGGCAGCCCTGGGGCTCGCTTCCGGTCTATGGCTTACCTTCCCAAAGCTCATGCTTCAGGGTTTCAACCGCCCACCAGCAGGGGTCAGGAAGGGATATCCCCCTCCCTCCGTGTATTCCGGCAGGGTTTTTTTATCTCCTTCCTCTGAGGCATGAGGGATGGTCACGGCTGGAGATGGGACATAGGATGGGGTGGGCCAGGGCTCTGAGGTGACCCCGAGCGCTGTCTCTCTCGGCTGCGGGGTTAGCACGCGGGGGCTGGGTGGGCTGGTGGCCTGCAGTAGACAGACGGTCACACTGGATGCTCTAGCAGTCCCTTCCGGATTTAAACGCTACAACTTTGCGACATCCGTGTCCCCACGGAGGCTCAGTGACAAGTCAGGGCCAAGGGCAGGCGGAGAGCCGCTTGACCATTGCTAGCCGGTAGCCACCCAGCCCAGCGCAGGGCAGGCACACGCCCACCTTCCCCACATACCTTTCTTGGAGACAAACTGGGATGTCACTCCGACTTCGAAGGCTCCGAAGACAGGGGAGTGGTCGCTGGTCGTGATGTCGTCAGTGCATCCTACCAACAAGCAGGCTCCACTGGTGAGCTAGCCAGGGGACCTGGGGCCGGGCGCTGGCTCAGCAGAGGCAGGGAGTCCGACTGGCAGCTGATCAGGCCCAAGGGGAAGGCATGTCCCTCTCTAGGGGTGGAGTGCCCCAGGGCTGGGATCACCGGTGGGGCAGCCGAGAAGGAGCTGGGCACTGCTAGAGCCCTCTTGCCCGGCCCTTCACTGGGTGTCCATACACACCTCAGAAACATCGCCGGGGAGAGAACTACGTTTCCCTCATACCAGAAATCAGTGGGGAATTCTGATAGCCCAGGGGACCAGGCCTCTCTGCCCACCTGCCACCCCACTTCCTCTCACTGCCCTGCCAACGTGCACACCCCAGGCTCCCCACAGCCTCTTCAGCTCCTGGCCCCGCCCCACTGAGGCTGCTCACAAGGATGGGGGGGCGCTCGGCTAACGGTGATGAGACCACTGTCCCGGGGACAGAGCCCACCTCCCCTGTGAGAACCGGACTGAGACCCGCAACTCGCAGGCCTCTGCGACTAGACCGGTTTGGGCTGGATTTGAACCGGGGACCTAGCAGGGAGAGACTGCAGAGCTTGTTCCCAGTCCGGTCCCCACCTTGTCTACCCCACGCCCTCGGGAGGGCTTTCCTCTAGAGCCCCCCAGGACGAGCCCCAGCCCCGCAGGGCCTTGCCCCGCTGCACTGCAGGAGGCAGCGCCCGCGAGGTCTGGGCCAGCAGGGCCCTGGCAGGGAACCTGGGCGATGGCTGGGAGGCTGGGCTGTCCCTCTGCCCCTCTCACCATCCCCCCAAGGGTGTTGTGCGGCTCGAGGGGGTGTGAGGGGAACGGGCTTCTGGGGTTGAGTGGAGAGAGGGTGTCCCAGGCCCTCCAGGATTAGCTCCAAGGAACAGCCAGCGCTGCGGGCACAGCCAGGGGAGCGCCTGGCACTGGGTCCCTGGTCACCTCCGTGCAGACGCGCCGGCCACGGGCTCCTCCGCACGCCGGCAGCAGCGAGGCGAGAACGCGGGGCCTGCTGCTCCACAGGCCCGGGCCTCTCCCATCGGAGACACTCCACTCGGGCAGCCCGGTGGAGGGCCACCCTGGCCGGCCGCCTGAGGGCGAGCAGGTGTGACTCCAGCCGGCATCGCGTGCTGCTGACGCCCCCCACTCACCGTAGGAGTTGCAGTTGATGTGGGTCTCGGGGTACGACTTCCACAGGATGCGGTCACACCAGGAGGGGACGTTGGTGCGGACCTGGGCAGGGGGCACAGGACATTGGGGTGAGGTATTGCCTGGCAGCGCCCTCCCCCCGCCCACAGCCTGGCAGGGCCCCTGGCGCTAGCCTCTCATTGGCCCACAGGGTCCAGAGAGCCAGCCACGGGAACCGGCTAGCCCTCCCCAGCCCCCCAAATGCTCCTCCCCAGCTTCCCTTCCCCCCCACCCCCAGCACCTACCCCAGTGGGCTTCTGCTTGTGCCACACGTAGGTGTCGCGGGAGCCCCGCTCGTAGCGGTAGGTCGGGGGGAAGGTGATCTCCTCCTCGCCTGCAGAGACACAGCGTGAGGAGAAACAGCCTGCGCTCGGCCACCCTCAGCATCCCCAGCAGCCATGGGGCGACAGTCCACACCCCGGACCCCAGGCCCAGCAGTGCTGATCCCCGTAGGGGAGACACCCACCCCAGCAGGGAAGGGGCAGAGCCAGTGGGTGAAGCAGACGCCCGCCCCGCCCGCAGCAGAGCCGCCCTCACCGAATCGCAGGAAGACCTTGTGCTTCTCCTTCTCCAGGTTGAGCTGATCCACCTTGAGCAGCGGCTCGAACTCCTTGCGGTTGATGTAGTTGAGGATCTCCTGGAGGAGGCAGGGCCGAGCGGGCAGGTTGGAGTGGGGAGGACGGGTCACACAGCCCCCACAACCCGGGGGCCTGCACTCCCCTCCCCTCAGGCCTGCCCTCCTCCTTTCCTCCCCCCAATGGGCCTGTGCCCCTCACCCCTCACTTGTCTGTCCTCCCCACGCTGCATCTCTCTCCTTCCAGGCCCACGCCCCCTCCCCACAGGCCCGCGCCCCCCTCACCTGGATGTCCATGTCCAGGCGGTAGTTGAGGTCCCCGAACCAGAAGAGATGGGTGAAGCGGAGCGAGATGTCGAAGGAGCTGAGCTGCTTGTCGCCCAGGGACAGCAAGCGCAGGATGTCCAGGTAGTTCTGGTTCCGCCTGGCGGAGAGGGGAGCGGTGGGCAGGCGGAGAGGAGGCAAGGGAGGGGACACAGATCAGAATCTCCGTGGGAACGTAAACCCAAGGCCTCGACCGCTCCTCGTTACTGAAGATCCCCAGGCGCTTCCCACAAGAGCAGCGGGTTTGTCTGGGTGCCCTAATTCGAGTGCCGTCACTGTCCAGTTCAACCGCCGCCGTGCTCCGCCCCAGAGGCAGACGCGCTGACCCGTTGCATGGGGCTTGTTACATGTGTAACCGCCCTCTGGGATCCATCGGGACGGTACAGATGACAGATGGTGGTGGTGGTGGTGGGGGGGTTAATATTCTCAGGGCTTCTACCAAAGAGAAGGCATGTGGAGAATGAACGCCCTCCCCAGGCTAAGAGTGCCAGGCCTGACAGAGAGACGGGGGGGGGGGGGGAGGGGGGCAGGAGATGGTGGACGGTTTTCCTCATTTGGCCGTCGACCCACCAGCCGCATTTACTGCTTAGCTTGGGAACGTCGGTGCTTCCAGAGCCCATCCAGCGGGACCGGAGCGCGCGTGCTAACAGCGACAATCGCCGCGTGCTGCGATGTGGCCCCAAGGAGCAGGGTGTGGGACGGTGCATGGAAACACGCCGGGACAGGGTGAGCGCAAACGTGTCTGAGTGTACGCAAGTGTGCAAGGCTGAGCCCAACTGTGTCTAAGAAAGCGAGAAGGAGCATGCGAAGGCCAGGGTGAGCCAGGGTGCCCCAGGGTGAGCGTGCGAGCGGACGAACCTGTTCAAACCGGCGCATGCGTGTGTGGCAAGTGTGCCCCAAACTGAGTGTGGGAGTGCAAGTGGCTGCATGCAAACACTAGTGCGCCAGAGCGAGCGGGAGTATGTCAGAGCGAGCAGGAGCGTGGCCGGGGGTAGGTGTGAGTGTACCCAGAGCGAGCGTGTCCAGGAGAGAGCAAGCCACGTCTGTAAGCGAGAAGGAGTGTCAGCATGTCCCAGAGCAGGCTCGGCTCTCTCTGGCGGTGCAAGGCGACTCCCCCTGTGCCCGGCTCTCCTGCCTCTCCATGGAGACCAAAGCATTGCCCGCCCAGAGTCATCGGCCATGTTCGTGTGCTGCCCACAGCCAGCGGCAGGAGTTACCAGCAGCTCCCCTCTCAGCCCAGCTGGCAAGACCAGGGGGCCAGTCCCTCCACCCTCAGGGCTAGGTGACGGGCTCCCGCTCTGCCAGGGGCTGCCCTGCTCCGCGCCCCACACTGACCTGGCCGTCTTCTCGTTGCCTGAGGTCAGATGGCAATTCACAAAGCCGAAAGAGGTGCCATTAAACATGAAGGAGACTCCCACGGCCCCTTTATTGCCTGCAAAACAAAGAGGGAGAGGGGGCGAACCTCACTGAGGCCAGGCCGGGGCTCGGTTCCCAGGCCTGCTCCGGGCACCGATGGCCCGTCGCACAGTGGCCAAAGCCGGCGCCGGCAGCGTGGAGTGAGCAGAAAAAACACAAAGCCAGTAGGGTGGGTGGCGGGAGGAGAGAGTCCCAGCTGGCTAAGAGCTGCACCAGATCCCTGGATCCTAGCCTTCCCTGGCATCGAGGATAGTCAGACCCGGAGCTGGCCAGCTTCTCTCCAGCTGTAACGGACCTCGTGAGCCCCCTCCACCAGGATCCAGGTGCTGCCCGCGTTATCGTTCGGCTGCCCTGGGGCACTGTCTGCACCGCCTTAGATGGCAGAGCCAGCCCTGAACCCAGCCAAGGGAGGAGAAGCACATGCAGAGAGGCAGGCCCTGGGGTCATTTTAAAGCAGGGCAAATAACCAGGACCTCCCGAGCTAAAGGACTGTGGCATCACAGAACAGTCTGTGCCCTTGTGCCGGCGGTCGTGCCAGGCCAGGGCTCCTCTCACGCCAGAGCAGAGGGAACGTCTGAGCCAACCAGGGTGGATTAAAAAAAAAAATCAATGATTTAAAAATAAATTAATAAAAAACTGTTTTAATGTTTAAATTAAATTCAGGTTTACTTTTAAAAGAGAAACCGGTTTAACATTCAAATGGAAATTGACTACCTATGTTAAGGCCTTAATTTGTTATCATCTATTAAGATCATTTAAATTAACTACAGAAAGTAATATTAAGTAGTATGTGTTTGCAAGACAGTCAGACCACTGAAAGTCACCAGCTAAGCACCTGGCCCCAGGGTTTGTTGAAGGGCTAAACTTTGACACCAGTAGCCTCTTCTACAGCTGCAACGAGAATATATTTTTCATTTCAGTTTATTCAACTCGTTCAGTTCAATGACTAATTCATTCATAGTGCAGCTATCAATTAGGAGCTGAAAAAGCAGGAAAGCTTGGTTTCCTCTCCCAATCTATGAACAAAAACAAGGTGTGAGAGGATGAAATCTACTAGCTCTAAAATCCTGAAGGATATGGTGACCAGAAACAATCAGCTAAATTCACTAACTACAACTCAACTTCCGGTGGGTAATACGTCACTTAGTTTTAAAGGCAAAACATATTTTGATAAACTATTTTTCCTGATATCTCCAGCCCATTTATGGTAATTTTATTTAATGTAAAAAGTGGTTTTTGTGCATTTTAAATTGAATTTGGATTTCCATCCAAAAAGAGCTTGGCACATATCACAAGTAAAAAAATCCATCATCGAATGAATAATAAATGTGTCATTCTAGATCGCAGGCCCTGGTTCTCATGGGAGACTTTAATCACCCTGATATCTGCTGGGAGAGCAATACAGCGGTGCACAGGCAATCCAGGAAATTTTTGGAAAGTGTAGGGGACAATTTCCTGGTGCAAGTGCTGGAGGAACCAACTAGGGGCAAAGCTTTTCTTGACCTGCTGCTCACAAACAGGGAAGAACTAGTAGGGGAAGCAAAAGTGGATGGGAACCTGGGAGGCAGTGACCATGAGATGGTCGAGTTCAGGATCCTGACACAAGGAAGAAAGGAGAGCAGCAGAATATGGACCCTGGACTTCAGAAAAGCAGACTTTGACTCCCTCAGGGAACAGATGGGCAGGATCCCCTGGGAGAAAAACATGAAGGGCAAAGGGGTCCAGGAGAGCTGGCTGTATTTTAAAGAATCCTTATTGAGGTTGCAGGAACAAACCATCCCGATGTGTAGAAAGAATAGTAAATATGGCAGGCGACCAGCTTGGCTAAACAGTGAAATCCTTGCTGATCTTAAACGCAAAAAAGAGGCTTATAAGAAGTGGAAGATTGGACAAATGACCAGGGAGGAGTATAAAAATATTGCTCAGGCGTGCAGGAGTGAAATCAGGAAGGCCAAATCACACTTGGAGTTGCAGTTAGCAAGAGATGTTAAGAGTAACAAGAAGGGTTTCTTCAGGTATGTTAGCAACAAGAAGAAAATCAAGGAAAGTGTGGGCCCCTTACTGAATGAGGGAGGCAACCTAGTGACCGAGGATGTGGAAAAAGCTAATGTACTCAATGATTTTTTTGCCTCTGTCTTCACGCACAAGGTCAGCTCCCAGATTGCTGCACTGGGCAGTACAGCATGGGGAGAAGGTGACCAGCCCTCTGTGGAGAAAGAAGTGGTTCGGGACTATTTAGAAAAACTGGACGTGCACAAGTCCATGGGGCCGGATGCGCTGCATCCGAGGGTGCTAAAGGAGTTGGCGGGTGAGATTGCAGAGCCATTAGCCATTATTTTTGAAAACTCATGGCGATCGGGGGAGGTCCCAGATGACTGGAAAAAGGCTAATGTAGTGCCCATCTTTAAAAAAGGGAAGAAGGAGGATCCGGGGAACTACAGGCCAGTCAGCCTCACCTCAGTCCCTGGAAAAATTATGGAGCAGGTCCTCAAGGAATCAATTATGAAACATTTAGAGGAAAGGAAAGTGATCAGGAACAGTCAGCATGGATTCACGAAGGGGAAGTCGTGCCTGACTAACCTAATTGCCTTCTATGATGAGATAACTGGCTCTGTGGATGAGGGGAAAGCAGTGGATGTGTTATTTCTTGACTTTAGCAAAGCTTTTGATACTGTCTCCCACAGTATTCTTGCCACCAAGTTAAAGAAGTATGGGCTGGATGAATGGACTGTAAGGTGGATAGAAAGCTGGCTAGATCGTCGGGCTCAACGGGTAGTGATCAATGGCTCCATGTCTAGTTGGCAGCCGGTTTCAAGTGGAGTGCCCCAAGGGTCGGTCCTGGGGCCGGTTTTGTTTAATATCTTTATTAATGATCTGGAGGATGGTGTGGACTGCACTCTCAGCAAGTTTGCAGATGACACTAAACTAGGAGGCGTGGTAGATACACTAGAGGGTAGGGATCGGATACAGAGGGACCTAGACAAATTAGAGGATTGGGCAGAAAAAAACCTGATGAGGTTCAACAAGGACAAGTGCAGAGTCCTGCACTTAGGACGGAAGAATCCCATGCACTGCTACAGACTAGGGACCGAATGGCTAGGTAGCAGTTCTGCTGAAAAGGACCTAGGGGTCACAGTGGACGAGAAGCTGGATATGAGTCAACAGTGTGCTCTTGTTGCCAAGAAGGCTAACGGCATTTTGGGCTGTATAAGTAGGGGCATTGCCAGCAGATCGAGGAACGTGATCGTTCCCCTTTATTCGACATTGGTGAGGCCTCATCTGGAATACTGTGTCCAGTTTTGGTCCCCACACTACAAGAAGGATGTGGAAAAATTGGAAAGAGTCCAGCGGAGGGCAACAAAAATGATTAGGGGTCTGGAGCACATGACTTATGAGGAGAGGCTGAGAGAACTGGGATTGTTTAGTCTCCAGAAGAGAAGAATGAGGGGGGATTTGATAGCAGCCTTCAACTACCTGAAGGGGGGTTCCAAAGAGGATGGAGCTCGGCTGTTCTCAGTGGTGGCAGATGACAGAACAAGGAGCAATGGTCTCAAGTTGCGGTGGGGGAGGTCCAGGTTGGATATCAGGAAAAACTATTTCACTAGGAGGGTGGTGAAACACTGGAATGCGTTACCTAGGGAGGTGGTGGAGTCTCCTTCCTTGGAGGTTTTTAAGGCCCGGCTTGACAAAGCCCTGGCTGGGATGATTTAGCTGGGAATTGGTCCTGCTTTGAGCAGGGGGTTGGACTAGATGACCTCTTGAGGTCCCTTCCAACTCTGATATTCTATGATTCTATGATTCTATGATTCACCATTTTCTAACATAATGAAAAAGGTAAATATTAAGCATCTGAATAAACATAAGTCAAGCTCTCTAGTGCTTAAATCAGTGGGTATAGATGTAGTATATCCTCTTGCCTAGCAAAAAGATGCACCATGTTTAGGGTAAAGGCTAGATTTCGCTGCAATCAACACGTTTTAATGTTTGCCAGCCAAGGAGACTCAACCTTTCTTTAGGGGAGTAACTAAAAAGTACTAATGCAAAATATGATTAAAACTGATGATTTAAATCAGGGGTCTCAAACTCAATTTACCTTAGGGTCAGTGTCAGTCCTCAAATCCTCGCAGCCGGCCAATAATGTCACTCATACTGCCCAGAACCCGCCCCCCAAACTCTGCCCCCCACCTGCCTAAGGCTCCGGGAGGGAGTTTAGGTGGGGGAGGAGGTCTGGGGTAGGGGATTGGGGAGTAGGCTCTGGGATGGAGTTTGGGTGCTGGGTGCAGGCTCTGGGCTTGGACAGGGGTTGGGGGTGCAGGAAGAGGGGGTGAGGTCGCAGGTTCTGGGACGGAGGAGGGGTGAGGGGTACAGGCTCTGGAAGGGAGTTTGGGGTCTGGGGGGAGGGGTGCAGGCTCTGGGAGGGAGTTTGGGGGCGGGAGGAGGTATGTGAGGAGGGGGTCGGGGGGTGCGGCATTTACTTGGGGCTCCAAGGCAGGCTGGGCTGGGGGACCTCAGCGCGCTGCTGCTCCCAGACACCGCCCCCATAGCTTCCCATTGGCTGCAGGGGTGTTCGGGGCGGGGGCAGCGCGGGGAGGCACAGCCCTGCCCCGGGGCCGCAGGGAGGGGCCGGCAGACATGTGGAGCGAGCAGGCAGACGCTGCTCAGCTCCGCTGCGCTGCCGGTGGTCGGTGGGGCCCCGGGCCATTGTAAATAGCCCGGGGGAGTGCCAGGGGTGGGAGTGCTCAGGGGTGGCAAGCGGGGCCAAGGGAGAGACCCGGCCCCAAAATTGCTGGAGCCCCATGGGGCACATTGGGGAGGTTCCCAGGCCACAGATGGCCCGCGGGCCGGGAGTTTGAGACTCCTGATTTAAATCACGGTTTCCTGCTTGTTGATTTAGCTCAACATTACAACTGATGCTTTAAATCAATCCACCTTGGTGGTAACTTGCCCCAACCCTGTGCTGGAGAGGAGGAAGAGAAATTTGGTCTCCGGGGCCCATTTGGCCATTGACCTCTCTGTTGCGGACACCTGACCGCTCCGGAATTGGCGCGAGACCCACCAAGGCGCTTCACAAAGGCCAGTGAAGAGGCACAGACAGTCACGATTAGTGCCCCAGGCTGGATCAGGATGGCCAACTGCATCTGAAAGGCCCTGCGCTGTATCCCAATCCTCTGAGCCATCCAGTCCCCTCTGCCACTGTCCCACTCTCAAACCCCAGATCTAACCCGCGCCCCCAGAGTCAGAAAATGCTAATTTTGGGTGCCAGCCCCACTGGAGCCTGTGGGGCCAGGACATACAGACACAGTGCAAAGAATCCATGTGCACTGACACAACTGCTGTATAAATCACTCACAGGCAGACAGCGACAGGGACTAGTGACCTGCTACTCCAAGACCAGAGGAATCTACCACTTGCATAGAAGGGCCCTATGGGGCACAACGTGGATACCAGAATGCACACACAGCCAGCCGTGCTAAAGGTGAGTGCAGAGGGCCGAGTCAGTCTGTCCCAGGTACCTAGTCTAGCCCCGGCAGCGCCTAGATTGGCCCCTACCCAGCGTGTTGGCGATCCCGGTCTTCACGCTCGAGGTGCTGATGTGGCTGATGCGGTTCTCGTGCTCCGGTTTCACCAGGACGGCAATCTTAATGTTCCACAAGGCCTGCATCGCGATCTGGCAGGGGGCCAACAAGATAACATTACCCCTCTGCTCTCCTGGCGGGGGCGCCGGAGCCTGGCTCGGAGGCAACAACTGCCTTAAAGTCACCGACCCTGAAACCCCACCGACAGCGAGAACCAGGCATGCGGCAATGAGAACAAACCCACCGAGATGCCCAGGAGTGTCCCTGTTGCTCAGTGTTTGCAAACCGAGGTTTAAATGAAGTTTGGTGAGGTTGAAAGCAGCCAGGGTGGCTGCTGGGAATTGTAGTCCAATCTGTCCCCGGGGCAGACACGTTGGATAGCTGCTACTCCCCCTTCCCTGTTCCAACAAGGACATTTCTGAACCACCAAGGCACAAACCAGATGTTTACAGGAGGCTTCTCTTCCTCCTAAGTCTTTTCTGCCTTAAGGAGTCACTGGGTCTAGCGTTATATTAACGGCTGCAGGTTTGTCCTGGCGAGAAGAGGAGAATCCTGGACAGCATGATTTTCCCGTTTGCCCGTGACTTTATTGCGTGTTCAGGACTCCCCCACAGCAGTGGCTCCTGTGCCTCGGGGCTGGGCCCGGCTCCCTGCTCCGAGCGTGGTGACCAGGTATGCTCAGGTTTGGCCTAGCCACCCCTCCATCATGACAGAGGAGCAGGGGAAACCTCCGACTCGGAGCGGAGACAGGCCTGGCCCAGCCGGCGAGACACAGGAGCTGCCACTGGCCGGGTGAAGGCAGGATGGGCTCCGTCTCCAGCTCCACACCCTTCTGCACCAAGCCAGGGTTGGGGTTACAGCGCTGCTGCAGGTGCTTGGGACCCCTCATTGGTCAGGACATTTTCACGGAGCAGTCACTAAACTCGGGACTCTTCCTGAACTGACCACGGCTGGAGGAAAGGGATAAAAGCCCTGTTAAATATAACGCCTTACACTTCACACAGCTCTGCTGGTGCTGAAGGATCCCAAAGGAAGAAAGCTGAGAGCCCGATTTTCAGACACTCCACGCACATCCAGCTCCCATTGAATTCTTACACATGCATGAATAATGCAGCCACCTCTGGGGGGAGTACAGACGCCAGTGCACAACACTGTGAATGCTAGGGTGCGAATGGGAAATGCTGGCCAAAGACAACGCAGCTGACACCCCTCACGAGCTGACGCCTCTACCTCAGGAGGTTAAAGGGCTGAGAGACCTGTGGCCACAGGCATGGGCAGCGTGTGCCTCCCCGCATGACTGGGGAGGCTGGGCCTGAGTGCTGGAAGCTCCCTAGAAGTGTGGGGGGCGACCGGCGCCTGGACCATGGCCCTGCCCCGAGGCCACGCTCACGCTCCACCCCCACTCTGCCACAGGCCTGGCTCCCACTCAGCCCCCTCCTCTGAGGGGCCCCCCACCTGCACCTCTCTCTGCCCCCTCCCCCAAGGAGCCCCCCCGCCATGCCTCTCCCCACCCCCTCCCCTGAGCGTGCCTCTTGGCCTCTCAGGGACGGAGAAGCGCGAGTGGGGAGGGGCGCGCGGGGGAAGTGGTGGAGTGGAGCGGGACCTCAGGGCAGAATGTGGGGTGGGGGCTACTGCCCAGGTGCCCTTTCAACAGCAGGCGGTGCTCCAAAGGGAGGTGCACCACATCCTGTCTGGGGGGGCTTATCCTCCCCCAGTCTATCATACCTGCCACAGGCTTTCACACCCGGTCCCTAAGCCGTCTCCCATCCACCAGTCGAGGTGAAAGTGGCAAATCCAGCCATGCTGAGGATTTGGGAGGACGGTCACCCCAGCAACCATCTCCCCGAGCCCTTCCGCTATCCCACGGCCATCCACAGCCTGGGATCCACCTGGATTTGGAGGCTGGGAGTCTAACGGCTGGCCCTCAACCAGAGGAGATGGCAGATATCCTGGGTCTTAATATGGCGGGACAGCCCCTGGAGACGGCAGCTTCCCGGCATGCAATGCTCCCTCTTGAGCCGAGTGGCGCGCAGCTGGAGCATGGCATGCTGGGAAGCTGTCGTCTCCAGAAGCTTCCCCTCAAGACGACCATGGCCCAGTGTGCAGCCAGGTAGAACTGCAGAGCCCCGAATCCCAGGTCATCTCCTCAGGCCCTGCCACGGCACTCGGGCTCTTACCGGGCGGTACTCGATCTCCGTGAACTCCTTCAGCACGCTCCGGAGGAAGTCGACCCACTCCTTGTCCCCCATCGAGTTCTCCTGGGTGCCAAAGACGTAGATGTCATGGGGGATGGTGACCGTCATCTCATCCAGCGTCTTCCCCAGGCCCTTCGACGTAAACCAGGACGTGATGCTCTTGGGGGGAGGCACGCTTCCTGTGGGAGAGGGCATGGCCCAACAGAGCCGCGGTCACCGATGCGGTCACCCTGCTCAGTCCCAGGAGGACGGGCCCGTGGTTGGGCTGCCAGCCTGGGACGTCAGAGACCAGAGTTTAGTTCCCTGCTTTGCACCAGACTCTCTTGGTTTTCTTGGGCCCACCGTTTAGCCACTCCGTGCCTCGGTTTCCCTTCTGTGCAGTTGGGGAAAGAGCCGGGCCCAGCCTCACAGGAGTGTGTGAGGATAAACACATCGAAGACTGTGAGGTGCTCAGAGACTGCAATGTGGGGGGCCAGACAAGAACCACCACACAATGCCCACTGCGTGTTCACAGAGATCGGGGACTAGGCGGGGATCAGACAGGAAGGTCTTCTCAGGGGGCTGCGAACAGGTGTCAGGAGGTGGCAACCATCCTGCCTTGCCCAGGTTGCTAAAACAGGGGGGTAGCCTGGTACAGAAAGACAGAGCTATGGCTAACTTAGGGTAGCTATACATATGATACGTTCACTTGCAGCAAGCTATTCAGCCACTAGATGTCACTGTCTATTGCGGGGGGGGGGGGGGGGGGGGGACTTTTTGGCCTGAGGGCCGCATCGGGGTTCGTAAATTGTATGGTTAGGGGAGGGGTTCGTGGCCCAGCCCCCACCTCCTATCTACCCCCCCACCCCGGGACCCCTGCCCCATCCAACCACCCCTTCTCCCTGTCCCCTGACTGCCCCCGGAACCCCTGCCCCTGACTGCCGCCTGCCACCCCATCCAATCCCCCCTCCTTCCTGACTGCCCCCTGGGACTCCTGCCCCATCTAACCACCCCTTCTCCCCTGTCCCCTGACTGCCCCCTGGGATCCCTGCCCCCATTCAACCCCCCTGTTCCCTCCCAACTGCCCTGACCCCTGCCCACCCCCTCAAATTCCCCTGCCCTCTATCCAACCCCCCCCTGCTCTGTGCCCCCTTACTGCGCTGCCTGGAACACCGGTGGCTGGCGGCACTACAGCCGCGCCGCCCGGCTGAAGCCAGGCCACACCGCCGCCACCGCGTAGCTCAGAGACCAGGTCAAGCCGGGCTTTGCAGCTGCGCTGCCCGGCCATCCAGAGCATTGTGCCGGTGGCGGAGCGAGCGAGCTAGCTGAAGCGGCTAGCCTCCGGGGCCAGGAGCTCAGTGGCCGGGCAGGATGGTCCCGCGGACCACATCCGTAGTTTGCCCACCTCTGGTGTATTGCATGGAGTTCCAGACAGGTGTGGTTCCTGGTGAACAAGGCAGACAAAAGTGGAATGCGAGCAGGGTGGAAGCCTGTTTGTTAGTGCTTGGAGCTGGCAGCTGTTTTGTTTAAACAAACGCTTCCTGTTTAAGACGGGCCGTGATTCCTTATGTCCTGACGGCAGGGGGCTGGAGGAAAGCTGGGTAGGGTATGTGGCTCGCAGGTGGGATCTCAGACTTCAAGGAGGTGTTTAGCGGGTCTGGATACGTTCTGTGACTCTGGGCCATGCTTCCCGGGCTGAGGGGAACTCCCGCAGGGCACTGAGCGTTCCACATCACCCTTGCCCATGTTCCCATGCCACCTGAGGGCCGCTCCCGACAAGCCCTGCCCCAGGCACCCCGTGGCACTGACCCATGTTCCACGTGCCGATGAAGACGGAGATCATGTCGGGCTCGTCCTGCTTGGAATGTTTGTTTTTCATCAGCTGCAGCAGCTGGCAGAACGCCTCCCGCTTCTGGAGGAAAGGCAGGCAAAGGAGGCAAGTGTGAGGAAGTGGGAATGTTCTTAATGTTTTCTCTGAATACCGTGTGGGTGCCTCAGTTTCCCCTATGCCTTTCTTAAGTATCTAGGTGGGGGGATAAGGGTGTGTGACTGTTGCAGAGCCCTAGGCAGGTGTGATGCTGTCTGCACAGAGAATGGCCGACACCCTGTCTCCTGGCAACTGATGGCCTGGGCCCCTCCCCTGCAAGTGCCAACTGAAGGTGTTGGAGAACAAAGAGATCAGGTGGCCTCCTGGCCCAGAAAAGAAACAAAGGCCAGAGGAGGGGCTGGAGGGGGTTTCAGTTTGGAGCTGGCTGGGGAAAAGGGGGGAAGCGCCACCGGTCTGGGCTCCTTGACCCCCAAGATGGACCTGAGGGGGTCCTGTTTTCTGTACCTACAAGTTCTGTTTTGGACTGTGGTCCTGTTGTTTAATAAACCATCTGTTTTACTGGCTGGCTGAGAGTCATGGTGAATCGCAGGAAGTGGGGGGTGCTGGGCCCTGACTCCCTTATACTCCGTGACTGTAGGTTAGGCAGCAGGAGAAGATGGGCCATGGACAGGAGACCCAGGTACAATCCCTGGTCGTGGCCACCCACTCGTCAGTCAGGAAGGGCTCGGACAGGTAAAGGCTATACAATAGTTCACCCATCACTGGAATGCAGCCACCTCCGGGGTGGAACGTGGTTTGTGTTTAACAGGGCACAGCAAACTATGCAGCTGTTTAGGACAGGAAGTGAAGAATTCCATAACCAGTTACAGGGGGGAATCTGGTGCCGGGGCATGATTAATGGTCATGTGTGGTTGTGGCCTTGGTTTTAAAGGCAGCACCTCCGTACCCCTATTAACTTGCTGGGCCTCCGTTCAACTCACAGACCCATCTTGGAATCTGAGTTAAGCTGGGTCCTTTACTTCTCCTGCATCATCACTAGCAGTAAAGATTTTGTAGGAAACCATGCCCTGGAATGCAACCCCTTTTAATCATGCCCTCAGTGACCCTCGGGGTGGCCAAGCTGTGACGCCCCTGGGGTTTCTGCAATTGACATTCTGCAGACAGCCTTGTTGATGATGCATAAGGAGGAAGAGACGCCCCGTCCCCCTCCCAGTGCCAGGTTGGCTTTGCAGGAGTGAAGACGGCCTGTCGTCACTGCAGTCAGCTGTCCTGGGAAGATCTCCTAAGACAGGGTTTTTTTTTTTTTTAATGTCGTTTCTTTCCGGACCAGAACCGCACTCGAATGCTTTAATTTAGCCACATTCCCTTCCTGCGGCCTCGGAGCTGTGTGGGCAGGACCACACCAGACACAGTAATAATAGACCCATGACTCACCCTGGCGCTGACGAAGACAAAATCTTTCCGCTGAGTTTTATCCTTCTCCTTCTCGAAGACGATCCCCAGTTTATTCTGCACCCGCTGGGACTTGATCAGCTGTCGGACTGGAGAGCGGCACAGAAAATCAGAGCAGACGTGACCCCAGAGCCCCGTTCCTCTCCCACCACCCCAGGAGAAAGCCCGAGGCTGCAGAGGCAGCAGGAGAGGGAAGACCCCAGGGCTCCCAAGGCTGGAGGGACGGGCGTGGTGTCATTGGCACACACGGTATCATGCCAGGAGGAGGCACTGCGGGTGAGCGATCAGGTCCTGAGTGACGCAGTTTGGGGGCCAGATCTAATCATTTCTTATCTCTGCATGCTACAGGGCAGCCCCAACACACTGAACACCCCACAGAAACAAGGGGGCCCGGGGTATCAGCAGCGCCAGGAGGGCTGCGGCTGGTCCCTGAGTGCACGGGGCATACGGGCCGGGCGCAGCACCCAGCGGGGGCCCTTGGCTCTTACTCTTGTCGTGGGTGAACGTGTTCCAGTCCTCCTGGGAGTCCTTCTGCTTCTTCAGCACCACCAGCTTCCCGCCCTCCACGTCCACACTCAGCGTGAACTTCTGCGACTTGCCGATCTTGGTGAGGTCCCCCAAGGTGACGTCCAGCTTCACCTGGGGCAGAGAGACAGCCCTGCGTGGATGGGACGCTCGGAGCTGCTCGGGCGGCCACGCCCCGCCCTGGGGCTAACGCCACTGAGCTCAATAGAGCTACGCCGGGGAGGAATTTGGCCCCGTGACTAGTCTTCTACCTGGTAGCCCTGGGAAGAGAGACCGCCCGAGATGACTGGCGGGGAGCTCCAGGGTGATGAAAGGTGGAGCCTCAGACAGGACCCCTGCTCTGGCAAGGCCCCCAGAGAGCACCTTCTGCATGAGGTGAATGTGAGACGGCTTCCCGGAGACGGGGATTGTACAGAACCTTTCCCCTGCACTATGTTATTCTGGAGTCAGAGCAATGAACCTGACTGACGCTGGTTATTTGCGTATTAACGAACCCAAGTGGGGTCAAGCAGCTGACTACACGATTGGTCACCATTTTCCTTGGGCGAACAGCTGCTTGGTTTGCGCCTCAGCTCTACGGACCAAGAGAAGCTCCATAAATGTGTCGTTCCTGATCCTCCAGGAGCCGGCACGTGCTTCGGAGCGATTCCGGAACAGACACCGGCTCTGCTTTGCTTCTGGAGGGCCAGAGCCCAGGGCTTCGCATCTGAACCCCTTTGGCTAGTCGTGGGGAGAGGGAGCGCTCAGACTGAAACCCCCCGATGCAAATCCACTCCATGGTTTTGGTTCTGGGTTGGCAGGGGAGGGGAGTCTGGTTTAGATACGGTCACAACACTTCTGATGAGATTTTGGTGCTATCAAACCCAAACCCTGGCTCCAATTTCCCTAGAACAATCCCAAACCCGGCCCTGATTCACCTCAGAACAATCCCAAACCCTGGCCCCGATTCACCCCTGAATCCCGCCTCCATTTCACAGCAGAGGCCCAAACCCCAGACCTTAGCCGTGATCCCTCCTAGAAACCCAGCCCCCAGCCCCCTCGGCTCACCCTAACTCCCGACTCTCTCCAGCCTGTCTCGGGGGCAAACTGGCACGTGACGAGCGCCGTTCCCCGGCTGGGGCGTGGGAGCTTTGGGGCCCAGGCCACGGGGTGAAGACTTTACCTCAAACGCTTGCACGGGGATGCTCTTGGCTTTGCGGGAGGAGGGCTGGGCCAGGATAGATTGGGCCGTGGAGCTCATGTCCTGGAGAGCTTTCAAAGCCTGGCAGGGGGAGAGAATTGACACGGCCTGGTCACAAGCGGCACCTGCCGGGTCCCCCGCTCCCCTCAAAGCCTTTGGCCTGGGCGGGGTCTCCCGGTTTTACCCCTGCCCCTCCCCACCTCCTCAGCCGTCTCTGGGCCGCGCCGTGGGCTGCAGCTGGTTCCCCTGGAGTTCAGCGGCTCCCCCGCGCTCCCCGTCAGCGTGACGGGAGGAAAACACGTGGGAGGCGGGAGATCTGCCACCCGAGGGGCCCGGCCCAGCCCCAGTGCGAGCCAGGGCTGGGCCCAGGCAGAGCATTCAACGAGCAGGTGGAGACCGCGCTGCCACGCAAAGGCTGGCTGGCTCTGGCGGGGGCTGCAAATCCCGGAGGGCCCGGGCAGGGCTCAGAAGGTGGGGGTCAGACGCACAGGCCCCCCTGCCCGGCGCCATTGGCAGGGAGCTCAGTCCCCCGGGAAGTCGATGGGAGTAGCCGGAGCTCTGCACAGCTGACAGGCACTGTAGAGGTAAGTGGCTATGTGACTTGCCCATGGCCCCCGAGGGAATCAGTGTCAGAGCCAAGAGCCGGCTCCGAGAGCCCCTGGGTCCCAGCCCTGCGCTCAGACCACGGGATCCCAGCTCCGTCCAGCTGCACGGCTCCGTCCCTCGCCTCCACAGCCGAATCCAGCAGCAGCACGACGCAGCTAAGCTCAGCACCGGGCAGGGTGACACCGCCATGCGTCCCCGGAGCCCAGGCCCGCCCCACTGGGCCAATACAGACCCACACGGACCAGATGGGTTTGCGTCTCCAGCCGCTGTTCTGACACGGGCTGCGGGCGTCCGGGCCAGTTCACCCACCTTCTTCTCGATGCTGGACAGGAAGTCCTTCAGGACAGACAGCTTCAGCACCAGGTTCTCCAGCTCCTGCTCTCCTGTCTGGCCAGCGGTCTGCAGCCACGAGAGGGATCAAAGCAGAGAACACTTAGACGGCGCAGCAGCCGGGCGGCCCCCGCCAGACACACCGCACGCAGCCAGGGTGCGGGATCGGGGGGGGGGCGTAGGCCAGAGGGGCTCCCCCGTCCCCACAAAGAGGGCTCAGTTTGTTCTCCCGACTTAATGCCGCTGCATCCCCCTTCATGGGAGCGGGTCCCAAATGGGGGATCAGGGTCCGGGTCCCCTTTTTGGAGACGGGGAAACTGAGGCACAGAGCCACAGGTCACGTCACCGATCAGCAGCAGAGAGAGGACAGAACTCAGGTGCCCAGACCCCCAGCCCCACGCCTGGCTCCCTTCCCTCGGGCTCTGGGGCTAGTGGGGAACAGGAATAGACTCGGTGAGGCCTCAGAGCGAGCTGGTGCCAGCCAGGACGGTGGCAAAGGGGCAAAACGCTCTGGGTTGTCCACCCCCGCCGCCGCTCCCCGGGGACGCACACTGCCTCCTCCGAGCCAGGTTCTCCAGCTGCCGGAACAGAGCATGCTGGGAGGAGAGGGTGGAGCCCGGCCAACGTATCCAGGACCACAGGGCACCCGCCTGCAGGGGACGCCAGGTGGCCAGTCCCCCAGCTGGTATCGTAAGGGGCGAAGGGCGACCGAGTCTAGACCCAGAGTGTCCGGGATGGCGGGCAGGCTGTGACCCCCACCCCCAGGGCACGCCAGAGAGGGGACACCGTCTCCCACAACAGCTGCTCTGATGGCCAGACGGTGGAGCCCCACAGCCCCGCCCCACCCAGCTCAGTCTTCTATCGCGTGTGGGTCCCCAACTCACGGGTTATCTCAGCTGCTATGGGGAAGACAGACCCAGCCCCCAGATCTCGGGGGGGGGAGGATGGGCCTTCACCTGGCAGGTCCCCCACAGCAAGGCCCAAGGGGAGGGGCAGCAGTAATTGAGAAGACACAGGGCAGACATAAGGCTGGGGAAGGGGTCCTAAGTCCCGGAGGGGTGGGGTATTGGCCCCCTGCGGCACCCCGCAGCCACTACTCCCCACCCCTGACCTTACCTGCTGGAGGATCCGAGAGACCACAGGTGAACTCTGCTGGTCGAACACCTTGGAGAGGATCTCCAGCCCGGACAGGACCTTGTCCACCTCGCTGCAAGGCAGAGGTGCAGACGGACGTCAGCCAGCCAGCCAGCCCCGGAACGGGGAAACCCCTTGGCACCCCCGCCCCAGCCTGTGGCAGGTCAGAGCCAGCCGCACCAGGGGCCGGCGCGGGTTTGACAGGTGCCCGGGAAGCGACGCCGGCAGCTTCACACCCCCCCCGGGACGAATTCTGAGCAGGGTTAAGGGGGAGAATGAAGCTCCTGCAGCCAAGCGCTGACAGGACTGGCAGTGGGATTGGACTTATGCCCCCCCCCGTCCTCCAATCCCCCCAAGGGCCTGCCCCACACCCCACCACTACAGCAGGAACCCCAGAGGGGCGCTGCTGTCCCATGCTGGCCAGGGGCCTGCAGATGCAGCAGGGAACAGGCGCCATGGGGCCAGCCCCTGTTGGGCAAGGAGATGCCCACAGCGTCCTGCCTGCCTCCTAGTGGTAGCTCCCAGCCACAGCACCCCATGGCAGAGAGAGCCCTGGAGAGGTGGGGATCAGCAGCCAAGATGCAGCCTGAGCCACTAGGGGGCGCCAGGCTCCAGGCCAGGCTCTTACCTGTGTAGCCTTTTGCAGGAGGTGACCAGGGTCTTGTTGAGATGGGGCAGGCTGCTGGCCCCGGCTTTGACAGCCTCCAGGTCCAGGGTGTAGCTGCCCTTCAGGTACTCGTGGGAGACCGTGCTGAGGCCATTGGTGGCACTGCAGGGGGCGCAGAAAGGTTAGCAACCGGGCGCCGAGCACCGGAAACGCCCGCTGCATCCCGGGCTGTCCACTGGGGCATGAGAGCGAACGCCTGTGGGAGGGCTGAGTTCCGGCGACAGTGGGTGCCAGGAGAGAGCACTTCCATGGGACGCCCCCCGTCTGGAGGGGGGCATCACTCCGAGGGTGGGGGCACCCGGGAAAGAGTGGGAACGGACGGGGGGCAAAGGCGCATGGGTGTAATTGAGGGTGACTGTGCACATGCGAGCCCAAGTGTGCAAAGGTGTACGTGCATTACCAAGTGTATGCACGGGGGGGAAGACAGCCCAAGCGTGCGAGTGCAGCAAAGCGGGAGTGGGTGTGCAAAGGGGGGAAGCAGTGGGGTGCATCTGGGGAGCATCAGAAGGGACAGATTCTTGCTGTTTCAGCCTGCTCCACCCGGAGCCACCTCCCCAGCCGGGGGATCGGACTAGCCGAGCTGTCCGAAAACCGAGTGAGGAAAGCCAGCCTGCCTCAGGACGCAACTCGAGGCATGGGCTGGATGGGTCTCAGACTGGTGGGTGGAGGACAAAATCACCAAATCTTTGCTCTCACTGGCTCCCTGCTCCGGGGAGATCAAGGACAGAGCGGGGGGAAGGGGGCTTGTGGATCAGGAGTGAGGGGTACAGGGGGCAGAGATGGGGCTGCGGGTCAGGAGCGAGGGGCACGGGGGGCAGAGATGGGGCTGCGGGTCAGGAGTGAGGGGCACCAGCAGCTCCCCCATGTGGCGGGATCTCTGGGCCCCGCCTAGTGGTTCTGGAGACAGAGGTGCTTTACCTCTCGATGACCCCGTCCTGCGTGGCTGGTCCGAGGCTGGCGGGGGAGAAGCTGGTGGAGCCGGAGCGTGGCGGTAACGGGGGCTTTTCATCCTCCCCATCTGGAAGGAAGGGGCAGAGCCAGTCACAGGCGGAGCTGGGGTTGGGGCCTCGTACGTTGCCTGCAGTAACTGGGGTCCCCAGCTCACCCAGCCCTGGAGGGGCTGGGAGCCCCATCACCGTCTGAGGGTCTCGATTTGATACCCACGGTGAGCCTGGCAAACCAGGGGCCGGCTCTTGCCAAGGCTTTGGGCCTCTGCTGAGCACGGACACGTTCATTGCTTGGCACCCGCCTGTTTCCCTGGCCTGGGAGTACGGGTCAGAGGGGTATTGAACCTGTAACCATGTGTCCAAAGGCTTGCGAGTTACTGCCGGCATGAATCTCCCTGATCATTTCCGTATCCCCTGCTGCAAGGGAATAGCTCCGGGTTTGCTTGATCCCTGTTTGCTCTGGAACTACCCAGTCAGGTGGGATCGTCTCCTGCCCCCCACCCGGAGAAGGGCTGTCACAACTCCCCGGGCCGCTGGGGGACATCACAATACACAGACTTGGGTCCGTGACCCCTCACGAGGCTCAGTGCAAACCGGCTCCTCCCGCCAGCTCCAATTCTGGGAGCGGGAAACAAAAAAGCAGCCGACGGGACTGGACTCTCGCAGGGCTGGAGGGAGGACACAAGCCCAGAGCCCCAGGCCAGCCTGGCTCAGCCCCACCAGCCATCCAGAGCTGACACAATGCTACCGCTCGGCCACCTTCTGGAGCCAGTGTCGCCTGCTTTAACCTGGAACGAACTCTCCTTTCTCCTTCCCAGCGAATAAATCCGCAGCCAGTTTGCCATAGGATTGTGTTTGGTGTGAGCGCCGAGGGACCGGCTGCCTCGGGGGACGCAGCTCGTCTCTTGGGACGGGAACCACGCGAATATTTTGCCATCGTTGGTGTACGGGACCCAGCTCTCCCTGAGGCCAGCGTGCCTGGGGGCGCGACAGCCGGGAGCAGCCCAGGGCACTGGCTGTGACCGCGATCCAGCTCACATTTGGTGCTGGCTCGGTGACAGCGAATTACTGACCACACGGCCGGTTCGGGGGCTCTGCCCTTGGTCGGCACTCACGGCCGTGAGCTGCTCCAGACAACCACATCTCGAGCTGGTCAACTGCTGGGGTCCCAGCCCCACTGGGGAGCCCAGGGCCACAGGCCCCATGCGGCCTGGCAGGAGCAGCAGCAGACAGACCTGCCTCTAGTCTCGGCATGGTGTGAAGGGGAGCGGGAGGAGGGATGAGATGGGCTGTGTGTGCGAAGGGAGGCAGCAGGACCATCCAATGTCACCCTGCCCCCTGTACTGGACCAACAGGCCCAGCTACCCTAATATTCTGCCTCCAGAGACCCTGGCTCACAGCAGTGGGCCCATTTACCCTGGTATCCCGCCTTCTACCACCCCAGCTCCCCCCCGACCCTGGCTCCCAGGGCAGGCCCAGCCCAGCCGGCGAGGCCGGGGGCCGACTGCCAGGACGTACCCGAGTAGTCTCTGTCCTCGGCATTCTCCTTCTCCCGCTCGACGGCGAAGAGCAGGGTGCAGACCAGGCCCTGGTTGGACTGCAGGTAGAGTGCGATCAGCTCGTTCAGGGTCTTGAAGCGCCTCACCTGGACTCCCTGCGACGTCTGGGGGCACAAGGGGGCAGGAGGGAACCCGTCAGCGTGAGCGGGGGCCACACACAGACATGCCGGGTTAACACCGCTCCCATGGGCTGCACCGAGCGCAACCGCTCGGTGCAGCCCATGGGCGTCTTCCTTTCAGCCCAGAGATCCCAGCGGCAGCCTCTGACTCTCCCGCCCGCCTTCTCCTCCTGGGCCTTCGCCCCCGTCCTCCTCCTGGCCCCGAACCAGTCAGGGCTTTTCATCCTTCCCCACGCTCAGTCCCTGTAGCCGTTCTTTGTTCAATTACAGCAGCACCTAGAAACCTTGACTAAGATCCGGGCCCCCGTGGTGCCAGGCCCTGCCCAGAACCCTCCCGAGATCAGGGCCCCCATGGTGCCCGGAGCTGCTCAGACCCCTCCTGAGATCAGGGCCCTGTCACGCCAGGCGCTGCCCAGACCCCTCCCGAGATCAGGGCCCCGTTGTGCCAGGCGCTGCCCAAACAGGGACTGAAACTTTGTCTCTGTGACCTGGGCATGCCTGCCCCCACGAGGAGTGCGAAGGAGCAGGGTTCAGGGGGCCTGTCCGTGCCTAGGAGGAGACGAGGTGACAGGCTGGGGGAAGCATGCGTGGTGGGTTTTGTTTTCTCCCTTCCCCATGCTGGAGACGAGAGGCTGGGCCAGATGGAGCGAGCGTCGGCCCCACCCAAGCAAGAGCCGTGCAAGGAAACGGGGGAGCCCCCCCGTCATCTGGGGGTGTATCCGGCAGCGCTGGGGGCAAGGCAGCAGCACTGGCCCTGCTATAAACACAGCCGGTGGGCGGCACCCATCTCCCAATTCCCAGCCCCAGCCCAGCATCTTCGCTCCCAGCCCAGCCTCGGCGTCCCGGGATGGGGCCGCGGCCCTGCTGTATGCAATGCAGACTCGGGTGTGAGTGGCAGAGCAGATCTCCGGGAGGGACACTCTGGGGAGAAGGGACGGGGGGGGGGAGGGGAGTTGTACTGTGGGAGGGGCTTGGTGGGGATTGTGGGTGGGTGCTTTCTCCTGTCCCTTCTCTCCATTCGGATCCCATTAACCCCGCCGCCTGGCCTTTCCCAGCCTGTGCCTGGCTGGTAGGGATTTTAACAGGAGCTTCTCCAATATCCCCATGTCCTGGCCAGGGGCGGACGGCTGGTCTTGGTGCCGTCCTGCCCAGCGCATCTGTTCCTCCAGCTGTCCCGTGCAGGCCGGGCTAAGCCTTCTCCCAGCCAGAAATCCCATCTCCAGAGCAGCTGGAGAAAGCCCTGAGCCCCTGAGCCTGGAGAGGACAGTGGGGATGGGCCCCTGCGAACACGGGACGAAGACCGTCAGGATCAAACGTGGCTGCGTCCTCGTGCCAGGCCCTCATGGATCCCAGCTTCGGCTTGCCAATCTCACTGCAAATCCGGGGCTTGGGCACCCCGTGCTCTAACCACTTGGCTACGCTCCCTTTTAGCTGCCCCAGACCAGCCTGTTTGCAAGACGAGGGGTAGCTACAGGAACCGGCGACCCGGGAGCTGCAGGCGGCCGCAGAAGCCACTTTTTGTGCTGCGACTAGGCCCCAGGGCCTGTCTTCCCCACACCAGGGGCAGGGGTTTGCAGCCAGCGCCTGGTGTGCAACCAAGATGGGGGAGTTCAAAGGGATTCAGAGACGCAGGGCAGAGAAGTGGGAGCCAAGAACTCCTGGAGCGTAACCCCGGCTCTGACACTGCTCCCCATGGCACCCCGACCAAGTCACTCTGCTGCGCCATGCCTCAGTTTCCCCAGAGCTAATAGTCCTGAGAACTTTGTGAGGATTCCCTAGTTAAAGGCTGAGCTACACTGCGGGGTCTTGGGAAGGTAGGAGAACCTAGCTGGTGCACGTCCGGCTTTCATCCGCTGAGGACGGGCGTGCAGCAGGTAAACGCAGCCAGCCCGCCCTGCAGGGAGCGGTGTCACTGCCCCAGCCGCGTCACCAACAGCTGGGTCACGGCCGTGGCGAGTTTGAAAAATTAGAAGAAAAAAAAAAATTAGTTTTGGGTCAGAACAAAAATGAAAGTTTTGGGCGATGTGAAAAGCGGAACAAAGGGCGGTTTCTCGGCAACCGAAACGTCCTGGGCCAACCAACCCCAGCCGCTTCCCTTTGACTGCGACCCTTTTGGAACGTCGGCCCCGTTCGAAATAACGACCTCCACGGAGACTTGGAAAGGAGAAGTCGTTCCAAAGCAAAACAGCAACCTGTTTAGAGCGCTTCCGGTGCAGGGGGGTTGGAAGGGTGGGGGGACGGGACATTTTCCACATGGAGAATTCTGCAAAACCGGTCTGAATTTGTGCCCTGTCCTGCAGTAAGTGCAACGGGCTGAGACCGGGTGTCACTGCTCCGTATGACGAGCGTTCCTCTCCCGTACCCGCTTGGTAGCCCATGCGAAGGGGACTTGGTGCCGGCACCGATTGGGCCCTTGGCTGGCAAGTTCCCATCCCCGGCTAGAGATCTGCCCCGCTGATCCAGGGCAGCAGAGCATTCTGGGGGAAGCTTGTCCAGTGCTGTCTGTCCAGTACCTGCTCCGAGGCCCTGCCAGGTACCCAGGAGCGGCGTTGGCCCAGTGCCCCAGGTGCTGCCTGATCTCAGCCCGGCTCCGCGCATGGCGGGCGAGGCTGGGGCGGGGGGAGGGGAAGGCGGGTATGCTGACTCGGCAATGCGGCGGGCAAGGCTGGCATGGCAGCTGGAGCACACAACACTCTCCTGTCTGTGGCCGTCCCTCCCCGGGGGCTGCTTTTTCCTGTCTGCTGGACAGCACAAAGGGGTTACTGTTGGGCTATAAATACATCGGCACATGGACCGGCCTGACTTCCTGCCAAGATCAGCAGCCTCTGCGCCGGCCGGCCCCGCTGCACGGCCCTGGAAAGCCCAGGCCACGTGGCCTGCATTCCCCCAGCCACCAGGCGACAGGCGCCCTGACGCGGGAACTCCCGGTACTGCAGGGGTCCCCCCACAAAGGCGGGGATCCCCTGTGGCCAAGCTCCAGCCGTGTCGGAGGGGGAACCCCAGAGCAGACAGCCCCCCAGTCCATCAAAGCAGAAGAAAGGGGGAGCCATACTGAGAGCTACATGTGCTGAGGAAAAAGAGAGAAAGGGGAACTAAGAGCCCTGGTGGTCATGAACCCCACGCTCCAGCTAGCGCTGCGGCCCAGCTGGGCACCTCTGGAGGGGGTTCCGTGGGCAGGGCTCTTTCACCAAGGTAGGCAGGCTGGTCCAAGGGCATGCCAGGCACACAGCGGGTGGCGTCTCTCCGTTCTCCCCTTCTCCGCTTGAACTCAGTTGCACCTGTGCCATGCGAGAGCCTCATCCTCTACAGCCCCTGCAGCCGCCTCGTAGGCCACTCCTTCACTACCTTGCTCTGTGCCTCAGTTTCCCTGGCAGCTCATCTACCCAGGGAATTTCACCAGCATCGTTACACAGCTGTAAGCCCCCACATAGATAGTCCTACTGCAGGGATAACAGAGCCTTCTCCCGGGTCAGCATCTGTCGTATCGAAAGCCAGAACAAGGCCCTGTAACTCCAGCACATGTGTTCCCAAGGCAGAAACTGAGCAGCGTAACTTTGCCAGTAAAATTCCCCATGGAGACCAGCCCGTAGACGGTGAGCTCTGGGGGGCAGTGTGTGGGCAGTGCCCAGACGGATGGGGCCCTGAGCTCAACTGGGGGCTTCCATGCCCTCTATCCAATACACCTTGGTCTTCACCCGGGCTTCCCAGTCACCCTCTGCCCCAGCTGGGTCTGGATTTTCCACACCGTCTTCTCTGCCTAGGGGAAATGTCTTGGGAAGATGCTACACAAAGTAGACTTGTAGTACGGGGGTGGGGTGTCCTGGTGGGTACTGTGTGATGTGTGTATTGTGTATGGATGTGCCCTGTTGTGTACTGTGTCTACTCGTCTGTGTGACGTGTAGCATTCTGTGTGGGGGGGTGTCCTGTTGGGGACATAAGAACGGCCAGACTGGGTCAGATCCTGTCTTCTGACAGCGCCGGTGCTACAGAGGGAATGAAAAGAATCGAGCGATTCCCTGTTGTCAGGTTCCAGCTTCTGCCAGTTGGAGATTTAAGGACACCCAGGGCATGAGGCTGCATCCCTGCCCATCTTGGCTAATAGCCATTGTTGGACCTATCCTCCAGGGACTTAGCTAGTTCTTTTTTGAACCTATTTGACTTCAGGACATCCCCTAGCAACAAGTTCCACAGGTTGGCTGTGCGTTGTGTGAAGAAATACTTCCTTTGGTTTGTTTTAAACCTGCTGCCGATTAATTTCACGGGGTGACCTCTGGTTCTTGTGTTATGAGTAGGAGTGAATAACACTTCCTGATTCACTTTCTCCACACCAGTCATGATCTTATCGACCTCTATCATATCCCCCGTGAGCCGTCTCTTTTCCAATCTGAACAGTCCCAGTCTTATTAATCTCTCCTCATACGGAAGCCGTTCCATACCCCCCATCATTTTTGTTGTCCTTTTTTGAACCTTTTCCAATTCCAATATATCTTTTTTGAGATGAGGAGACCACATCTGCACACAGTATTCAAGATGTGGGCGTACCATGGATTTATATAGAGCAGGGCCGGCTCCAAGTTTTTTGCCGCCCCAAGCAAAAAAATTTTCCCGCGCCCCCCGGCCCCGCCCCATTCCAACCCCTCCCCAAATCCCCGGCCCCGCCTCCTCCCCTGGGCGCGCCACATTTCCCCTCCTTCCCAGGCTTGATTAAAGGTTTAGAAAACATGACCTATGAGGCAAGACTGAAAAAATTGGGTCTGTTTAGTTTGGAGAAGAGAAGACTGAGGAGGGACATGATAACAGTTTTCCAGTACATAAAACGTTGTTACAAGGAGGAAGGACAAAATTTGTTCTCTTTAACCTCTGAGGATAGGACAAGAAGCAATGGGCTTAAATTGCAGCAAAGGGGTTTTAGGTTGGACATTAGGAAAAACTTCCTAACTGTCAGGGTGATTAAGCACTGGAATAAATTGCCTAGGGAATTTGTGGAATCTCCATCATTGGAGACTTTTAAGAGCAGGTTGGACAAACACCTGTCAGGGATGGTCTAGACAATACGTAGTCCTGCCATGAGTGCAGGGGACTGGACTAGACGACCTCTCGAGGTCCCTTCCAGTCCTACGATTCTATGAAGTTGGGCTTACTGGCATCACATTAGCTACCCTCCCATCATCTGGTATAGAGGCTGATTATTACACTTAGTAGTTCTGTAATTTCACATTTGAGTTCCTTCAGAACTCTTGGGTGATACCATCTGGTCCTGGTGACTTATTACTGTTTAATTGATACATTTGTTCCAAAACCTCCTCTAACAACACCTCAATGTGGGACAGTTCCTCAAATTTGTCACCTAAAAAGAATGACTCAGGTTGGGAATCTCCTCACCTCCTCTGCAATGAAAACGGATGCAAAGAATTCATTCAGT
Source organism: Chrysemys picta bellii (assembly GCF_011386835.1). Lineage (NCBI taxonomy): Eukaryota > Metazoa > Chordata > Testudines > Emydidae > Chrysemys > Chrysemys picta. The sequence continues at coordinate 347,738,903 of NC_088791.1, forward strand.
TCTCCACAACAGCCGTGTCTTCCTCGTCTGCTCCTTTAGCACCTCGATCGTCCAGTGGCAGCTTCCTACTTCTGATGTGTTTTTTTTTTTTTTTTACATTTTCCTGTCACTTTTTGTGTTTTTAGCTAGTTGCTCTTCAAATTCTGCCTGGCCTGCCTTACATTTGACTAGCCAGAGTTTATGCTCCTTTCTCTTTTCTCCACAAGGATTGGACTTCCGATGCCTTTCTGCCTCGAACTGCCTCTTTTACTCGGTTGTTTAACCAGCGTGGCACTTTTTTGGCTACTGGGGCTCTTTCTATAGTTGGGGGATACATTTAGTTTGAGCCTCCATTGTGGTGTTTTTACCCAATTTCCATTCAGCTTGCAGGCATTTCACTCTTGTGACCGTTCCTTTGAATTTCCAGCTAACTAGCTTCCTCGTTTCGGTGTAGTTCCCCTTTCTGGGGGGAAACGCTGCTGCTTCTTTGGTATCTTCCCCCGACACTGATGTTAAATTTAACTGCACTGTGGTCACTATCACTGGTGGGGGAGGGGCTGTGACTAGCACGGCGGTGGCAGAGGGGCTGGGGCTGGCACGGCAGTGCCCGGTGGATATGGGGGGCTGGGGCTGGCACGGCAGTGCCCGGTGGATATGGGGGGCTGGGGCTGGCACGGCAGTGCCCAGTGGGTATAGGGAGGCTGGCATGGCAGGACACTCCCTTGTGGCCATGTGTGGGGAGTGTCGGTCTCCGCACAGCCACACACTGTTGTGATCACAGCTGTGATGTCCGAGGAAGCACAGCCGGCACCGTGAGTGCTGCACATGCTGCGGAGGGCAAGAGGCCAAGGCCCCAGCAGGCCGTTAGCGGGGGCGGCCTGGCTCGGAGCCTGGTGAGCAGAACTGCTAACCACACCCATGGCCCGGAGAGAGCCCGTCGCCCACTGCGCTGCACAAGAGCTACCCAGAAATGCAGCCACCTCTGGGGAGCAGGGCACAAACCCGCTCTTCAGAGGAGCCTCATGGACCCTGCAATGCCCACCTCCATTGTGTGAGGTCTCAGCTGCCAGACACCACCGAATTGGTGGCCCCAGGACTTTCACTGGCGAGGACCCGGCCTCCTCAGAGCCACTACACATCTCAGTCCCTCCTCTGTCCCCTCAGCCAAGGACGGCAGGACCCAGCCCTTAGGGACAGTACCCGAGCTAAGCCCCCATCTCGGTAGCCAGCCCCCAACGGCCACCGCACGGCACAGCGGGCACTGAACTCGGACCCTTGAGCTTCAGAAGTGGAGGCCTCTATGGCTTGAGCTAAAGGAGACTCTCAGCCAGCACCACTAGTAGGGCTTTTATCCTTCGTAGCAGCAACAAGTGATCATCGACACCGTACAGCTTACAGCATACGCCTGCGAGGACAGGGAGAGCGGGGCAACCCCCCGTCCCCAGGACCCTGCCCCGTTGCTTGGTTTCAAGATCTGGGCCCAGCAGCGAGGACAGGGCTGGGCTCCCGGCAGGAGCTGCACTAGTCTCGGCACACAGCAGCGAGCGGTCCCTACCTGCACCGCTAGGAAGTCATCCTCATCTGGCAGGATCCGGTAGGTGTGGACGTGCTTCTGGAACCTGCGGCAAGCCGGAAGGAAGAGGGGTTAGCGAGACAGTCACAGAGCCCCGAGAGGCGCAGAGCAGAAGGATGGGCTTGTGGTTAATGCACTAGGCTGGGACTCAGGTGATCAGGGCCCAATTCCCTGCTCTGTCACTGACTCCCTGTGCGACCCTGGCCAGCCCCTTAGCCCCTGATCCTCAAAGGTATTTAGGTGCCTAACTCCCATAGGAGCTAGGCACCTAAATACCTTTGCACCTTAATCTCTCTCTGCCTCTCTTCCCCATCTTGGACATGGGGATCAGACTTCCTCTGTCCAGCCCTTGTTTACAGGGGCTCGAAGCTACCCAAGATGGGGGCAGTCTCTCGCTGTGTGTCCGTACAGCGCCTGGCGCACTGGGGCCCCAACCTCGGTTACAGCCACTGGAAGCTACTGCAATACTTCCCGTTGCGCTCAGGAACAGCGGTGCTCCGCCTTTCCACCCACGGATCTCAAAGCCACTTAGGAACGTTAACGAATTAACTGTGGGAAAACGAGGCCCAGACGGGACTCGCCCAGGTCCATGAACCAAATTGGATAGAAGCCAGGAGTCCTGCTCCCACCCCCACACTGTAGCTATAGGACCATCTTTCCGGTGCAAAAGCACGCCAGCTTCCAATGGGTCTGCCACGGGGACTGAATCAAGCAGCGCAAGTCCTGCCAAGCCACGCAACAGGAAGCCAGCTGCAGCCCCCGAGCGCCCTGCCCCCTCGCAGAGCTCTGGTCCCCTACTGCCAACACAAACCCCGAGTGGCTGGAGGGGGAAAGACACCAGGGGAATTTTTTCACCCTGGTACAATTCAAAAAGCAGCTGCCCTGAATGCCGGCGGTGTTTTTCAGTGAGCAAAGAGCAGGACAAGGAGGTTACAACTGAAACCGCGTAGCAACCTTAAAAAGCGACATTGGAGCAAACTGGCGAATGTGTATGTCTAGCACTGCGCTCTGCTAGCTGTTGCAATTGCTCAGCTGTGTGTCATCAGCCCCATAATGCCAGCAACTAAAGGAGAACCTCTCTTGGCTTGGGTGCCAGGCAACTGCCCTTTTGGAGCAGGAAGATCCTTACTGCTTCCAGGACATTTTGAATGGCCACAGTGTGCGACTGTTTGTATGCACTAACACCTAAAAGCACCATCTGACATCAGAGGCCCATTGTGCTAGGCACTGTACATACACACACACACACACACACACACATAGTGAGAGTCCCTGTCCCAAACAGCTCCTGGTCTACAGAGATAAGACAAAGGACAGGAGGGAAACTGAGTCACTGAGTGGGGAAAGGACTTACTTGGCATCACCCAGCAGGTCAGCGGCAGAGCTAGGGGAAGGCAGAGCTAGGCTCTCTTCCGCGCCCTCTCCAGTTTTTCAATATCCTGTTTGACGTGTGGACACCAGGAACAGTCACAACAATGCCAGAAAGAGAGAAAACTGCCCTACTCCTCCCCTTTTCACCTCTGTGACAGGGTGTACTTCCCAGACCAGCCCTCCAAGAGCCAAATTAGACCACGTGGGCCCAATCAGCCAATTAGGCTGCAGACGGGGGAGATTTAGGCTGTGTGGAAGGAGCTCATTACACGGATGCTTGCCTGTAGGGAACACAAGCTGGGAATGGGCGACAGGGGTGGATCACTTGATGATGACCTGTTCTGTTCATTCCCTCTGGGGCACCTGGCATTGGCCACTGTTGGAAGACAGGATACTGGGCTAGATGGACCTTTGGTCTGACCCAGTCTGGCCGTTCTTATGTAACAGGTGGGGCTTCTCTAAAGCCAGGAGGTTGGAAATAGTGCGGGAAGCTGCGGGAGGAAGTCTGCAGAGCCCCTCCCTGAGATAAGGGAGCAGGAGCCTGGTAGGAAGGAGTCCAGGGATGAGAGCAGGAAGGTGGTGGAGATGCAGAGCTGAACTGTTCACTACAGGGCCCTGGACTGGAACCCAGAGTGGAGGGTGGGCCTGAGTTCCCCTCCCATCCACAGTAGGGTGGTGTTTTAAGGGGAGTGGATACGAAGGCTGCCAGAGTCGCTGCTGGAGTGAGGGCAGCGGGCGTGAGGCGGCCTAACGCTGCGTGTGGAGAGAGACCCTGAAAGACCACCCCGGAAGGGGAACTGCTGAGTGACCTGGCTGCAGGGTGGAGTCCCGAGAAAGGGGCTGCAGACAGACAAAGAGACGGAGGGCAACCGCGGGAAGGGGCGTCGGCCTGGCAGAGCTAATCCCCAGAATGGCCAGGACGAGGCACCATCCATTCGCCCGTTTTGCCACAGCATCACACTGGGAGCTCTTGTTCAGTTGCTTGTCCACTTCCTTATGACTCGGCTAACGGAGCAGAGCGTACGCTTGTCACACTGCGGCTGACAGCAAGCTGGGAGGGGTTGCAAGCACTTTGGAGGGCAGGATTAGAATTCAAAAAGGACCTGGATTGGAGAACTGGTCTGAAATCCACCGGATGAAATTCAGTAAAGACAAGAGCAAAGTACTTCACTTAGAAAGGAAAAATCAAACCCAGAACGACACAATGGGGAATAACTGGCCAGGTGGTCGTACTGTTGGAAAGGATCTGGGGCTAGAGCGGATCTCAAATTGAACATGAGTCAACAATGTGATACAGTGGTGAAAAGGGCTAATATTGTTCCAGGGAGGGCTACTTTTTGAGACCTAGCCGTTAGCCACTTCTTAATCCATTTCAAGTGTGCTTTATCAATGCCGTGCGGGTCTCACTTCTGAATCAGCACTTAAGCCAAACGCCTTATGAACGTCTACGTGCGTCATATCGACTCTATTCTACTGAGGTTCCTACAGCTCACGCCGCCCCAGGAGAGCCCCTGCATTAAGCACTGTGAGCCCACACCTGTCACACGGCATTTGTTTGTTCCTCCTCTCCCCAGGGACAGGAGCATGGGCAGTGGAGGGTCGTGTTTTGTCAGGGTTTCAAGTGTGGTTTTTTAATTGTTAAATATAGGTTGGGGGGTTTATGACTGAAATAGACCTGTTGCTATGTGTCTATGTTAGAGAAGACCTGCTCAAAGACATGAGCCTGGCGACTGGAGCAGGAGGTCTGTGATGGTTCTTAGCTCCTGGGGGAGTTCCTTCCAGAGTCTGGGACCGACCCACCCGAAAGTTCAGTCTGCTGCATAGACGAGCTTTATCCTTACTGTAGAGCTCAGCTCCACTGGGCCCGCGAAGCGAAAGTGTTGACCACAGTCTTTGTTCTGCAGCTTAGGAAATCTTGTAGCTATCCTTGGCCCAATCTACTGAGCGCCTTGAAGATAAGGGCTGAGGCCTTGAGCTCGGGCTGCAATTCTCCGGGAGGCCAGGTTGGGAGCGGAGGACGGGTGTGATTGCTGGGGAGTTTCCGTACTAGATGGAGTTTCCTGAATGCTGAAGGTTTTGTGCTCAGGTATGCCGCGTGGCTGCAGTCCGGCTGAGCGGTGACAAAGGCATGAACAACTCCGTCCACAAGGATGGGATGGAGTCTCAGGAGAAGGCAGAAAGCGTTACTCGCGGCTGCTGCTAGCGGAGCGTCAGCGAGGAATCCAGGAGTGCTCCTAAACTAAGACAACTCCCACCTGTTCATGCTCTCTGTATGTGTGTATATATATCTCTCCTCAATATATGTTCCACTCTATATGCATCCGAAGAAGTGGGCTGTAGCCCACGAAAGCTTATGCTCTAATCAATTTGATAGTCTCTAAGGTGCCACAAGTACTCCTGTTCTTTCTCCTAAACTATGCGTCTAATCGAGGAATCATGGGTGTGAACCTTCAACGACAGGACGCTGCACTGTGGCTGCAAACTCTTCACCTTTATCAGTCAAATGTGTGATGTTGTCAAGAAATGAAATCAGGTTTGTTTACAAGACCTATTTTCTAGAAAGCCTTATTGACTGGAATTAATGATATGCCTGGCCTTTAATTCTGCATGAGACCTGCAGCGTGTCTCCCAAATTACGCTCCCCCGTAACACCGCCACTTCTGTCAACACCTCAGCACCTGCCTACACGGTGTAACTCACCTGATCTCCGGTTTGACTCTGCGGCCTGTAATAGACCCACCAGCCCTCTCCTGGGCTTTGTCAGCGAGCACACTGGGCCCTACGCCTTGGGGCTCTGAGTCATCTGACGAGTAATCATGTCTTTTGCCATCCCCCTCCCCCACCACCTCCTGTACCCACTCCGGCCTTCCCAAGCAGATTATAACCAACCATGGGAACTGTCCCACCAGGTTTCACTAATGCCAACTATAATGGGGTTTTTCTCTCATCAAATGAGAAATTCTAACTCCTTGTTACCCGGACTCCTCGTGTGGGTAGACAAGCAACTGAAAACGTCGTCTCTTTGCCACGGCAGTTCAGTTGGTTCCTGACATCCTGAGTTTGAGTTCTGTGCTGCGTTTCCTTCCTCGGCGCCCTCCCCTTGCGCTGGTAGTTTAATGCCCAACTGGCTGCTAGCCGAGGAGCCAAGTCCCCTACCTGAGATACACAGGTCATTCCATTCATATTACCCCCCTCCCATTGGAACGTGGCCCAATATTCCCTAAAACCAAAACCTTTGACCTCTCAACCATTGCACAGCTAACAGTTCACCTCACGTATTTTCTGTCTTCTGCCTTCTCGAGCTCACTGCACTGGTAGGATCACCGAGAAGAACTCTCAGACTTGCCTTTTCTTCCAGGCCCTTCCAAGATGCGTCTATGATCTGTGTAGCTCCATGGGGCGCCGTGTCATTGGTTCCAGTGAGTATCATCATCATCATCAGTGGACACACGCCAGACAATTCATAATCCCGTCTAATCCTGCGATCACAGCTTGTCTCTTCGCTCCAGGGAGGCGGCACGCCATCCCCTTGTCCCTGTGTCCTTGCTGAGTTCTCTGTCCGTTCTTCTAAAGATGGAGTCGCCAAGGATGATTGTTTGCATTAATGGTTGAAGAACCTCTCTTGGTTGCTGCTTGTTTCATACTGCAAGGACACCCATCACCTGTGTCCCCTGTAACTTCCTGTTGCATTCCTCCAGAGCCAGGTGCTTCAGTAGTTGACTTGCCGGGTATCTGAAAATGTTTTGCTATGCCTAGCCGGGTTGAATGCCCCCTGGCTCTCTTTCCCTTCTTGGTCACAAATTGCATGAACCCTTCTTTGGTTTCTACTCTGTCCAATTCCTGTATAGCCCACTGATCCTTCCCCTTGTGGCATCGGTGACGGTGATTTCCAAACTTGGTGGTCCAGGGAAGTCTTTGTTTCCTCAGATGCTGCACAATGGTGCAACTGTTTTCTCCTATTCCGTCTTCCAGCAGAAAGGAAACCGTAGCACATCCAAGGCAGGTCCCAGCAGTTGTCCTGTCACCATCCGTACCTGCTAACTGGTGGAGAGCCATTCCTAAACCAGGCTTCGCATTCCCGCTCTCAATTCCTACCGAAACTCATCCAGTTTGCTGCTCCTCTTCGCCTGCGAACTGAATCAACTAAGCCTTACTGCTCAGCTCTCTCCCTCGCAAACAGAGACTTCAAACACGGCTCTGTATGAAGGCCTAAGGGTCCCAGTGACAAGCCCCTCCTTGAGACACAAACAGCCCTGTTTCACCGGGCCAGGTCAGGGGCCCGCAGCCCAGGGACACAACACTCACCAAGAACAACCAACCAACACCCATCAAATCCGTCTACCTGCAGGCACCGGATCCACATCTTCACCCGCTGGCCCCTCCTGTGGCCCCGCAAAAGAGTGTGTACATGTGTGGGGCGGGGAAGACGGCTGGGGACAGGGGCCACCAATTTTTGCAAAGAAAAATTTTCAAGTCAGGGAGTTTCCCATTTCAGCTACATCAGGACAACTTCACGGCTGTGGGGATGTGTCACAGACTTGTTCTGCCACGTACAGCCAGACAAAGCCCAGCTCCCTCATCAACCTTCCCTTGCAAAACAGACGCAGGGCGAGGGCATGACACGAGGGCGGAACAAACCTTCGGGTCAGCAGGGGACTTGTCCCCGGCTCCTTCGGAACGGTCTGACGGTCGCGGAGACGTGTCACTTGGGGATGACCCACGACTGACTTTCTCATGCGCATCCCATCAAATCCCAGCTCCTTATTTCATTGGAGCTTGACGAGATGTCTCAAAAGGTAATCTTAGACGGAAAGATTTTTAAATAATTTTGGTTTCGGACAATACAAAACTACTCGAGACAGGGAAGTCCAAAGCTGACAGTGAAGAGCTACAAAAGGGATCTCACAAAACTGGGTGACTGGGCAACAAAATGTCAGATGAAATTCAATGTTGATCAATGCAAAGTAATGCACATTGGAAAACATAATCCCAACTATACATATAAAATGATGGGGCCTAAATTAACTGTTACCACTCAAGAGAGAGATCTTAGAGTCATTGTGGATAATTCTCTGAAATCCTCCACTCCATGTGCAGCGACAGTCAAAAAAGCGAACAGAATGTTGGGACTCATTAGGAAAGGGACAGATAATAAGACAGGAAATATCATATTGCCTCTATATAAATCCATGGTATGGCCACATCTTGAATACTGTGTGCAGTTCTGGTCGCCCCATCTCAAAAAAGATATACTGAAATTGGAAAAAGTGCAGAGAAGGGCAACAAAAATGATTAGTGGCATGGAACAGCTTCCATCTGAGGAGAGATTAATAAGACTGGCACTTGGAAAAGAGACTAAGGGGGGATATGATCGAGGTCTATAAAACCATGACGGGTGTGGAGAAAGTGAAGAATGAAGTTTTATTTACCCCTTCACGTAACACAAGAACCAGGGGTCAGCTGTTGAAATGAATAGGCAGCGGGTTTTAAACAAACAGGAAGGTTCTTCACACAACACATAGTCAACCTGTGGAACTTGTTGCCAGGGGATGTTGTGAAGAGCAAAAGTCTAACTGGGTTCAAAAAAGAAGTAGATGAGTTGAAGGAGGATTGGTCAATCGATGGCTATTAGCCAAGGTGGCCAGGGATGCAACCCCACACTCTGGGGGTCCCCAGGCCTCTGACTGCCAGATGCTGGGACTGGCTGACAGGGGATGGATCACTTGATAATTGATAATTGCCCTGTTCTGCTCATTCCCTCGGCAGCACCTGGCACCAGTCTCTGTCGGAAAACAGGACACTAGGCTCCACGAACCATCGGCTGACCCATTAGGGCCGTTCGTAGGTTCTCCTGTAATAAGGAACTGGGAACTCCGGATAAGGAGCTGGGACCATGAATACGGAGCTGGGAATAAGTCACCGGCCTCTGCCACATGAGCTAAGGAGACACTATTGGCTGGTCCTTTGTTCTGTCGCCAGCCCAGCCCTGGAGGACGACGTCACACCCACTCCCAAAGCCAGAGCCCCTAGTGGGCGTGGTGATGTGCTGCCAGGGGGCTCGCCCACCAATCTCCTGCTTCGGCTGATGATGTGTGCCACAGGTGCCCAGGACCACCTTCCTCCTGCCCCCAGCCTCAGTCGCAACTTGGCACCGACCACACCCCGTGTTTAACCTTCAGTGTGAACCGGCCTCTCCCCACTGGCCCCTGGGTCAGCAACCCGCGGGGGGGGCAAGGTTGGGGGCAGGGTGCGGGCCAGAGGGTGGGGCAGGACTCCCAGCATGGCGAGGTGGAGACAGTTAAGATAAGATTCCCACCTCTGCGCCCCCTCCTAGTGGCTGGAAAGGTCCCCCTTCTCCAGCCCGGCTTCCCGTAGGCCCCCCCGGCTCCCTGGTGCATCCTCCGGCGCACACCGAGGGGAGACTGGCTTCCTAGGAATTCAGTGCAGATCGCCAGGCCCCACAGTGACCCAGCAGCGTGCGCCGTTCCAGCCCCAGCCCCGGGAGCACGGCCCAGACCACATCAAAGGCAGGGCGGTGCCGTTACTCTCCTCCACCCAGCGGAGCTGCCCAGGGGCCCACGAACATCACCAGGGTGACGGCGGGTCCCCCGAGGATGGGGCGGGGGGGGGCAGCCTGCGTGTGCCGCTGAGTCAGCGGTTCCGCTGGCCTCCAACCAGCCCTCACGTGGACAGAGCTTTGCGAGACGGGGGCCAGGCCCCTCCAGAGGAGGGCAGGAGCTGTAAGAACCTGCGTAGAACAGGATCGGATAAACGGCTCGTCACTACAGGCCCTGTCCTGTGGATGGGGAAAAACAGGTTCCCACTTGCTTCTGGGCAGAAGCTACAGCTCCCCCGGGGCTCTGTGTGCACAGATAACCCCGTGGTATCAGAGTGGGGACAGACTGGGGAAACAGAGTCACAGCCCCTCTCCTGGCCCCTTTCACACCCGGCCCTTATGATCTGCTTGAGCGTCGACTGTACATTCTCCCAGGCTGGGGCTGTGTTTGAGTCTGGGAGCCAGGTTCCCCCCGCCGGTTTTAAACCACCCCCTCCAACCCGCAGCATTTAGCCCTTCATGACATTTGCAAGATTCCAGGCAAACTCCTGGCGCCGGTAAGCGGATTGATGGGGATGGTTCTCTGGACCCAGCGGGGTTGGAGCAGCCGCTGCATTGTCCCAGCACCTGCTGGACAAAGGGCTCCGGGCAGCCAGGAAGTTATTTATTTTTCAGTGGAAGCTCGCAGGAACCAGGGGCCGTGAGCCAAGCTGGTGGGGCAACGAGGAGGTGTTGAGAGATGGGCTGCAGGACGCCCCCGTGACCCACGGAAGAACGGGCTCGACCCCAGAATGCACCAGACTTCCTGTGCCAGCCAATTCCAGCCAGCCCTGGCTACTAGCCCCAGAGAGGCCCCTCTGCTTTGCGGGTGGGGGGCGGGATCGCTAGGCGGACGGAGGGAGGAAGGCGGGGGTAGAAACATGTGGCAGACGCACAGTTCCCAGCATGAGGCACGTCAGATTCAATGCCACGTCGCGTGCCGCTGATGGCAAGACGCCCACCCACACCTACAGGGCCCACGGCAGGAGGGCTAAGCACTCACCCCCACACACTGCCAGCCCCACCGCCCCCTCCTAATAGGATTTCTCCGGGCTTCAGAGAGGGAACCCCTTGCCACCTCTGTCGTAAGCCCAGAAGGCAATGACGCCCCAGTGGCAAGGAGGAGACAGCTAAGGGGGCTGCACATGGCCCCACGTACAGAGTCCATCAGGATCCCGCGCCCCACAGCTAGCGGCTGGCTGGAGATCCCTCAAGGTGACTCGACCTGAAAGCGCGGGAGGGGAGGAGCGGGGCTGAGAGGCATCGAAGTGACTTGGCCACAGGACGTTAGACCGCACACTCTCTCACTGTGACCGCACGCCCGCCTCTTTCACCCTTGAGGAAGGAAATCTAAAAATACCGACTGTATTTAAATGCACATGAAAAAAAAAAAGAGAGAGAGACAAAAGGGCAGGGAAATTTCAGTGGGTGAGGCAGGGTTTGCGGACAGCGGATCCCGGACTCAAGACAAGTTATTCTGCTTTGTTCTAACTCAACGGGACACTCAGGATTTACCCCTACGGGGACGAGTCAATGCACTTAACAGCCCAGTTTGCTTACTTCCCATTCGAGATGGGCCCGACCCAGAACACCAGATCCAGCCACCCCCACCAACAGAAGGGATGGATTGCTGAGATGGCTGTTCCAGAAGAAACCAGCCCCTGCTACTGAGCTAAAAGAGGATCTTTATCAGATGTTCGCAGTCCCGGGGCTATGACACACAGTTGATCATATGGTTGACCACACACACACACACACACACCCCTACCTCTCTCTCTCCTAGCAAATACTTTGCTAACAATAACCAAGCAGTCAGCTCCACCAACAGACCGAGCCACAAGCTTCAAACCATGCCTGGATCTTCCCCAAGAACGGGGAGAGCGCCCCTGCTGGGGAGCCGTGTGCACGGGAGAATGTTTCACGAAACCGCCGAAGGAGACAGAGGCTTCCACTAATTGTGTATCTGATGGACACACCCGCCACGCAGGAAAGGATTATTTTAGCCCGATCGGGAACGCGCACCTCGTGTCACCTCACAAGGGCAGGAGAGCAGACCGAGCAGTGTGGTGTTACGGGGAAGGCACTTTGGATGGATCAAGTGGTAGGAGGGCCTGATTTTCTCAGAGCACCACGACAGGGGCAGAGTTAAGGGTATTTGGATCCTTGACTGTGCAGGTCCATCCCTTATTGGGTATGTCTGGGAAAGCAGGGGGAGAGAAGCGGGTGAGGGGCAGCACTGCTCTGTGGATGTGTCACTGGCATAGGATTCCACGGTCTGCCCCATGGACTGCAGAGCCTGACTTCACCGCGAGCCCCAGCTGAAGGGAAGCAGGCAGCTCCCCAGGAGGGCAGAAGGTGGGTGCAGGAACCGGAGGGAGAACCATAAGTGGGGAATCAAGCCCCGCTGGGGAAAGCCAGGCGGGAAACGCAGGGAGTGAGGACAGGGAGCCCTGGGAAAGACCCTGACTAAAGTAGAGAGAAGATTGGGAGACCCAGAGGGTGGGGCTAGGAAGTGGCCCAGGGAAAACCTCTGGTAGAGGGGCAGCCCTAGCCGTGCAGTACGGTGCCCCAGGCCGGAGGGTGACTGGGTTCTCCTCCCTGCCCCCAGGAAGGGGGGCTGCAGTCTGAGCCAAGGAGAGGCGAGGAAGGGCCCCAGAGAAGGCGGAAGGATTTTGTTTGTGTAAAAGACATTTTTGGATGTTGAGTTCAGCCAGCCGTGAGCCCAGCCGGGGTGGGTTACGATGGCGACCCTGGCTGGAGAGCCGAGTCACTGGAAGAGAAACCAGCACCGCTCTGGAGAGACCGTCGGCGGGGGTGAGAGAGCTGCTACGCCACACCTGGCCACAAGGAGGCACCGAGCGATGAGTGGACTTCTTGGCCCAGGCGCCCAAGTTAGTGCAGCCCCGAGACCATTCGAATTTACACCGGACTAGTGCAGACGGGTCCCCAGGGCCAGGAGTTGTAGGAAGCTCCCTGACATCTCCCCACGCCCCTGCAAAGAGCTGAGCTCAGCCAGAGGGGAGAATCTAGCCCTTAATCTCTCTGTGACTCAGCTCCTCTTCTGTGAAATGGGAATAAAAATCCTGGAGAGAGTTCCCACGCGGGCTCAGCCCCGGGGGCCGCCCAGCCCAGGCTCCTGGCTCCGGCAGTGGCCAGCACCAGCCACTTCCGAGGAAAGTGTGAGATCCCCACAGCAGAGAGGGGTGGGGGAATCTGCCTGAACATTGAGGGCACGTCTACGCTGGAAACTTCAGTCAATCTATGATAGGTTCACGTCCACAGAGCCCCCTTCTTCACCAGGAGCGCTGCCGCTGACTTCAGAGGGGCAGTGGGGAGGGCTGAAAGCCTGGGCTCCCCACTCCCGGGAGCCTGGCTGCCCCCAGCTCTCCGCTCCCTGCTGCCGGGAGCCTGGCTGCCTCCTTCCCCCCCCCCCCCCTGGCTCTCCACTCCCTGCTCCTCGCTCCCAGGAGCCCGGCTGCCCCCCTGGGCTCTCAGCTCCACACTTCCCGCCCGGCTGCCCCCCAGGCTCCCAGCTGGAAGTCCGGGCAGCCTGGCCTCCCAGTAGGGAGCCTCAGTGCGGCCTGACTCCGTGCAGGGAGCAGGGAGCCCGGGCAGCAGCCAGACTGGGAGCAGGGACCCCAGAGGGCAGCCGGGCTCCAGCCGGAGCCCCCTACCCACTCTGGGATGCCAGCCCGGCTTTCTTGTCAATTTCACGGCAACTTGACACTGACCGCCAATATAAGTAACCCGCAGTGTCTACTGCATGGCTCTAAGTACACCCACGTAAGCCCTACGCCCCTCGTGGAGGTGGAATGATGTCGTCGGCGTAGCAGGGCACTCACGTCAGCGGGAGCGAGGCTGGAGCGCACACCCTGACATAACGAGGTCGACGGACGCTGCCTTACCTAGACCTAACTCTGCAGTGCAGACCAGGCCTAAGTCTCATTCTGCTTTCTGATCGTTACAGAGGAGCTCGAGACCTGAAGCCTGAGGTTTAATATCGCTGCCAAACCGTCTGTTGGCATTAATTATAACTCTGGTTATTCTTGTTCTCCATGTGACCATCCACGCCCCCTTTCAACCTTGTTAAGATTTTGCTCTTGCTGACTTCCTGTGGCAGGGAGTTCCACAGTCTGCGTACACGTGGGGTGAGAAAGTGTTTTCTTTCGTCAGCGTACTGTAACACCTAGTGTGTTTTCTCACAGCTGCACCCGGAGCAGAGGGCTGCTGGCTGCAGGACGCCCAGGTCCCTTCCCAGAGTTGATGCCGTTAATTTAGAACTCTGGAAGGTGTATGACCAGTTTAAGTTTTCCCCTCCAAGGTGCATTACTTTGCCTTTATCGAAAGTGAACTTCATTTGCCATTGTTCCCCTACCTTGGTTCGGTCTCTCTGAAATTCCTCACCGTTCTCTCTAGCCCTAACTAACCTACATAATTTTCTGTCATCTGTACATTTTGCCCCTTCACTGCTCACCCCGTTAAAGGTGGGATTTCACCCTTAGATCCCCCCCTTAAGTCTCCCCACACACACCCTGGTGGCCATGCGGAGCCATGGTGTATGTGTCTGCCTCAGTTTCCCCTAATGGGCTGGCAGTGAGTTCAGTGAGGCTTTTCTGCCGTGAACAGTGCCCCTTCAGAGGTCTGGTTTATTTAACCAAAGGTCAAACATGGCACACACGCAAACTTCCCCCCAGCATCCTAACCAGGAGGGGCCGAGTTAACGTCGGTCTGTCTGTTCCCCTGCAGCCAATCCTTTCGTCTCTGTCCAGCCTCCTTAGCAGTAAAACCCTCTTGGCCCAGGACCCCCTTCTAGAGTCTGGCCTCTTGCCATCAGCTGGGGAAGGCTGCCCCCTGGACTCGGGCCCTGCAGAGGCCAAGCTGCGCAGCTCTCTCTGCAATGGTGGGTAGTTCCTCTGCAGCACCGCTCCTAAGATCCCCTGTGTAGCCCCTCTTCTCAGGACCTTCCTGACTGAGTCCTCGTTACCCTTCATTAGACCTGGGCGCCCAGTGGCCAGGGCCGGCTAGGGGGCAGCCCAGAGCTGTAGCCACATGTGCACGGGTGGCCGGGAGGTCGATCAGTATCAGGGGCAATCCCAGGCAATGGTCAGAGTTCTTGCAGGGGTGCGTAGCTGGAGGATCCAATGCGACAGGCTGGCTCAGGGGGTTGGAGAGGCAGGATCCGGCAGCAACGGGCAAACAACAGCTTCTTCTTCCTCCTGGGGCCTTTCTGACGTGCCGGAAGCCTACGAGCGCGCTGCCTGGCCCCGCGGCCCGGGGCAGGCTGCTTGGCGTCTGCAGCCGTTAGCAGGAAGGCTGCTGGGCAGGGGCAGTGGTTTGGGGCACCCTGGTGGCGCAGCGGCTAAAGATTCCCAGGTTCAAAACCTGACCATTCCTTAGCAACCGGCCTCCCAGCCACACACCTGAGGACTCCGAGGTGGCTCGGGGTGGGTTGGTTCTCCTCAGCGGAGCCTGTCCCAGGAAAGCTGGGTCTCCAACCCCTCAGGGCCAGCTACTCTGTGACTCTCCCCTGCCCAGATCGTTAATAAATACATTAAACTACACGGAGCCTACTACAGAGCCTTGAGCCCTCCACAAGGCGCCTGTTGCCATGATGGAAATAGACCATTTCAGCCTATTCTTCATTCCTGTCTCTAGCCAGTCGTCCGTCCATGACGATACTTTGGCTCTCACCTGCCGCTACTTAGGCCGGCTCCGCCCTTAAAATTTAGGTTGACGTCACTACAAAGCACAGGGTGTGAAAAATCAATATGCCTGAGCGCTGTAGCCATGCCATCCTAACCCCCAGTGTTGATGATCTCAGTCGGGGTCCCTGCAGCGCCCGGCCCATACGGGGGCCCCCCGATCTCGGTCGGGGTCCCTGCAGCGCCCGGCCCATACGGGGGGCCCCTATCTGAGTTGGGATACGGGCTGCGCCCAGCACATCTGGGGTTCCTGATCTCACTCACGGCCTCTAGGCACTACCATAACACACAGAATGGTTTGTTCTATGATGAATATCTTAGAAATATCCTTTAAACTCACTCCCCACCCACTAAATCCTGCTAAAGCATGCGCAGGGGGTTGAAGAGCGCAAGATACAAGAACATCTTCTGCTTTGAGATCCCTCGGGCAACTAGACCTTAGGAATGACCCCAGGGCACCTGAGCTCCCCTCACGAGCATACCGGTGGCCTCGCCAGCTCCGGGCTGAGGCACCCTGAGAGGCTAATGGGTGGTGCTCTCCCTGCCGTAGCGCAGCCAAGGCCTGGGAATCAGTAAGGTCTAGTGGCCAGATCACTGCAGAGGGCTCTAGGAGCCCCAGGTTCTAATCCTGGCTCGGTCAATGCCAGGGGTGAGTCACTCTTCTGCTCTGTGCCTCGGTTTCCCCGTGGGAACGATGATACTGGCCTTCCTCAGTAAAGTGCTTTGAGACCCCCAGATGCAGAGCGTTGCTGTTACGAAAGGGGAAGTTTCAGGGCTGGTGCCTTTCACTTTGATCGCTGAAGTATGTAAATCAAGGGCAATTTGTAAGTCAGTTTCGAATTTAATGATCTGTTTGCTGGTAAGAACCTGCCAGGGAACAGGGGACGCCCCCTTCCAGTAAAGACCTGCATGAAATCTGCCAGCCCTTCTGCTTTCTACTTCCTGCCTCTCTCCTTCCCAGCCCCTGCCCCGGCTTCCCTTTGCGTCCAGTTAACAGAATACCAGCCATCCGCGGGCGGCCCTGAGCTGCCTTCTCATGAACTCCCTGCAGATCAGCGGGGTCAGGCCAGGGCTTGGAGAGAAGATTTCCAAGGGTGATGCTCTGACTCAGCCCCTTCCGTTCAGCCTCTACGGATGAATTTCTGACTCGTGCAGTTGTGTTTGGAATGCGAAGGCAGAGGGAGCGCCGAGAGCGGCCCGTGATTCTGCTACTGTAGCCTAGGGGGCGCCGTTCTTGGAGAAGAGGGCCCAATCCCCTGAGTTTATTCGATCCCCTGGACCAGCCACAAGAGCCTGGTCAGCGTGGTCAATTTTCCCTGCAGTTTTCAAATGGATCCACTATAGTCTTCTTCACCTTCCTGTCCTGAACCACTGAGCAGTGACGCTGTGTGCTGGGAAACAACTGTTACGCTTCACCCCAGAGGTGGCTGCATCTCACACCCTTCCATGAATCAGAAAGTAGGCCTGCCATAGAGCGAGAGCGACACTCCGCCCTGGAGAGCCTGAAGGCTAAATAGACAGAGGGGAGAGAAGCACGGAGAGGGGTAGTGCCCAAGGTCACCCAGAAAGTCAGAGGCAGAGCCACGGATAAACCCCGGTGTCCCGAATCTCCGTCCAGGGACCCTCCCCACCAGGACACGCTGCTGGACTGAAGAGCCCGGGGCCGTGATCCATTGCAAAGACGTACCCTGAGTTGTGAAAACAAGACGCCTGGCTAGATGCCAGCTCAGCCTGTGCAAACTTCCTTCCGCCGGCTCCAACTCCCACGGGCATCCCATCTGCTTGCCATGCCACAATTCCCTGCTCTGGGCCGGCACTCGCTCCTGCCCAGAGGCCCGCAGGGGACACGGGCACCTCACAGGATCAGGAGAGCGAGCGCAGCAGAGCACGCCCCCCCCCAAAGGGGCCCCAGAGATGCCAGGGCAGGGGGCGGCGGGAACGAGGGGGCGAGCGCAGAGTCCGAGCGGGTGCCCCCGACCCCTTTCCTAGCTCCACGCTGTCGAGGGACCTCCGGTATCAGCTGTTCCCAGGAGGATGGTGAAAACTATTCCACAGCCCTTCCATGCACAGGGCCCACCCCTCTACCCGCATGAACCCTCCCAGCCCTAATGGCAGCCGGGGGAGGGGTGGCAATTCTCCATGTTCAGAAGGGGAAACTGAGGCATGGAGCTGAGAAAGTCGGTGGAAGAGCCAAAAATGGAACGCAGGAGCCCAGCTGCCCCTATTCTAACCACACCCCACGGCTCCAGCTTTGAGAGCCGACACTGGCACATGCTCACCCGTCTGGTGCAGCCCCAGAGGCTACCCCCTTCCCCCTCCCATGCCCACACTGAAATACCCGCCTGGGCGGGGAGCCCCGGCCAAATGCTGGGAGAGCCGCGTCGTATTCTGCAGACTCCAGCTTCTCCCCTGACTCAAGGGCCGGTGGGGCCCGTCTAAGTCACATGCTGCTGGGGGCTCCCGGAGGGCTGAGTTACTGATCTCTTAGTGACTAATCCCACCCTGACAGCCAGCGACTCGGCTCCAGCGGGCAGCTGAGCAACACAGAGACCCGCTGTGCTGAGTCGCCAGCTATTTCTTACACCCCGAGCTCCCAGGGCTGGAGACTGGCTGCAGCCGGGCGGCGGCAGGGCCCAGATGACAGACCGGGCGCGCGGAGGCGCCGGAGCTATTTTAGACACTTGGAGGAAAGGAACGAGAAATTAGAACCCGCTGGGAGCTGTGGGGCTACACAGCGGAGTCCTGGGCTCGGCTGGTGGTACCGAAATACAAATGACCCTTAGTCAGAGGGGAAGGGAGGGAACCACCTCAGTCACACCAGGGCTGCAGCAGTGAGAGAAATGACAGAGCTGCCGCCTGGAGCAAGGCACTAGGATGTAAGACTGGTCGAAGAAAACGTGCTGCGTCGTTAACCCGTGGAACTCATTGCCACAGGAACTCTGCCGGAGTAAAGACAGTTATTGAGAGAAGAAGAATCTCTGCAGTTACAGCAGACAGGATTAAAATGCATAAGGGATATAAATCCTCAGGCTTCAGGGCTTAAGCCAGCCACTGCCTGATGGGTCAGGAAGGATCTCTCCCCTATAAGTGCCTAGCTCTGGGGGGGGTGTCTTCCTCTAAAGCAGCTGGTCCTGGCTGCTGTCAGGACATCAGCTCTGCTCTGACGCCACATGGCCATTCCCATCCCTGCAGTTGGGGGGGCAGGGAGCGGAGTACCAGGCTGGGGACGCAGGAGGGTTGGGAATGACTGGATCCTGGGGTATGGGGCTTGGGGCAGTCAGCACTGGCCAGGCCCTCCCTGACATTAGGAGCTCATCAGAGCCAGACAGGCTGGATAATCTGTGCAGTTTCCCTGAGCCTCCATGCTAGGCTCCATGCGGCTGGCGCGGACAATGATTCAACCAGGCAGGGGAGGGGAAGGGAGCTCCGCCGCTCCAGAGCCTGGGCACCGGCTGACGACAGAGGAATGCCGCGGCTCAGCGACCTGGCTCCAAGCCTCCCAGCTGTGGGGCTCGGGCCGTCTCCGCTCCGGCAGCCCGGCGCGGCCGGCCGAGCTGCCGGCGCTGGCGGCTTTGTTCTGTAAATCGATACGGCATAACCCTCTGCGAGAGGAATGTCTCCCCCCTCGCCGAGGGTGGGTGGGCACCTGGGCAAAGATCCCCTCCCCCACCAGAGTCCCCCGCCCCCCTCCCGTGCTAATGCCCTCTCCCACTGCTGCGCTGCAAGGGGATCAGCTCCCGGAGTCAGGAGCGCCCCTCAAAGGCCCAGGGTGCCTGGGTGCATGCCCCTGGATTCAGCTGTGATCCTCTCATTTGTCTGCCCCGGGGCCAGGTGCCAGAAAAAAAGGGTCTCCTCTCCTGCTGATTTCAGGGTCTGGCTGCGCCCCCGCGGCAGAGCCGAGCCAGTCTGCCGAGATCCCCAGCCCGCAGCAGGCAGGCTCCGAAGGCTCATCTGACCCCACTGACCCCCGAGAGGGGCCAGTCGGCAGGTTAGCAGCTTCCCTCCTCTTGGGATTTCGGCAAGTGCCGGCAGGCACCGCGGTATTGCTCCCTGGCGCCTGCCCCGGGGGCAGCAGGCCTGCGGGTCAATACCTGCTCTGTTAGTCAGATCGATGCGGAGGACGAGTCAGAGCCAGACAATAATGGCGAGGGGGGAAGGCCGGCCAGGGGCTTTGCCTGGGGAGAAGGTGGTGGGGAGGGAAGGGGGCAGATGAGGCTCCCGCAGGCTTTTCCATTGCTGGGGGAACAGCCTCGCAGGGAAGAGGTCACGAATCAGCAAGCTAGAGCACCCCTCCCCCCACAGAGGTAGGTAGATTGAAGGCTCTGATAAGACTATTGCCCTAACAGCTGAGTGGTCTGCTATCGCTCCTCCAGGGCTGGGCCTCCCAGCTCTTTGGGGCAGGGAGCGCCTGGGTTTGTACAGCGCCCAGCGCAACAGGGCCCTGCTCTGTGCATGGGGCACCCGGGTGCACCAGGCTGCAGCTAAAGAACAATACCGGTATTACTCCCACTGGGTAGCTGGGACACAGACACATTGGGACATGAAGTGACTTGCCCATGGTCACACGGAGTCCGGGGCAGAGCCGAGAGCTGCCCGGCGGCCTCCCAACCTGGCACCAGAACCCCCTAGGCTGTCCTTCCTTCAGGGCCAAGCCAGCACTGCAGCCTCGACCGGCTCGGATAAGCCAAAACCCGGAGCCTTCAGAGCTCGCCGCTGATTTCTCCCTCACGCTTTCCATCACGGCTCCCTGGATAAAGGGTTAACGAGCCGTTCGCAGATTAATCAGTTCCTGAAACCCTCCCGCGGTAACCACCCGCCGCTCGCGTCCATTAATCATTAGTCAGCCTTTCCGAAAGGGAACCTCCCGAACCAGAGCCATCAGGCTGGATTTCCACACCGACCCACGGGGGCGCCGGCTCCTCCCGGGACGGGGGGGGGGGCGAGGCGTGGCAGGGGGGAGACGGCCACGTTTAAAGATCTCCCCGGGGGCCACTGGGGCATCTGTGCAGGTGGAGCCCTGCGAAGGGTTAAGGAACCCGCTTGCCTTCCTGTAACCCAGGAACACTCCCTGTCCGATTTCTGCGCCAGGGTTATTTTTAGGTCCCAGCAGTAGTTTATTTTCCCCTCCGCGTCTCTCGCACATGCAGCGCCAGGCGGCCTCCGTGCCCTCTCCCTCGGTGGGAAGCCCACACAGAGGTGCCGGGATCCAGGGGCGGGCAGTAGACCCAGGCCCGGAGAAGCCCAGCCAGCAGTTGGGTCAGAGCAGGGCAGCTTGCCCGGGTCTCTGCCGGCCATTTGCCTGGAGGGAGACGTGGGAGCGGGCAAGGCAGAGGCAGCTAGTGAAGGGATCCAGCCTCCGTCCCTTCTGAGCCGCCGGTTTGAATCTAGCCCAGGGCTGCAGTCGTTTACAGACACCACCAGGCCCGGACTGTCCGGCGGCCTAGCTGAAGCCAGTTTGAGGCCCAGCGGACAAGTGCCCCCACCACATTGCGCGGCTGGGGAGGGGATGGGTCTCGGCCAAGCAGTGACAGAGCAATGGAAACTCGCGTGCCCCCTGCCCCAGCAAGGGAGAAGGTCCAGTCCAGCCCCTGCAGCGCAATCTCCGGGGCTCTCCTTAGGCCCCAAGGAGACACAGAGCTGCCACTGAGGCAGTAGCCCGGTGGTAATGAGCCCGAAGAGGGGGTGGAAAGCCCGGGGGGGGCTCTCCGTGGGGAAGCGGGGGGAGGGGGAGAGCCCTGCGTAATTAAAGCTGGCCCTTCTCCGTGCGGTGCGAAGGAACAGAGAGTTCTCACCACAGCACAAAGGCACCATGCATGAGGGGAGGGAGCGGGCAGACTCGGCACCGTTCCCAGGGCAGCAGCTGGAGCTGAAGCGTGTTTGCAAAGAGAGGAAATTGCTTTTCCAAGGCCAGGGGGAGCTCACAGAGTCAGGGTGCCCAGAGCACCCAGCCCAGCCCCGGCGCTGTGGGCTGAGCGGCAGCACGGACTAGTGGTTAGAGCACAGGACTGGGGGGCAGGAGGGGTGGGATTCACAAACATTGGCTGCTAAACGCTGAATCCCGCAGCGCTGGGCTCCCGACCCAGCTTTGCCCTGTGGCTTTCGGCAAGGCACAAGCTCGCCTGAGCTCCCTCCAGCGCGCTAGTTCTCAAATATTTTCTGTTCCAGGACCCCCTTCCCCACCAGAACTCATGGGGCCCTGCTCTCGGTCCCGGCGGTACTGTAACACTTCCACTGACTGGCTCGTGGGCGGGCGATTTCTCCGCTTGCCCCAGGGCAGATGCAGAGTCACTCGAGTGCCCACCACGGGCGCTGTGCTACTAACGGAGATTTTCCTACGGCGCAGGCAGCGTTCTAGCCGCGCCGTTGCCTATGCCGCACGGCATCCCCACTGCCACCCAAATCTCCGCGCGTCCCCCAACGCAGAGGGTCCTCACTGGCGCCCGGCTCTGCACAGCGCCTCGGAAACGCCCCCTCCCCGAGCAACGCTGACTAAACAAGATTGAGAGAATCACGGAACTGACCCACGAGGCGACAGAAAATCGCCAGGTCATTTCCTCCGGCGCTACCGCGTGAGCGGACCTCGGCCCTGCCCACACAACCCCGCCCAGCCCAGGTCCCCAGCAGAACCAGCACCTTTAAAGCCAGCACAGCCCTGCTCGGGCGCCGAGGGGCCGGACGGGAGGATCGTTTCCGCTCTCTGATTGGAAGGGATCGGTACGGATCCCCAGACCTTTGCGACGAGGGCGGTCGCAGGCAGATGACTGGCTCGGCTTGGGGCAGATGGATTTTGCAATCAAAGCACAAAGCAGAGACACTTGCTGCTTGGCTCATGGAGGGAGGACAGAGTCATTGCTCGGGGGTGCCAGCCTGAGCCCAGACGGCTCCCAGGCGGGTTTTGCAGAAGCTCTGGCTGCACCCCTCTCCCAGAGTCCAGACATCACGGGCCACCTGTTGAGTTAGGAATCAGGGGCCGAATGGCTGACAGGCAAAGCGCCCAGAGATCCCTAGACTTCAAGAGGACCCCAGTCCCACAGCCACACATCGCAATGTGTTGGCAGAATACCCCCAGCCACCTGAGGCTTCCCGGTGGTCACCACCTGGCCCCAGCACAGACAGACCCACCCCCCCCCAGCATCCGTCCGCTCCAAGAAGCCCAGGCCCTGCCACTTGAGCTAAAGGAGAATCCCCATTAGCCAGCAGCAGTAGAGAGCCTATGACACAGTTACCATGTTGCCTACAGCCCTGCCGGGATGTTGCAACATGACCCTCCCCTTGGCAGAGCCGTATCAGAGAAGGGATCGGCAGAGACAGTCGCTGCGGAGGGGCAGAGAGGGGGCACAGATGCAAGCCGGGAAAGCCCTGAATTGCCAGGTTCTCCTCACCAGAGTTCAGCTCCAGCCCTTAATCCCAACGAACAAACTGGGCAGGAGGAGGTTAATTCCCGGCCCCCACCTTCTCCTCCCCCACCCTCGGCAGGGCGGGAGTCAGAGCACCACGGCCATGGGGATACTGGGGATACGGACACTAACTCCAGGCCGGCTGCTCCCCACTGCAGGGCCGGCCCACCCCCACGCCAGGTTACCAGCACAAGGGGCTGATGGCAAGGGATGCTATTTCCAGAGCAGCCCACCAGGCCAGCGAACAGTGGTGCTGCTGTGCCCTGTGCCCCGCACCCAACCGTAGGCGACACACGCACCTCCCAGAGCACCAGCTCACTGCCTGCCGTTCAGCCTAGACGTGGGCATCCGTAGGGAACCTGGCAACAGCCTCACTGGGCATCTCCCCATTGGATGTCTCATTGCCTCTGCCTCGGCCAATGCCATTCAGTGTGCCAGCGAGTTTGGAAAGGCTGGTCACTGCTTGGGTAGGAGGCCTCTGAAAAGCCACCCTGGTGCCAGGGGGCAGCGAGATGTGCCAGCGTCTTGTGCAGCTCCGTTAACCTGCACGGGCACACGATCGATCACCTGGCACCAGCCCCCAGGGTCTCCATGGGATAGCGCAGCCTGCACGGAACCGCCAGAAGACGAGACCCCCTTGCGTCTCTCGGCTCAACACCGCACCCCAGCCAGTCTGGTCGGCCCTCCCACCCCCCGCCCACTCAGGACACACACCACAAGGGGACGGACTGACAGCCCCCAGCGTGGGCCGACTGGATTGCAGCAACGGTTAACGAGCGCTGGTACTTCTGGCTCTAACAATGGGTTACCAGTGCCCGCTGCCCAAGACTGGCCTGCTACAAACACCCAGCGCAGGCAGGTTCTTAACACCACCTACCACCCACTAGGTGCAGAGACAGGAAGCGACTTGCTCAAGGTCACGGAGCAGCTCAGGCCTCTTGGCTGTGGGACACTGCCCTCCTGTAGCTGGCTGATCTAGTACGTTGGGTAGCACCAAGTTCTAGCCCCCCGGCACGGTTCATGTCACGACCATGCACCATTTCCCAGGCACCGATACAAGGAGCCGGGCCGTCGCTTCAGCGAATTTGCAGATTTGCAGGGGAAGGAACGTCAGGGCACAACGGGACCTTTCTAGAGTGAAACAGGACAAACCACCCCCAGCAGACGTTGCACTGAGCCCAGCATTGAGACCTGCACGGTGAAAGGACGGGGAATAGTCGTGCCACTGCAGCATGAGGCAGCAATCGGCCGGGATTCAAACAAGTCTGAGGAAGTCCGGATGCTGCTCTGAGTTTTGTGGCTGGCCCCTGTTGCTACTGTAATGAGCTGTCAAGTGTGGACAGGGAACACTGCCCTCTATTGGATGGAATTCAAACTCCTCCACTGTGTGTCGTAGGCCCAATACTGCTATTACCCAATTCTCCTTTAGCAAAAGTGGCAGGACTCTGCGCTTTGGAAGCAGATGGATCTGAGTTGCAGCCAGGCGCTTGTGAAATTCTGTGCAAGGGACGGTCCCAGTTGGCCAGAGATTTGTTAGAGAGTAAAGGGCTGGACCTACAACACTCATGTACACTCGGCCTCAGCTCCGATCTGAACGTCGCAGCCCGGAACCCGGCTGCTCCAGCACTGGAAGGTGCCTGGCATTGGCGCTGACCCTACACGGGCTCCAGTCGAGCCTCAAGCCCCGGCTTCTGCGAGTTAAGTCGCGTGTCCAGCAATGGGAAAGGGGCTGGCTGGGGGGGTTAACAATGGGAAAATGCCTCCCCGTCACGCTCCCCAAAAGCAGGAGCTAACACGGTTTGCCACAGGAAATATACCAGTCCCCCTGGAGCAGAGCCCTATGCCAGGAAGCTCTGGACCCATTAGGGGCTAGCTGCCCTGGCTTGTAAGGCACCACAGAGCAGACTTTGGGAGGTGCTAAGCACCTATTATAATAGTCAATGGGAGTCGCAGGGACTCAGCACCTCTGGGGGGCAAATCAGGCCCGGCGGTTACTATACAAGGACAAAGCCATAGCTAGGAGAGTCTGCGATTTGGGCCTGCTGGGGGCAGGAGGGAAAAGGGGGGGGCACTGATGCCTTGTGGGGTATGGAGGCTGCAGCGGGCTCCTGAATGGCCCTCCAGTGCCATGCCGGGGAGCCTTTCCAAGCGGAGAATGCAGCAGGATGGCAAATTGGTGCCCCCGCCTGGCCACCCCATGGGGTTACAAGAAGGCCACTTTCCTGGCCCAGGACACCATCGCCACAGAATCGAGTCAATTTCAAAATCAAAGGTCATCTCACGTCCCGGCCCACCTAAGCTGCCTCTTCCAGTCACGCCCATCACTGGAGCATCCAAGCCCCCGCCCCAGAGCCCCCTGCCCATGTCTGGGGGGTTTCAATCCCAGCTTCTCCCCCATCCTGCTGTGGGACAGGCCCACATGCCGTGTGGGGGGGACAGGGAATGGCTGACCCTGCTGGGGACCAGACTCATGTGCTGTCGGACTCACAGCACGAGCAAAGAAGGAACCTGCCTTCTCATCTCTTTCCGCTGCAGACACGTTGCGTCCTACCTGCAAGGCCAGTCAAGGAAGGACCTGTAGCTAGCACTTTACCCAGCAACCCACCCCTGCACCGCTGGGAAGCAGGATCACCCCCTCACTTTACACCACAGTGGTCCAGCTCTGACACTGGAGCACAAACGCTTCCTACATCAACAGACGGGTTTTTCCATCCATGTAGCAACTCCACCCCGCCGGGAGGTGGTAAGTAGCTCAGTGGAAGAATTCTTCCCTCGTCCTAGCCGCGTCTACACAGGGGCTTAGGTTGACCTAACTCCATTGCACAGCACCACAGTTAGGTTATCTAATTTTTAAGCATAGACCTGGCCTGAGACACACAAAGGTTAAGAGACGTGCCTAACAGCCACAGCAAATCAGTAGCAGAGTCAGGCGTAGACCCCCCCCCAAAGTCCCCCAACGCCCAGCCCGGGTTTATTTCACCTTATTTTTGGGTTTTCTGACCAGCCTATCACTGGAGCCAGAGAACCCGCCAAGCAAAACCTTCAGGGACTCGGGAGAGCTGGATTCAAATCCCAGGTGCGCGCAGCCTCCCGGCCTGACCTGGGGTGAATCACACAGCTGCTCCGTGCCTCAGTTGCCCCCACCCCGTCTTTCTGCCCCCCGTTGTCCCTAGTAAATCCTTTGAGGCAGGGCCTGTCTCGGGCAGCACCCAGTGCCTTGATTGGGGCTGGCTCTAGGCACTAGTCACAATTATACCAACTCCCACTGCCCAAGAGAGATGTGCAACTGGACTGCCCGATGTGTAGTTGTGGGGTCCAACAGCCATGCTTGGATGCTGGTGTCCATTATACAAATAGCTCCACACAGGGGTATATATATATATACACACACCCACCCACCCACCCACACATAACAAGGAGTCTGGTGGCACTTTAAAGACTAACAGATTTATGTACTCTATGTATCTGAAGAAGTGAGGTTTTTACCCACGAAAGCTTATGCCCAAATAAATCTGTCAGTCTTTAAGGTGCCACCAGACTCCTTGTTGTTTTTGTAGATACAGACTAACACGGCTACCCCGATACTTGACACACACACAAATACACACTTATGGCCTCGAACTTTCTCAGCTCTCTGGGGCTGTCTGCTCTGTACAGCGCCTAGCACACGGGGGCTCTGATCCATGACGGGGGCGGAGCACAGGGCCATTGGCAGAGCACGCTGCAGAAGATCTAACCGCCCGCCCCGCTCCTCGCCCCCAAGCCAGGAGACCGGGTGAGCTCTGTGCGCCGGAAGGGACAGGAACCTCCCTGGGGGGCGAGGGGGTTTACTCCAGATCTGCATCCTGCCTCCCCCGCTCTCTGATCGGGACAAGCCGCGGCCTGCGGAACCCCAGCGCCCTGGGCTCGGCCGGGCCGGAGAGGGAAGTCAGGGCCCGCCGCCGGTCCTTACGCTGCACGTACAGCCCGGGGCAGGGACAGGCCCCCCTCGCCCCGGCCCATTGCACCCGGCTTGTCTCCGGCACAGGCCAGGGGGGTTTTGTGGCTGATCCCCCCCCCCGCGCCCATCCCCGTGGCGCCCGGGCGGAGGACTCACAGCACGCAGAGGGCGTAGGCGCCCGAGACGCTCTCGCTGTCCCGCACCAAGAAGCTGCCGTCTCGCCCGGCTCTGGCCAGCAGCTCCTCCGCCGCCGCTCGGCTCAGGTCCCGGTGGTACCAGAGCGGTGCCGGGCTGGCGGCCCCCGGGCTGGCGCCGCTCCCCCCGCCGCACGCCATGCCCCTCCCCGGGGCCGGCTCAGCCCAGGGGGGGCCCCGAGCTCAGCTTTCCAAAGGATGCAAAAAACAAACCCGACGATGCAAAGTCCAGCTCGCTCCAGCGCCCCCCAAAGCGCCCCCGAGTCGGAGCTCCCGGGGCAATGGGGCTCGGGGCTAACATCCCCCCGGGCAGGGAGCAGCCGCTGCCTTCCAGGCGCGCAGCGGGGCCGCGGCCGGGCGCATCGCGGGCGTTGTCCGGGGCCCCCGGGCCGCAGCTGGGGTCCGGCTGCGGGGAGCCCAGGCCGAGGGGGCTCGCCCCGCCGCCTCCTTTGCCCGCGTCTTCTCTGCCGCCGCCCCGCGCGGGGGAGAAAGTTTCCTCCTGCAGAACAAAAGGAGGAGAAGTTGCGAGGGGCTGCGCACGGGCTCCCTCTTCCTCCAGGAAGCCCCCTGCACCAGCGCGCCAGCGACTCTGCGGAGCAAAGGGCGAGGGTTTTCCAACATCACCGAGGGGGGGCCAGGCTCCCGGGACAATGGGACATTCAGGGCTGCGGGCAGAAGCCGCGGGGGGGGAGTTGCTCCTGAGCAAACAGCCGCGCGGTTTTTTCTCCCTTCCCAAAAAAGGAGAAGGGAGGGAGCAGCCCGGGGTTTGCTTCTCCTCCGCGCCGGGGAGCCCGGCTGCAAAGTTTTGCTGGCGCCTGGGACCTCCCTCGCCGTTCACGCCCCCTTGCTGCTAAGCGTCGGTCCGGCAGCTCTCTTCCCCCTTTGCAGGCTGGGCCATGGCAAGTCCCAGCTCTGCCGGCGCGGCTCACCTTCCCCGTGCAGCTCCTGCAGGCAGGGGCTGGCTCAGAGCCGCGCGCTCTCTTCCTGCGAAATGCAGTCCCTCTCCGCCCTTCGGAGCATGCCTGCGGAGGGAGAGGGCAAACAGAACCACCCAGGCCGAAAAATGTAGCTAGTGGCATAATAAGTAATGAATAAACTTCCTCATGCAGCCTTGCATGACAACTGGTGGCTGCTCTTAAAGGGACAGTGCCTGGGTCGTCGGTTCTTTTACTGGGGGGGGGGGTATACAAATGGCTTAAGGGATCATAACCAGTTCTATTGGGCATAAGCTTTCGTGGGTAAAAATCCCACTTCTTCAGATGCATGGAGTGAAAAATGACAGATACAGGCGTACATATATAAACAGGCTTCAAAGAGAAACTGCAGAGCCACCATTTATTTGCAAACTTAACACCATTACATTTGCGCATGAATAGGGACTGGGAGTGGCCGGCTCACTACAAAACCGATTTTCCCTCTCTTGGTATTGACACCTCTTCATCAATTATTGGGAGTGGACCACATCCACCCTGACTAAATTGGCCTTGTCAACACTGGTTCTCCACTTGTGAGGTAACGCCCTTCTCTTCATGTGTCAGTATATTTATGTCTGGTTTCTATATCTGTAATTTTCACTCCATGCATCTGACGAAGCGGGTTATTTACCCACAAAAGTTTATATCCAAATAAATCTGTTAGTCTTTAAGGTGCCACCGGACTCCTTGTTGTTTTACTCTCACAGATCTTGGGAGACAGACCTGTCCTCGCTTACAGACAACCCCCCAACCTAAAGCAAATACTCACCAGCAACCACACATCACTGAACAAAACCACTAACCCAGGAACCTATCCTTGTAACAAACCCCGATGCCAACTCTGTCCACATATCTATTCAAGTGACATCATCATAGGACCTAATCACATCAGCCATACCATCAGGGGCTCGTTCACCTGCACATCTACCAATGTGATATATGCCATCATGTGCCAGCAATGCCCCTCTGCCATGTACATTGGCCAAACCGGACAGTCTCTACGCAAAAGAATTAATGGACACAAATCTGACATCAGGAATCAAAATACTCAAAAACCAGTGGGAGAACACTTTAACCTGTCTGGTCATTCAGTGACAGACCTGCGGGTGGCTATATTACAACAGAAAAACTTCAAAAACAGACTCCAAGGAGAGACTGCTGAGCTGGAATTGATATGCAAACTAGACACAATCAACTCCGGTTTGAATAAGGACTGGGAATGGCTGAGCCATTACAAACATTGAATCTATCTCCCCTTGTAAGTATTCTCACACTTCTTATCAAACTGTCTGTACTGGGCTAGCTTGATTATCACTTCAAAAAAAATTTTTTTTCTCTTAATTAATTGGCCTCTCAGAGTTGGTAAGACAACTCCCACCTGTTAATGCTCTCTGTATGTGTGTATATATATCTCCTCAATATATGTTCCATTCTATATGCATCCGAAGAAGTGGGCTGTAGTCCACGAAAGCTTATGCTCTAATAAATTTGTGTCTCTAAGGTGCCACAAGTACTCCTGTTCTTCTTCTTGTTGTTTTTGTGGATACAGATTAACACAGCTACCCCCTGGTACTTTATGTTTTAGCACAGATCTAGGAGCTCTGTGTAAGCCCCAAAGCTGGTCTCTCTCACCAACAGAAGTTGGTCCAATAACAGATATTACCTCCCCCGCCTTATCTCCATTGTAGCACTGGTCACCTTCCATCAGGAGGGATCCCATTTAAAGGGTTCTCTATGCAGCTGCCACCTCTGGGGCGGATTGCAGCTGCAGCTTATCACCAGGGATCCTGGTTTTCCGTGATAAAAAACATTCTGTGATTTAAAAAAAAAACCATAAAAATCTGCGTTTTTCCATGATTAAAACGAAACGCTGAATTTAGTAGAATCCCATTTATCTGAGCCCCCATTATCCAGCTCTCTGTATTAACAGAACCACCAGCCACCCAGGTCTGACAGTGCCAGGGCTGGGGCGATCAGCCCCCAGGTACCTGGGGCTTGGACCGTTACAGCTGGTGGTTCTGTTAATACAGAGAGCCGGATACTGGAGGCTTGGATAAATGGGGTTCTACTCCATATGTTTTTATCTTTTCACAACATGGAAAAACTAAAAATTCTCTGTAAAAACTCAAACTCTGGGGTTTTCCGTAGCAAACAGATTTCTAGGATCCCTACTTATCACCCACCAGCCACTGCTTGCAGGACCTTGGGTAAATCACTTAAGCTCTGTCCTTTCATTTCTCCTCTATAAAAGGAAGATAATAGTTTTGGCTTGTCTAGTTAGATTGCAAACTCTTCATAATAGGAACTATCTTGTACTACATGTTTGTAGAGTACACCACTAGCACAATGGGGCCCTGATCTTGGTTAGAGGCACAAGATGCTGCTAAATAAATAATCTTACTTCATATTTGTTTAGTGCTGACACCGCGCTCGTCACTGTACAAGAGAACTTGGCAGGAAATGGGTTATTTCCTCCCATGAAAAATGTTGATGAAAATTTAGAAATTGTGCTCCCTGAAATTCTTCTTTCCAAATTCCTCAGGATTTTGTTGAAAAGCCCAAAAACCAGCAAATGAAAATAATTTAAAAAAAAAATGGCTAGTTGGGCAAACATTTGTGGGTTTACTAAACATTTTTGCTCCAGTGTCTGAAATCTTTCAGTTTTACCAAAAAACGACCAACCAAAAAAAAAAAGTTTTTTTTTCCCAACAAAAAACAATCCCCACCATTTTTTTTTTGTCAAAACCAAACATTTCATGGCGAAGTTTCCATGTGGAGAAAACAGTTATTTTTCTTGGAAAAAATGGTTAGAGCAGAGGTGGGCAAACTACAGCCCGTGGGCCACATCCGGCCCGTTGGACCCTCCTGCCCGGTCCGGGAGGCTAGCCCCTGGCCCTTCCCCTGCAGTAGCAGTGAATGAGGCCAGGTCTACACTGTACATGTAGCTGTGTAATTAATAATTATTATTAATTAATGGAGATATCCCATCTCGTAGAACTGGAAGGGACCTTGAAAAGTCATTGAGTCCAGCCCCCTGACTTCACTAGCAGGACCAAGTACTGATTTTGCCCCAGATCCCTAAGTGGCCCCCTCAAGGATTGAACTCACAACCCTGGGTTTAGCAGGCCAATGCTCAAACCACTGAGCTATCCCTCCCTGTGTGGGGCAGGGGTCTGATCCCTGACCTGATCCCTAGTGTAGACACAGTTATACTGGCAAAGCTGCACTTTTGCCTCTGTAGATTGTTTTGTATGGGGGGGTTGGGGAGGGCTGGACTAATCTCTATCCTCATTAGCTTTGCCAGTATAAGCCGCGTCCACACTAGGGGTACGTCTACGCTGCCGTCAGGAGGTGTGACTGCGTGTACACATACCCGAGCTAGCGTGGATCTAGCTTAGCCTGTGCCCAGGCCACTCAAGCAGGTACCCAGGCTCTGGGCGGGCAGGGCTAGCTCAGGCTACGGCAGCGTCACTGCCAGCGTTACTGCTGTGCTGGGAGCTAGCTAGATCAAAGCTGGCTGGGGGGAGTCTCCACGTGCTGCAGTCACGTCTCTGAGTGCCGGACAGCCCCACCCTAGCAGTGCAGCGGGCCGGCCCGCCCACACCAGCAATGCACGCCCACGCATGGCTTGAAGCGCAGGGTGCGCTGCCCCAGCCTCTGCCGGGCGCTGACCGAGGGCTGAGTGCAGGTCTCCTGCCCGGCCGTGCAGGGCACCACCCTGGCCTACTAGAGACAGTGTCCGTGGGGAGCTGGGTGGCAAAGGGATCTGAGGCCGCCTAAGGGCCCTGACTTGTATCTCTTCATGTCCTCTAGCCACGTCCCCGGGGACAGCAGCCTGTGCCCAGCCTTGCAGCATGTAAATGAAGGCCTGGGAGAAAGAGGAAGGCAGAATTTCACAAGCCGCAGCTGCAGGGAGCACTCGAGCGAATCCCCGCTCGGCCGGGGGAGCTGCACAGAAGATTTTAGACGCCAGCTCCAGCCTAAGACCGAGCTAGGCAGCTGCAGCACTGCCGATCTCCTCGCGGGAAAAGGAAGTGGGGTCACTGCGACTTCCTCCGGGCTTTCCGCCTCCCTGGGGCCAAGCGGGGCAGGGGCGTCAACCATGGCTTGGGAAACACGTGTGAGAGCTTGCCAGAGAGAGGCGCTCCCAGGAGGCAAAAGGAGGAATGGACGCTCCAATAACAAACCAGCGTGGGCCTCCCCAGAGCGACCCTACAATAACAAACTGGTGCATAGAGTCGGGACGGTTCTTGGGGCACCCAGAACTGAGGGTCACTTGGCTACCCCTTGCCCCTAGTGAGAGGGCGCTTGCCCATGGTGGCCGGGTGTCAGCTCCCGAACACCACCGGCCTGTCAGCCACTCAAGCGCTCTCCTCTGGGCTAGGCCAGCCCTGGCTTCGCCTTGCAGGTTAACACTGGGTGCACCCCAGGCCCCGAGTCCCTTTGGATCGTTCCCCTGTGATAGCCAGCCCCTGGCACTCGCTCCTCACAGAAATCCCGCCTCTCCTGCCCCCCAAGGAGCAGTGCACCCCCCAGTTAATCACCGCTCCTGTAAACCACACAGCACCTGTCAGCAAACAAAGGAAGGTTTGTTTAAGCAAATATAGAGATTCTACTGGAAACAAACGAGAGCCCTGGAAACAAATGGTTCCCAGACAAAACAAAATCCTGAAACACGACCCTGGGCCTATACTTATCGCTAGTTCCCCTGCCTAGTTAATACAGTAAGTTTCCCCCTCACGGTTCAGTCTGTTGCGGAGCCGGCTGGCTTCACAGGAGCCAGGATCCAATTTTTCATGAGAACACCCCCGCCCCTCAAGAGGTCTCCATCCTTCATGAAAGGATCGGGACCACCCGCCGTGTTCTAGTGGAACAGCCTTTGGTCTCTGTTCCTAGGCAGGAAGATCCCCTGTCTCTTGTGATGTCCCATTTTCACCTCCAAGTGGTGCCAAAGGTTTGCCGGTTTCTTTGAGGGTTTCCATTGATAATCTTGGGATGGAGCAAGGCTGGACAACAGAGCCCTGGCATTACATCCCCGTATTGACTCCCTGCAGCTGGAATGGGCCATCACAGAAACACACTATCCCCTGGTGATGAACTTCTACTCCACATCCATACAGTGCACTGTCAGTATCAACACATTCTTCCTTCAATATTACCCGGACATACATCTCGCATTGATCATGAGTCTTGATAAGTCAGGAGTTTTCTCTAGATACCTTACATGTTACTCTTTCTGGGCACGTACCCTGCAAGACGGGTGTTTGGTGCACTCAGTTTGTCAGGTCTGAGGTGGGAGTTGTTTGCAAAGAACAAGGAGCCGCTGTGTCACCACAGCCCAGTGCTCATTCCAGGAAACCCCACAATACTTGTCCCAGAGTGACCCTACAATAACACACCAATATGTGCAGCCCAGTGCTGATCAAGAGCAACCCTACAAAAACAAACTAGTGTGCACAGGCCCCGACCAACCCTACCATAACAAACCACTGAGTGAAGCCCCCAAACTTCCACAAGACCCTACAATAATAAACTAGTGTGCACAGGACCAGACTGACTGTACAGTAACAACCAGTGTGCCCAGCCCTACTGTGACTCTATAATAACAAACCAGTCCCCTGCCATGAGTACAGGGGACTGGACCAAATGACTTCTTGAGATCCCCTCAGGTCCTACAATTCTATGGTTCTATGCAGCCCCTGGCTGGCCATACAAAAACAAACTAGTGTGCACAGGCCCCGACCAACCCTACCATAACAAACCACTGAGTGAAGCCTCCAAACTTCCACAAGACCCTACAATAATAAACTAGTGTGTACATGTCCAGAGTGACCCTACACACCAGCAAGCTCAGAAGAAGGAAAAATGTTTCCGTGAAGACTTTGATTTCAGAATCACTGGGACATTCTATACCTTGGGGGAACGTTCTGTAACCCCCTTAGTCTTCATTTTCATATCATCATGATCTTACTGCATGCTGTCAAGACTGAATCCCCACTCTGTCACTCCGAGTGCAGAAGGTGGGGGCCCGCAAGGATTTTAAAAAGTAATACTGGCCACTCCAGGCTGGTATTACACTCCCAAGGTTACAGCTTTTCTCTGACCTTGGCTTGGTAAACGCTGCCACCACCCAAATTCAAAAAACACCCTTGGACCCAGGAAGGCGCACTTGGGAATTCCTCCCTATGGGATACCCTCAAGCCCTTTCACCCCACTCCCCCCTTCCGGGGAGAGCTGAGAACGAAAACAAAGGAAATTAGCTGTCACCACCAGCTAATGAAACAACATATGCACGAACCTCTTAGGACACCAAAAATCCAATCCTGTTCTTAAAAAGGTAAATTTTATTAAGAACAAAAAGGAAGAAAAAACATCTGGAACTTAGGCTTTTGCTGGATTTTAAAAGAGCAATTCCAAAAATTAAGTACCAAGTGTCACGGAGTGTGGGGGAGTCAGAGCCCAGCATCCCTCTTCCTGAGATTCACCGTGACTCTCAGCCAGCCTGTAAAACGGAAGGTTTATTGGACAATAGGAACGCAGTCTACAGCAGAGCTTGTAGGTACAACCAGGACCCCTCAATCAAGTCCTGGGGGATTCAGGGAGCTTAGACCCCAGCTTGGAGTTCCCTGCGTTACACCACCCAGCCCAAACAGGAAACTAAAACCAAAACCCTCCAGCAGCCTTCTCCCCCCTCCCCTCTGCCCTCCTCTCCCTTGTTCAGTCTCCTGGGCAGAAGGTGTCATTTCTCCCAACCCCCCTCCTGGCTCAGGTTACAGCTCAGGTATCTCCCTGCAAGGGCAGTCCCCAATCCCCAGTGTAACTCCCCTGCTCCATCACACCAAGAATAGCTTTCTTGGGGTGCAGCTTAAAGGTTACTAGCAAACAAAAGCACCTGGGGGTTAGCACAGAGGAGATCCACAAGCCAAATTAAAGAAATAAACCTGATTGCATCTATTTAAACATTCCTTGTCCCAGTGAGTCCTTCTAGGTATGGAAGATGAATTTTCATACCTGGTTCAAGCCTTACACAGCATTGCTGCTCCCTGTCGCCTTCTCTGGAGAACCACCGACAAAGGGAAAGTTTCTTTCCCAATTTTAAAAAGTTCTACCTTCCCTTTGGCTCTTTGCCCACTCCTTTTCGTCACCTGGGGGACTTGTTAACCCTTTACAGGTAAAGCAAGCAGAGAACAGCCACCAAGAGGGATTTTACAGCTACTGGCTGGCTGGGTGCCCAGGGAGCTACTCCTCCCTCCATCATTTATCACACATGCCTTGTAAGGTATCAGGGAAAAGGTTATGATCTGCTGAAAGTCATTTCTCTATCCATATATGTGTATCACTAATGCATATGAAGTTATGAGAATTGTGTCAAATGGTTGTCACTAAAACATGCTGTAAGTTGGGGAATCAGCTGGATATTAGTTCCCCAGAGGCAACAGCAAGGAAAGTAACCAATGCCCAGGTGGGGTATCAAACAACCCATCAACAGCCATTGTCCAGCAATGGAGCTACACCGCAATGACTCACCTGCATGAGGCCACACCAGGGGAATTGCTCAACCTTGCCTGGAGAGACTCAGTAATGCTCACATGACTCTGAAGGGGGCGGAGAGAGGCAAAGCCAAGGGGGAGGAAAGGACATGATAAAAGGGAGAGACGTTTGCCATGCTCTTCCTCTCTCTTCCACCTCCATCTACAGACACCACCACCAAGCGACTGAAGCGCTGATCAAAGGGGAGAGCCTGGCTGAAGAGCAACCAGCCAGCCTGGGGTGAGAAGCTTCTAAGTGTGTAAGGGCATTGAAAGTGTTAAGATCAGCTTAGAATGTGTTTTGCTTTTATTTCATTTGACCAAATCTGACTTGTTGTGCTTTGACTTATAATCACTTAAAATTCATCTTTACAGTTAATGAATCTGTTTGTTTATTCTACCTGAAGCAGTGCGTTTGGTTTGAAGCTTGTCAGAGACTCCCCTTGGGATAACAAGTCTGATATATATCAATTTCTTTGTTAAATTGATGGACTCATAGAAGCTTGCAGCGTCCAGCGGGCATAACTGGACACTGCAAGACGGAGGTGTCGCGGAGTGTGGGGGAGTCAGGGCCCTGCACCCCTCTTCCTGAGATTCACTGTGACTCTCAACCAGCCAGTAAAGCAGAAGGTTTATTTAAGGACAGGAACACTGTCTCAAGCAGAGCGTGTAGGTACGACCAGACCCCCTCAATTAGGTCCCTCTGGGAGGTTCAGGGAGCTTAGACCCCAGCTTGGGGTTCCCTGCGTTGCACCACCCAGCCCAAAACTGAAACCAAACCAAAACTCCTCCCGCAGCTCCTCTCTTCCCCCTCCCCCCAGCTCCTCCTCTCCTTTGTTCAGTCTCCCGGGCAGAAGGTGTTAATTCTCCCCACCCCCTCCTGGCTCAGGTTACAGCTCAGGTAACTTCCTTCAAGGGAAGTCCCCCATCCCCACTGCAACCCCCCTGCAACATTCCCAGGTCAAATCTGCCCTGCTCCCTGCTCCGTCACAGGAGGTTCCTACGGTTGTGTCTGGGACCGGTTGTGTCTGGGACCGGAGATATTGGCTAGTATCATTCGGTTGCGCAATCCAAGGAGCAGCTTACATGCCGGAGGCTGTGTGTGAACAGCCCGGGAGTGGGGGTTCTCACAGCAGAGCAGGGTAATGCTGGCTCCCAGAGTCAAGGATTGGAGTGACCTAGCAGATCACCAGTCCGGATAACACCAGGGAACGTCACAATCACTGCACCGTGCGGTGGTGTCACATTGTTCCCTTGCGCTCCCTGTCGATCTCTCTGGGGCACTTCTTGTCTTATCCTTAGACTGTCACCTTTTTGGCCAGAGACCCCCTTTTTGTTCTGTGTCTGTACAGCGCCTGGCAGACTGGGGGCCTGGTCCGCGGCTGGGGTTTGGAGCCGCTGCAGGAACACAACTAGCATTACAATAGCTGCGAAGGGGTGGGAGCCCTACAGGCTCCATTGCTTGCCCTGCCCGGGGGTGCTGCATTGCTTTTCTACAGCTCCGTGTCAAGAACCAGCCTCTCCTGTGGTGTTAAGTCAAACGCCCCCCAGCAGTCTAAGGCCTGGTCTCTACTCTGCAATTAGGCCGACAGCAGTAGGTTGGTTGGCGGTGTGAAAAAACCACCCCCCTGGCCGCTGGAGCTCTGCCGACCTCACTCCCGGGCTAGCCACAGCTGGGGGAACAGAGGAACGCTCCGTCGAGGTTCCTACAGTGCTGGGAAAACCCGTCTGTGGGGGTGGGCTGCGGCTCTGGTACGGGGTTCTCCCGGCACAGATACGGTGATCTCGCTACGCCCCGTACTGCAGACACACCCTACGTCTGTCACATGACCACAGTTCCCTTCCTCACCCCGATTTGTGATTGCGTCAAACAACAACGTCGGGCTGTTCGACGAAGCCGGCTTGCCATAAAAGCTCGTGTCCTGGCGTTAGTGACGCTCCTGGGGCAGCCTGGAGAAGCACCGTCAGCTCAGAGAGGAGCAACACACAGAAACGGGGGGCTGGGGAGCGTGACTGAGGGGAGCTCAGA
The DNA here is from genome assembly GCF_011386835.1 of Chrysemys picta bellii. Taxonomy (NCBI): domain Eukaryota; kingdom Metazoa; phylum Chordata; order Testudines; family Emydidae; genus Chrysemys; species Chrysemys picta. Next base: position 347,776,186 of record NC_088791.1, read on the forward strand.
AGCGCTAACCAGTGACCCACGGGCACCGAGGAAGGCTGAAGAGCCCTGGCCTGACGTTCTGGATCTCGCCGTCTTCGTCAGCTGCCCCACGTCAGGTCACAGGACAAGATCAGAAATGAGGCGATTCGAAGCAAACTCCGCAACCACCTCTGTCAGCGCTGGGGGGAGTTCGGCAGCTCTCGTGAGATGGACACCGTGAGGCTGGAAGACCAGCGGATCCCGAGGTGTGTTTGCCAAGGCCACTAGGTGGCTGGCGCGCGCATGTGGTCACCAAATGCTTTGGTGGAACGACCAGATTGCCAGTGATGGACATAAACTGCCCAGCCAGCCCGATCAGCTTTCAGACCCAGCCAGAGATTGCTCCAGGATCGCTCTGCAAGGAGCCCCCGCACCTTCGGGGTTTGCCACGATGATGGTGAAACCAGCCACAGATGCCGAGCTTGGCTGTGACACGGCAAAGGCAGTGGTTTCACTCGGTGGCCCGCCGGGGACCCCTGGGGCCTGCAGACTATGGCTAAGATTTTCAAAGGGATCCACACCCCCATATGAAATTTTGCAGGGGTCCACAATTAAAAATGGTTAATAACGGCTGGGCAAAGGGACAGGAGAACCCAGCCCATGGGACATACCCAGGAAGAGGAAGAATTAGTTAGGGAGGCACAGCAGGGGGGTGATGAGGATGGAGTGAAGATGTGGAACAGGGGCTTGGACGAGCCGGGGAACCTTCCTGACAGGCAGTTGGGTGCCGCTGTGGAATGGTCTCTCCAGGACGGGGCAGAGGCCCCATTGCTTGGGCCACGGACTGGCTACAGCCCTGGCCACTTACAACAGGGACCTTGGCTGTCTGCAGGGGGTGTGGCCGGTGACACCCACTGCTGCTCACTGCAGATGTCGTTCTGTGCTGATGGGGCGGCATGACCCAGGTTAGCAGCAGAGGCTCACTGATGCAGCCGGCTCCGCGGAGTGGATGGATCTTTGCTCCCCGCTGCACAGGGCACCTCTGACCCATCCCCTCCTTCTGGTGTCCGGGGCATCCGCTCACCCTCCCGCAGCCGGCTAGAGAATTAGCTGAGCGAGCAAAGCTGGGGAGCCGAAGGCAGCATCGCTCAGAGACGCAGCCTGCAGGCCCCACTGCATGGACAGCGCAGGCTGTTCCTCGGCCCTTCTCGCTGGGCACATCCTCTCGGGCCTGATCCAAGCTCCTCCTGCTGCATGGCCTAGGGAGCCTGAGAAGGGCACAGCCCAGGATCCAGGGCACGCTCACCCCCGTGCCACTGAGGGCCCCATTCCTCTGGGATGACTGGCCCAGCCCACAAGCCTCTTGCATGACTCACCGCGGCTACTGCCTGTGGGATGCTCTGGGTTCATGGCTGATGGATGCACATGGACACAGCGCCACCTCTTGGTCTCACAGGGGAGGCTGGGCAGCACCTGAGGGTCTGCTCAGGGTCGGCGGGCTGAGGCTGCGCTCTCCTGCAGGGTGGGGACGGGTCAGGGACCCCGGCTGTATGGTGAGACCTGCTCCATTTACCCAGCACAGCCAGGGCCGGGCCGGCAATGGGGACGAGGCAGGAAAGGAGCCTTGGAATGAAGAGAGCTGGAGCAAGGGATGCCCGCCCCACACCCATCCCCACCTGGCCCTGCTCGCTGGGGAAGCCAGTCAGCTCCAGTAACTGGAGATGAGTCCCTGTGAAAGTTGCCCAGGGCAGGGAGGATGCTTTGAACAATATGCCAAGGCCCCTGGGGTGAATGAGGGCAGCCGGGCTGGGGGCAGGATGCCAGGCCCAGAGGGGTGGGGTGAGGGCAGTGGAACATACAGGGAGAGCCTGGCATGTGACTTGTGCTGAGCAGAAGGGGCAGGAGCCAACCTCGGCCTCACTAGTGGATCAATAGAGGCCCACTGTGACCAGCTCGTCTGACTCCCCGGCTCATGCCGGCCAGGGCGCATCCCGGAGTAACTCCTGTCTGAGCGAGACCGGAGCGCCTGGGAAACCAGCCCAGCAGGATTTAAAACAGCACTAGGGATGGAGACTCCACCATGCACCTAAGAAAGTGTTTCTAATTGTTAATTACTCTCACCCTTAAACACTGACCCCTTAATTCCAGGCAGACTTTATCCAGCAGTAGGAACACACAGGAGTCTCCTTTGAGCTTGACTACAGGCAGAGCTGAGACCCAAACCGGCAGGGGGAAGAGTGGTGGGGGGAGGAGAGGATGCCAGCGCTACATACCTGCATTCCACTGGCTGTTTTCTCAGAGATCTGTAACTCTCTGACTTTCTCAGGCCTTGTCTACCCCAGGAGCTAGTGGGCAGGGCTGCTCCTGGACAGCTGTGGGGACAAGGCCTGAGAGCAAAGGCCCTTTGCAGAGCCCACGGGCTGCTTGTTGTAACTGGCACACAGGCAGAGCTGGAAGAAAGGGCACTAAGGACAGAGCAGGGCCTAGGGAATGGGACCTCATAGGCCAGCTGCCCAAGAAGGGGCATTAGACAGGGACCCTGCAGCCCCCACCTGAGTAGCCAGAACCCAGAGCAACACTGGGAGCCAGGGGGCTTGGCAGCACCAGGGCCTGCAAGGTTGTGTCCAGTATCAGAGCCTTGGGACTGGCCACAGGGGACCCACCCAGCACTTGGACAGCTGCAGACAGTAGCATTGCTGGGCCTGGTGCCCGTGCGCCCTTCCACACGCCAGCTCCCAGGAGTCTCCCCAGGGCTTTGTGCTCCTCCCTGCCAGCAGCTCCCCCCCCCCCCAACTCAGTTATGTCCCTTCCCTCCCCAGTGCCCTCAGCCAGCGCTAACCCAGCATCACTCATTCCAGCCGCGGGAAACCAGGTTCTTGGTAGCCAGCCCCTGCTCATCATTGCTAGTTCAGCTGAGACCACAGCTTACTGGTGCCAGGTCCTCTCTACTGCCCCATAGCAGTAACTACACCGCTCCCACCCCACCTGAGTGCTGGAGTCATGCCCACCATAGCCCTCATCATAAACAGTGCAAGGTCAACATATCCCCCTCCCCCAGGGAGAGTGTAAATGAAACAGAGGGGAGAAGCTCTCCCAGCTGTGGGGTAGCAGCTTCCCTAAAGCCCCACAGCTGTACTGGAGGGCTGTGCTGCTGCAGGTGAAGACAAGCCCTGAGAGCATCCTTCAGGCCCAGGGAAAGCTGGAGGTAAGTAGTTCATACCAGTCGTGTGGCTAGCATGGGACTGAGCCCTGCCTCTTCCCACAGAGGGTCCCCATGCAGGCTACACAGCCCGGTGCAGGACAGAACATCTGCCAACATGAAGTTTTGTCAAGATCTGTCTTGGCACAGCTTCTGTAAACAAGGGTTGAGGGTATGATGCTCTGATCAGAGCCACCCTGCTGCCCCCCTCCTGCCATAGCTCCTTGGTAAAGAGCCAACCCTTTTGAGTCAAGGGTTTGCTTTCATCCCCCTGCAGAACAAGAGCAAGCTGTGCTTCCACTGAGCAAGGGCTGAGCTGGTCTATTGCCCATCCTTAGTCACTGCAGGGGACTCTGAACAGCTCAGCTGGTGTTCAGTGACCAGACCTGTCCCTCCCCAATGCCCAGTTGATGGGTGTAGCATTGTACCCGGCTGATGTGGCAGGAGAGCAGTGGGTGGGGATACGAGCGAGGGGAGCGAGTTCCCAGCACCAGGCAGGAGAGGATGCTGCAGCTGTCTGCATTGCCCTGACCCTGCTCTGTAGGCAAAGCATTCCGAGCCCCACGGGGGGGAGGGGGTGGGCTAGCAGAGGCTGGAGCTAGGCCCACATGCAGTGATCACGCTCTACCCCACAGCCACTGGACAAAGGTACCCACCTGCCGGCAACCCGAGAGCCCTGAGGAGCCTCTGGCTGGGCCCACTTCTAGCTTTGCAGCCCTGGGGCCCGAGCCGAAGGACGTTTCGATCAAGGAGGAGACAGGCACAGAGCAGGGCTGGGACAGTTTATTTTGCCAGATTCTCACACATAAGCTGGGAGGTCTCAGCTCCAGACGGTTTCCACCTGCAGCTCAGGGTTACAAGGGTAGGGAGGGCAGGACCGCGAGCCCAGGCATTGCTCTGGTGCTAGGGGCTGGCCCTGGTCATTCGGTCGGCAGCCAGCGCTGGGAGCAGGGTGTGTAGCCACAGCTAGTCCTGGAGCGGGTTAGAGGCCAGGCAGTCACCACTGGGCAGAGCAGGAGTCTGGAGCCAGCCAAGAGCATCCTGCCAAGCCAGGCAGCGCTTCCCATTCACCCCATGCTGAGAGCCAAGCTGGGAAACCAGACCCTGCCCGGAGCCAGGCAGGACACAGGGGGTGGGGGGCTCTGACAGCAGGGGAGTTGGAGAGTCTCCCTCCTGTGCATCTGCTCCAGACAGCAGAACCCTGCAGCTAGGAGCATAAGGGGGTGTGTGGCTGCACAATTGGCTCACCCTTAAAGGGCAGGGTGTAGTTTGGGGGGCTGGAGCCCCCTGTGAGTGTCCAATCTGCTGAAGCAGAGACACCAGAGCAGGCTGCGAGCTGGGGAGGGGACACCTGTATTTCCAGGGAGCGCAGGATGGCAGGGATCAGATAAGGAAGCGAGGTAGCTGAGGGCACTGTAACTAGAGGGGACCTGCCCTGGAACCTGACAGAATAAATACACCCAGGCAGTGACTCACTGCATGTTACAGAGCTCAGATCCCCAGGGACATGGAGGAATCTCCCCCCAGAGGCTGCTGGGATTGAGGAGTGTGGCAGGAGAACACAGACAATAAGATCAGAGGGACCGTCACAGGGGAGGGGTGGGGGACTAGTCTGGTTCTATCGTGTTATGTCAGGGTTAGCAGTAGCTAGACAGAATCTGGAATCTGCTGGCCAGAGCCCAAAACAGGGCCGCAGGGCAAACACACCCTGTGCCCTGAGCAGAAATATTTCCTGTATAAGCCAGTGGGGCTGCCAGAGGCTTCTGGCTGCTCAGAGCAGGGACAGGAGAGCAGCTGGCAGCAGCAGCAGGACAGCCCGCGGCGCAGGAGAGGCGTCTCTCCCGTTCTGGGCGTAGTACTTGGCCACGGCCACGTTGGGGTTCCCGTTGGCAGGGTCGAACCACATCTGGATGCAGCGCCCGCCGCCCCGGTGCTCCGTGGTGTATTTGTACGAGTTGGACCAGATCTTCTCACACAGGTCTGCCGGCCGGGGGAAGACATATTTGAACAACTGGCACGTGGAGCCGCGGGGGCACCGGTTGGTCCCTGGGGAGGGGGAGAGAGGGCAGTGAGCAAGCTGTGGCTGGACTCCATCTAGCCAGTCTTCCCCATCTCCGGCTGCTAGGCATCCGCCGGTCCCAGGCTAGTGGCTGAGTTGGCAACGGCCCAGCTGGCTTGTGGGAGAAACTCCTTCCCTGTGAGGTGAAGTTCACGGGCTTGTAGCCACGTCACTCACCTCCTGGATTTATCCCTGGCTGGCACCCTGATGGGCTGGAGAGAGAGACAGATGGAGGCTAGTAAGAGTGAGGAACCTGCTACCCAGGGGAGCCCAGCTGGGCTCCCCCCACAGCTCTGCCAATGCACCTTGATCCTTCCAGGCCCTCCATCACCCCAGGGTCTGTAGCATAATTTAATCCTCATGAACCTTTGAGGTAGGGCAGTGCTCTTCTCCCCAGTACAGAAGTGGGAAACCGAGGCACAAAGACTAAATTAAGGTCACACAGTGAATCTATGGAAGATCAGTGCTAGCCAATACAGGAGCCCAACACTTGGCAGAGCTGCCTTCAGCCTTGCCACTAGCTAATTGAGAGCTTGTCAAAGGCAAAAATCTATCCAAGCTAGGTCCCAATACAGGTAGCTTCATGAGCCACTGGGCTAGAACCCAGTGTGCCAGAGATTAACAGAAGAGAGACACCAAGCCAACTGGTGAGTTGGGGCTTAGCCACGTGTGGAGAGTTTAGTAACTAGTAAAGCCACGCTGGACGTGTAGTTGGTTTAAAAAAAATAAATAAATAAAAAAAAAAAAATCAGTGGCTCTCAACCTTTCCAGACAACTGTACCTCTGTCGAGAGTTGGATTTGCCTCACATACCTCCAAGTTTCACTTCAACTACTTGCTTACCAAATCAGCCAAACAGACCAGTGTCACAGCACACAGACTGCAGACTCATTTTTACCAGACAATTCTAAAAATCAATTGGAATATAAATCTCTACTGTACACTGAAATGCAAGTACAACAAACAAGTCATGGTCTGAAGTTTGAGTTTATACTAACTTCACTAGTGCTTTTCATGTAGCCTGTTGTAAGACTAGACAAGTTGATGTACCCCCAAGATGACCTCTGCATGCCCCCAGGGGTACATGTGCCCCTGTTTGAGAACCACTGGTTTAACCGCACGATTCCTCCACACACCTTCTGCTAAGGTGGACATGTTGCATAAAACAAGAAAAGTGACATTCCTACCCACTCCTGCAAAGCCAGATTGTATTGCACCGGGGTCTTTAGGAGGAACCACTAGGGTGATCCAGTCTGACCCCCTGCCAAGGTGCAGGATTAGTCACGACAATACATTTGGCTTGGTTTGCTCATTTGGCCACTGTCTGACAACACTCGCGGCTCTCAAATGTGCAGGAGGCCACCCTCTAGAGTCAATAGCAGGGAACTGAAGCAGATCTTGAGTCACAGGCTCTAAGCACTGGGCCATCCTTCCTCTGGGCATCATCTGCCACCACCACTCCAGACTAGGCTCCAAGCCCCATTCACTCTTCTGCCCACTGAAGGTACATGGGCATTCACAGCATGGAACTTGGAGTCCAGGTCTCCTGCCAGCTCCTTCTGCATGTCACTGGGGAGCCCCATTTTACACTCCCCAGCTCTGTCCCTGGGACTTCACTGCTGTGGCTGCCTCCAGGACCTGGACCCCCTTTGGAGGCAGGGGATACTGGCAAGCAGAGACTGGCATTGCAACAATTCTGTAGAGGGGCACCACACACCCAGTCACCTTGGGGAGCCACACAGCCACCTGCTGGGCAGTTCTGCTCACCCAGGAGGCAGATTTCCTGGCCTCTGCTCCAGCATGGGCACCATTGCCACAGCTGAAGATGCCCGAGGTTCACTGGACACTATGTTTGGTCCAGGGGGATGACCCACTCTCCCAGTCTGACCCAAACCAGGGTCAGTGCAGAGAATAGAGGAGACTACAGGCTTCAACCCCTCACTTCCAGGGTGCTCCTTTCATGAGCCCCACAACCAGGGTCCGTAGCTAGTCAGAGGGCTGCTGCCATCAAGGGGCAGGGAGAGGTGGGAGCCCCTCCTCCATCTCCTGGGCCTCCAAACCAGCCCTGAACCTGTACAGCAAGGTCTGATCCCTCCCCATCCTGCCCCCCCCTCCCCACCCCCAGGCTGCAGCAGCCTGGCTCCACCCTGCAGCCCAGCGTGGGGTGGGTTTGCTCTCAGCAGCTCACTGACCTGTGGTCCAGTTCCAGCCCTTGTGCCAGTTCTCTCTGCAGGTGACTGCATCCTTGCAGGCCTCCCACCACAGCTCACAGTCCTCCTTGCACAGCGGCACATTGAGGATCCTCTCCCGGCGCCAGCTATTAGCCACCTGCCAGGGCACGGGGCTGTGAGCATCAGGGGGCAGCTCTGGGCTCCTCCCAGGGGCAACCTCAGCCTCCCAAGGGAGCAGGGGTCAGACACATGCTCTCCCCCACCCCAGCTCTAGCTCCACTGAATGGAGCCAGTGCAGGTCTCAGCAGACCCAGGCCCAGTCCCCAGGGGAAGGGAGTTCCTGAGCGGCAGCATCCCCAGCCCAACAGGCTCCCACGCAGCCCCCCAGGCAAGGGGCAGGCCAGCGCCGTGGCCGGGGAAGAGATCCTGGATTTATTGCAGAGCCCTGCCCAGGAGCAGCGTCCGCGATCTTAGCTGTTGCCTCCCCAGCAAACACGCTGCATGAACCCACCGCACCCCAGGACAGAGGCAGTGTCAGTCCCACCGAGAGACCAGCCAAGCTGGGGGCTTGCCCAGAGCTCAGCACTGGGGCCAGGCTCTCTGGAGTCCTAGACAGCAGGGGGGGATGGCAGGGCCCCAGGGGCACGGCCTGGGGAGGGAAGATAAAGGAGCCGTTCAGTGCAGCCTCCCAACCTCAGGACGCTTTGCGGGGATTGTCCTGCCCACATGCAATGGGCCTTGGCTGGATACGGGGACACCAGCCGCCAGTGGAGAATTGAACCTGGGGCCTTCGGCACAGAAAGCACAAGCCTGGACTACTCAAGCTGAAGGAGCAACTCCATGGGGTGCTTGAGAGAGTGAACTGTTAGGACCTGCCACTAGAGGGAGCTGTGAGCACATGCACTAAGCCAGCCTTCTCTCCCACCCCCAGTGCCCAGCCCCAACGCCCCCTGACCTGGTCGATCCAGGGCCCCAGGTTGGGCGAGCACTCGTACAGACACGTGTCCTGGATGAAGTGCTGCTTGCACTTGTCTGGCATCACCCCGCAGTGGTTCCAGTTGAAGTTGTACAGGTAGGACTGGTCCTGGTGAGCCCCCTTGCTGGTCTCGGCCGTGCAGCAGGCGTTGTCTTTCCACGGGGCACACTGCAAACACAGCAAGAGACGGGTACGCAGGGGACTCTGGCCGCTCGCCCAGGGGGCAGACAGGATGCGGTGGATGCAACCGCATCACCGGCCTCCAGTGGTGCCTAGTGGGACTGCTCTGGTATCAGAGCACTGGTAGGGCCATGGCTAAGGACCAGGGATTGAAGGGCAGAGATGCTTTTTGGCCAAGTGCTTGGAGATCTTTAAGACTACGAAATGCTGTGAGGTGGGGAAGCTACAGACTGGGGCAGGAGGGGCAGCCACCGAGCTGATAAATGATGTTTGATTAGGGTCTCCAGAGCTACCCTCCCTCCCCCAATTGTGATCTCCTCTGTGGGATGGTGGGTAAGTGGGGATGGGGGAAAAAGGTGCGAAGAGGAGACAGACTGAATTCATCCAAATGAAAAAGCCTCCTAGTGACAAGGCACCACTTCAACATGAGCCTCAAGTTAAGAAATGTGGGACTAGAAGTCTGAACTAAGATTGTTGGTAATGTTGGTAATAGCCAGGGAGCAAAATGGGATGGGCTGCTCCTGCACTTTCGGGGACACACACGAAGATCAGACCGACTGCTGGCTGGGGGGGGGGGGGGGAAGGGAAGAAAAGGAAAGGATGGACATGGCTGCCTCCCCCACCATCTCCTGCAATCTGCTGGGTCACCACCCTTGTCCCAATCCCAGAAGATCTTCTTACCAGCCTGGGCTAGACAGCGAGACCCCCTGACATTGCCACCTTCACTGGCTCCAGCTCCCTCCTCACTTTGGTTCCTGCCATCATCCTGCCCCTCCACTCCCCAGGACGTCACTGTCCGCCTCAACCTTTGGCTACCTTTCCTCTCTCCCTCACTTTTGCCTTCTGTTTAGAGTCTGGCGTTGCCCACCAAGCCTATCTCCTGCCACACTGCTGGGAGCCTGTGACCAGAAAGGCAGCACCTGCTGGGGAGGCAGATTGGCTGGGTTTTGGAACAGCTGATCAGATCCAGCTCTAGCTTTTTTGCCGCCCCAAGCAACAAACAAACACACACACAGCGCCTTGGGGAGCGCGTGGAGGGCGGTCAAGGTGGCTCGCAGGGGGTGAAGTGCGGCGCCCGCCTGCTCCCTCTGCCTGTGGGCAACCCTCTTTCAAATGCTGTTTTTCCTTCATTATATACAAGATCTTTGTAATGGGGCTGTCACCATGGTCCTAAGCAAGCTAACATCTTTGTCCTGAGAGCCCCAAACCACATTTAAAATGGTTATACAGCAACAGTGCCCTGTTAACACCTAGGGGTGCTGGAACAGTTGTGTAGCGGGGCTGAGTGCCATTGAACCAAACTGTAAGCCCTGTGGATGATGGAAACCACTCCAAGCCAGGGGGTGCTGCAGACTTCACCCCCCCCCCCCTCCCCACACACACACACACCCACCCCTAGTTCTAGCACCTGTGTTAACACGGGATACTTGGGCCAGTTTATTCTAGTGAAATTAACAGGGTCATATCCAAGTCCACCCACAGAATCAGTAGCAGAGCTGGGATGGCAGCACAGAAGTCCTGGCTCCCCGGCCCTCTGCCTCAGTCCGAGCCCTTCCCTAGGGCACCAGCAAGGGACAGGCCTCTTTTCAGAAGGGTGAAGTAGCCCTGTTTGCAGAGCTTGCTTTCTGCTGCCAGAGACAGGGCCAGCTCTAGGTTTTTTGCCACCCCAAAAAACAAAAACCCAACGCTACCGCCCCTGAAATTGTGCCACCCCACACACGTGCTTGGTTTGCTGGTGCTTGGATCCAGGCCTGGCCAGAGAGCTGGGTCTCCTTGCCAGCCCAAGGATGTTGGAACCACGACCCAACCTGCTTCTCCTAGAGAGGAGAGAGAAACCACAATTCTTGGTGCATTGCCAACACCTCCAGCTCCCTGCAGTGCAGTCCTCCACGGCCCCAGAGAACCCGGTGTAAGAACAAGCCTGCACTGGAAGGGACGGCAGGCCCAGGTGACTCAGTTACTCCTCACCCAAAGCTCCAAGGGATTGCGGATGGGATGGAGGTGTCAGGAGGACAAGACCGTACCTGGCCATGCAGCGCCCCCTCCGGGCCTGGCTTGGTTTTGTGGTGCTTGGCGTCCATGCACATGTTCAGCACAGATTCCTTCGCAGCACTGGCCACGCAGGCAGCCAACAGTCCCAGCATGGCCCACCGCGCTGCCATCTCTCTGCAACCAGAGCGAGGGGGGGGGGGGGTGTGTGGAAGAGAAGACACGTTAGTGCAGCTGCACAGATACGGCCTGGCTGCCTTTATGGGCACTACTTGTGTGCCTAGCTCCCAGCGCAGAGGGGATCCCCAGGCAAGAGCATCCGTGCTGGCCTGCTACCGCAACTGGTGCTCTGCGGAGAGCCATGAGAGAGACCACAGAGCCTCCTGTTCTGCTGGCAGCTTTTACCCACTAAACATCCCACCTAGGCACATGGGCAGCAAGTTCTAGGGGACCATGGTGCCTGGGCACCAGGAATATTCCTGGCCCGGAGCCCAGCTCCACCCATGTCTGAGGCTGGGTAGGGTTACCATTCGTCCGGATTTACCCGGACATGTCCTCCTTTTTGTGCTAAAAATAGCATCTGGGGGGAATTTGTAAAGCACTCACAATGTCCGGGATTTCCCCCCTCCCCCGGCAGAGCAGAGCGAGCGGCTGGGAGGGCTGCAGGAAAGTCCTGGCCTGGACTCCCGAGCAGCTTCCTCCTCCCACCCCCCCCTCCCTGCATTCTGAGCCGGCCGGCAGCTCCTCCTCCTGCAGCCCGGTCCCGCAGCCCTGTGCAGGGCCAGGGACCGGGTTTTGTTGTGCTGGGGAGCGCAGCCATGTGTCCGGCTGGCACAGAGCCCAACACCCTGTTCTGAGCAGCAGGGTAAGGGGGCCAGGGAGGTTCTGGAGGGGGCAGTCAAGAAACAGGGGGGGGCTTTTTGGGGGGGAGTGGAGAAAGTTTTGGGCAGTCAGGGTACAGGTAGGGGGTAGGGTCCTGGGGGGCAGTTAGGAGCGGGGGTCTTAGGAGGGGGCAGTTAGGGGACAAGGAGCGGGGGGGTGGGGGGCTGGGAGTTCTGGGGGGGAGCTGTCAGGGGGCAGGAGTGGGGAGAGGGATTGGAGCAGTCAGGGGACAGGGAGCAGAGGGGTTTAGATGGGTTGGGAGTTCTGGGGGGGCTGTCAGGGGGTGGGGAGTGGTTGGATGGGGCGTGGGAGTCCCAGGGGTCTGTCTGGGGGTGGGGGTGTGGATAAGGGTTGGGGCAGTCAGGGGACAAGAGGCAAGGAGGCTTAGATAGGGAGTGGAGTCCTGGGGGGCAGTTAGGGGCAGGGGTCCCAGGAGGGGGCAGTCAGGGGACAAGGAACGGGGGGAGGGGCAGGGGCGGGGCTCCTCCCATCATCTTTTTTGCTTGTTGAAATATGGTAACCCTAAGGCTGGGTCTCTATGAGCCCTGCCTTCCGTCCCTGGACATTCCCCCCGCATGTCCCCTGGGCAATTTAATACAGCCCCCCCCACTCACCACTGGCAGTGCAGGGGAGCAGAGCAGCTTCCTGCCTGCTCACACCACGGGGCCGCAGGCCTCTGGGCTGGGGGGGGGGGGGAGGGGGGGGAGGGTCTGTTCCACACACATGGCTCCCGCCCCAAGCACCCCTGCAGCCAATAGGAAGCTGCAGGGGCAGTGCCTGGGGGTAGCAGCACATGGAGGCCCCCAGCCCACCCTGCCTAGCAGCCCCAGGTAAGTGTCACACCCCCCCCCCCCACCCAGAGCCTGCACCCCAATCTCCAGCCCAGGGCCTGCACCCCAGACCTCCTCCCCCCACCCAAACTCCCTCCCAGAGCTTTAGGCAGGTGCAGGGGCAGACTCTGGGCACCACCATAATTTATACAAACTTGCTGTCCCTGCATATGAGAGAGAGAGAGAAAGACCACAAAGCCTCCCGCTCCACAGCGGCTTTTACCCCCTAACCAGGGCCGGCTTCAGGCAGCCAAGCACGTGCTTGGGGCAGCACCTGGTAAGGGGCAGCCAATCTTGGGGTGGCGGGGGGGCAATACAGTGCAGCACTCGTGGGGGGGGGGGGTTCCCAGCAGCCCAGCAAGGGGTGTTTGGCAGCATGGTGCTCCACCGGGGGGGGGGGGGGGTCTCTAGCGGTGCTCAGCGCCGGGGGTGGTGTGTGTGCATGCTAGCTTCCAATTTCCAGTGGTTTATCACTGATCCTCTCTCATTCCCTCTTGAGAAATCTCTTGCTCCCCCAACATTGGATCAAGTGGTTTCCTCCACCATCTAGTATTATCTGGTAAACACAGATAAGGTTCCACTGCTGCAGTTTTTATATGAGCAGATCCCCCCCCCCATAAAGCACTACCTGTGCACCCAACCCAGGAACAAGACATACATGGGTCACAGCCTAGTGTTAGAAAGCAAGTCACACTCCTCTAGAAGTAAACAGCAGGTACAAACCTCATCACATTGACACCTGGACACTAGCCCTGAGACACCAGCCAGCCCACATCACAATAGAAAAACATGAACTATTCATACCTTGCTGGGGGATAAGCTCTTCACCACTACTTCAAGCAAGTGCTCACCACAGCAGACAAGCTTCTGGTGTCAGCTTTAATAGTCAGGTCCTTTAACCACAGGTGATAACCCCTCCACACAACCGCGTTAATGAGGCTTCATTGTAACCAGTGCTCGTTATCTGTAAATTAGCAGTTTTGCTAACAGCCAAAGAGCTCTGTGTGTTTGCTAGAGGGCAGCTTAGTCCCATGTTAAGAAGACAATCAAGCATTTCATCTCAAAGGTGAGATGTCTGACCAAGCCCTGGCCAAGGATTAGAACATCAGTCCCACCTGCTGGGCAGTATGTGTCAGAGACTTTTTTCCTTTGCTCTGTAAATTTGGGCAGATAAAGGAGCCAGAGAAGGCCAAGATTCAGCTGTCTAATCAGCTGGGGCCTCTAGTCTAGCTTGTGTCTGCCATGACCTGGTCAGCTCCAAAGGAGACCAGAGGCCTTGCTCCGGAGAGGTGCTGGGCTTCAAAGTCTATGAGAGTTGCCGGCGCTCAGCACCCTTCACATTCATTCCCCACATTTGTAGCCCCTGTGGCTGCATCTAAACTCCTGGTTTTCTGCCCCCTCTCCCACAGGGGCAGCTCCAAAGAGCCCATGGCTGATGTCTAGGTCTAGGTGAGAAGGAGGCACAAGGTCCTACTGAAAGAACAAAGCTCACGTAGGCCAGGCCCATCAGTTGTGTTTCAAAGGGGGGTGGTCTTGGGAAGGATGGGAATCAAGCTAGGTGGGCCTGGATCCTCAGAGGGACTTAGGCATTGCAACACCTAACTTGTAGGTGCCTTGACAGTCCCTGCTATCCGCACGCCCTGTGTTAGACGTCTAGGCCAGGGGTTCTCACAAGACATTTTTTGGAGGCCTCAGAGTGCAGCTACCAGCTCTTGCTGGGGGCCACTCTGACAATTTGTCCTAAAATACTGAATTAACTTTAGGAAAAACTCACACCAGCTGCCTTTTCCTCCAGCTTTGTGTCTCCAGAGAGGGGCAGGGCTCAATCCCTTCTGGCGCCCCCGGGGGAGGGGCTGCTGCTTTGCCAACCCCCCCCCCCCCCAAATCACAACACGAAAAGCCCCTGGTGGCTGCATTCAGTCATGATCCACGGCGGATTAACGCATGAGTCAATGGGGCCTGTGCCCAGGGGCCCTGGCCAATTTGGGGGCCCACGCAGGAGTGCTGGCATTCTGACTCCATCCCCTGCTCCTCCTGTCCCCCCCTCCCTCGCCTCTCGGCCCTGCTCCTCCTCTTCCCCTTGACGCCCTGGCCAGAAGTCAGGCTGGAAGACACGGCTGTGGTAGGGAGAGTGTATCCCCCCGTGTTCCCAATGCAGAGATAGGCAGGGTGACCAGATGTCCCGATTTTATAGGGACAATCCCAATCGTTGGGTCTTTTTCTTATATAGGCTCCTATTACACCCCCCGCCCCCATCCCGATTTTTCACACTTGCTGTCTGGTCACCCTAGACATAGGCGAGCTGCTCGCCCGAGCCCCATGTACAGCTGGCCTGAGCCCCCTCTCCCTTCCCCCCGCCTCCCCTTGTGGAGCTGGCCCGAGGCCCTCCCCCCTCCTCCGTGAGGAGCTGGCCTGAGCCCCCTCTCCCTTCCCTCTGCCCCTCCCATGTGGAGCTGGCCTGAGCCCCCTTTCCCTTCCCCCCCGCCCCCCACATGTGGAGCTGGCTCAAGCCCCCTCTCTCTTCCCCCCGACCCCCCCACAGAGCTGGCCTAGGAAAAGGAAATGAGCGAGTTATTTACAAAGTTAAAGCAGGTAACAGAGACACACCAATGAGTTACAGTCTTAGGTCCCAAAAAGTACTAGAGGTGTCTATAATAAGCCAGCTCCGTCTGCCTTTAGGGCTAACCCAAGCTGAACAGTTGGGGGTGCCTTGCTCATGCTTAGAAGTCTTGCCCTCTCCCTGAAGTCCAAGTGTAACCCACACACCTCCAGGGGGTGGTGCTCTGTCCCATCTAGTGGCACCGAGACCACTTAGAGAGAGATTAGTGAGTCTGACCTGCAGCCGTAGCTAAGGGCCATATGGCTTTTAACTCATGCAGTAGAGGCTCGGGCACTGAGCTCCAAAGGTCCCAGGTTCAATCCTACCCGCCGACGACCGGGGTCTGTCGGTGTTACACAAGCAGCGCGGGAACACGGCAGATCCCGCCCGCCGACGACCTGGGTCTGTCGGTGTTACACAAGCAGCGCGGGAACACGGCAGATCCCGCCCGCCGACGACCGGGGTCTGTCGGTGTTACACAAGCAGCGCGGGAACACAGCAGATCCCGCCTGCCGACGACCGGGGTCTGTCGGTGTTACACAAGCAGCGCGGGAACACAGCAGATCGCCGACAACCGGGGTCTGTCGGTGTTACACAAGCAGTGCGGGAACACGGCAGATCCCGCCCGCCGACGACCAGGGTCTGTCGGTGTTACACAAGCAGCGCGGGAACACGGCAGATCCCGCCCGCCGACGACCGGGGTCTGTCGGTGTTACACAAGCAGCGCGGGAACACGGCAGATCCCGCCCGCCGACGACCGGGGTCTGTCGGTGTTACACAAGCAGCGCGGGAACACGGCAGATCCCACCCGCCGACGACCGGGGTCTGTCGGTGTTACACAAGCAGCGCGGGAACACAGCAGATCGCCGACAACCGGGGTCTGTCGGTGTTACACAAGCAGTGCGGGAACACGGCAGATCCCGCCCGCCGACGACCAGGGTCTGTCGGTGTTACACAAGCAGCGTAGGAATACAGATCCTTCTGGTCAGGGAGTTTTATTCCCTTCTCTCAGAGTTCAAACTGATTGGACAAGTGTTGGTGCCCGTCTCCTCTTTGGGGGGTGGAGGAGGGAAATCAACGAAGTCTTTGTCCTTTGATGTGTCACATGGCTCATTTGGTTTCAGTGGGCCTTGTGCACAGGCCCAACACCGTCCATTAATCAATGCTGCTTTCCTGCTTGGTGAGTTACACAAACACGCAATGTAACTTTATCCCCTGGGTGGCAGATGTGATAAGTGAGATCAATACAGGCAGTGTCCTACAAGCTTTTCATCAAGGCTAAACACATTCTTATCAACCTCACGTCTACTTCAACCCTGCCAACACACAGGTGAGCTGGACGCGTTTCCAGATGTGCATCTGTCAGCGATTAGTGAGGCCTGGGGGCCTTGGCATGACCTGCCACCTGGTCCATGCTGCCTTAGGCATTCCCCATTGTGCCAAGTCAGCCCTTCCAAAGGGTTCAAAGAGCAGCGCAGAGAGAGACTGGCATAGCATTGAGGAGACCTGGGTTCTAGTCCTGGGTCTGCCAGCTGACTGGGGGTGAATTATGGCACCTCCGTTTCCTCTCTTCCCTGCCCCCATTAGCCTGTAAACTCTTTAGAGCAGGGACTATCTCTGACTATGGCCTTGGACTGCTGGGCCTTCAAGGCAATATAACGCCCCGATCAATAACAGTTCATCCCACCCTAGGCAGCTCCGGAGCAGAGGAGTCCAGCTCAGAGAGGCTGAGCCTTTTGGCCGAGGTGATGCAACAGGTCAAAGGCCGACTCAGGAAGTGAGCCCAGGGCCCAGCTCTGCAAAGGGACTGAGGTGCCTAAATCCCATTGTCAGGTGCCCTATCTCGTGCCTAAGTCCCAGCGGCATTCTCCAGCCAGGGGAAGCTAAGCCAGGACACGCCTGGCCCGAGCCGCCAGCCATGCTCTGAACGCAGCTAGCCTCACACAGATTAACCAGGCTGGGGGCTGCGTTTTCCCAGGTACCGTTCAGCCCCGTGGTTAACCTGCCCCCCCCTGGGATGTGCAGAGCCCCTAGCTCGTTTCTCCTCTCTGCCTGCTATGGCAAAGGGATTGGCAGAGAGGGGTTTCCCGTCCGCCCCACTGGGCTGTGGGGTCACTCCTGAATACCAAGTGGAACAGCTTCACCAGGAGAGATCGCAGGAGCCCTGCCTCCAGCCAGCCCAGAGCTCAGGGGTTTGGCCCTGCTCTGGAGAGAGAGGAGATGCCTTGTTAAGGCCTCTCTCATAGAATATCAGGGTTGGAAGGGACCTCAGGAGGTACCTAGTCCAACCCCCTCCTCAAAGCAGGACCAATCCAGGGGGTTGGACTAGATACCTCCTGAGGCCCCTTCCAACCCTGATATTCTATGAGAGAGGCCTTAACAAGGCATCTCCTCTCCTCAGCAGGCCAAGGGGGGAATCAAACCACAGCTTCCCAGGTCTGGGGTGAGCCGCAGCACAGGAAGGCTCCCTCCCCCCCGCCCAGCTGTTTTGTGTGGCACTAGGCACTTCCCCTCCAGGAGAGGGGGGGCCCCTGGCTGTGGATCCGGAGCCCAACTCGACACCTCGCTTAGACCCAGGGTGAGCCCCTGTCTCCATGCGAGGGGCAGGGCCGAGGACACAGCCTTCTCCTTGGAATCTCCCCTGGGCTCGCGCAGGCAGCTCCCCGCTCACCGCGTTGGCTTTTGTGGATTTGGGTTGGACGTAGGGTTACCATCCGTCCGGGTTTCCCCGGACAGGTCTGGCTTTTTCAGCGTTAAATGACGGTCGGGGGGGGATTTCTAATCAAATAGAAATGTCCGGGATTTCCCCCTTCCCCTCATGCGGAGTGCGGCGCGGCTGATTGGACGCCTGGCCTGATTGAAAGCCGCTCGCAGCCACTGGGGCCTCTAGCAGCCAGAGTCCCTCCCCCTCCCCCGCTCCCTCCTCCCCCACAAAGCAGCGCGGCAGTGTTTGATTCCACGTGGAGCCTGCATTTCTCCCTCTGCTGGGTGAGCGGGGGGAGCAGGGGGCGCAGAGGCTGCAGGGGCAGGGCAGGCAGGGGGCGCAGAGGCTGCAGGGGCAGGGGGGGTGCAGAGGCTGCAGGGGCAGGACAGGCAGGGGGCACAGAGGCTGCAGGGGCAGGGCAGGCAGGGGGCGCAGAGGCTGCAGGGGCAGGGGGGTGCAGAGGCTGCAGGGGCAGGGCAGGCAGGGGGTGCAGAGGCTGCAGGGGCAGGACAGGCAGGGGGCACAGAGGCTGCAGGGGCAGGGCAGGCAGGGGGCGCAGAGGCTGCAGGGCGAGTGGGGAGCAAGGGGCACAGAGGCTGCAGGGGCGAGGGGGTGCAGAGGCTGCAGGGTGAGGAGGAGCAGGCAAGGGCATAGAGGCTGCGGGGCGAGTGGGGAGCAGGGAAGCACTTAGCAACCCCCAACCAAGATCAGAGCGGGAGGGAGGAGGGGGAATGCAGGGTGCTCAGAGGAGGGGGCAGAGTTGGGGCAGGGACTTTGGGGAAGGGGTTGGAATGGGGGCGGAGAAGCGGTGGGGTTGGGGCGGGGCGGGAAGGGGCGGAGTTGGGGTGGGGCCGGGGGCGGGACCGGGGCCCCGTGGAGTGTCCTCTTTTTTAAATGTTTGAATATGGTAACCCTAGTTGGACGTATTCCTGGAGGTTTCCACCCAGGGTCTAATCGTCCAGGACAGATTGATCTTTAATTCCTGGAGACTCCAGGGCAACCCCGGAGGGTTGACAACCCGATGTGGATCCCATCCACAGGCACCGGCCTATCTCTCCCCAGTCATTCCATAGGGAGTCTATATCAGCATTTCTCAAATGCAGCCACCCATGGCCGCATGCGGCGGCCCCGGGGCTTTTCTTGTGGTGATTGGCGGGCGGTGGCGGTGGCGGGGTGGGGGGGTGGAGCAGCAGCCCCTCCCCAGGGCTGCCAGCAGGTGGTGGGCCCTGCCCCCCTCTGGAAACACAGAAGTTGGAGGAGCGGGCAGCCGGTGAGTTCCCCACCTTCCCGGACGTGGTGAGGCCGGGCTTCAACCAGGGGGTTTCGGGCTCCTTCTCCGGGCCCCGTCCCCTGAGCGTGAGGCTTTCGGCTCCATTCCCCAGCCACACTCTGGCCCTGAGCTCACCACCTCCCCCATTACCCCCAGCTCTTGCTGCCTCCCCCCAGCCCCCAATCGCCCCTGGCCCCCTCTGCCTCCCTACCCACCTCCCCATCCAGGCTTTAATTTGTCCCCAGGTTTGTCGGGGCTGAGTAAGTCTGCTGTGAAAAGTGACATTTGCATGTTTGCTAATATCACTTTTCACAGCAGACTTAGTAGCTAGCAAGTCTTTAAAACAAAAACAAACAAAGCAGCCAAAAAGGCAAAAGAAATAACAAGAAAAAAGACAAGAACGTGAAAAGCGCCTGATTTCTATTCTGTTTAGGTCCAGTAAAGAATAGAGACAACTGTACGTTATCTTTATGATTGAGTCGGCAAAAAATAAATCCTATGTAAATAAATGACAATGATTTGGACACGTATATGTGCAGATTTACTTGGTTTTCCTAAAGTTAATTCAGTATTTTAGGACACAGTGTCAAAGTGGCCCCCAGCAAGAGCTGGTGGCCGCACTCTGAGGCCACTTAAAAATGTGTTGTGAGAACCCCTGGCCTAGACGTCTAACACAGGGCGTGCGGATAGCAGAGACTTTCAAGGCACCTACAAGTTAGGTGTTGCAATGCCTAAGTCCCTCTGAGGATCCGGGCCCACCTAGCTTGATTCCCATCCTTCCCAAGACCACCCCCCCTTGAAACACGACTGATGGGCCTGGCCTACATGAGCTTTGTTCTTTCGGTGGGACCTTGTGCCTCCTTCTCACCTAGACCTAGACATCAGCCATGGGCTCTTTGGAGCTGCCCCTGTGGGAGAGGGGGCAGAAAACCAGGAGTTTAGATGCAGCCCCAGGGGCTACAAATGTGGGGAATGAATGTGACCGGTGCTGAGCGCCGGCAACTCTCATGGACTTCTAAGCCCAGCACCTCTCCGGAGCAAGGCCTCTGGTCTCCTTTGGGGCTGACCAGGTCATGGCAGACACAAGCTAGACTAGAGGCCCCAGCTGATTAGACAGCTGAATCTTGGCCTTCTCTGGCTCCTTTATCTGCCCAAATTTACAGAGCAAAGGAAAAAAGTCTCCGACAAAGACTGCCCAGCAGGTGGGACTGATGTTCTAATCCTTGGCCAGGGCTTGGTCAGACATCTCACCTTTGCGATGAAATGCTTGATTGTCTTCTTAACATGGGACTAAGCTGCCCTCCAGCAAACACACAGAGCTCTTTGGCTGTTAGCAAAACTGCTAATTTACAGGCAGGACTGCCCGGGGGGGCAAGTGGGGCAATTTTCCCCAGGCCCCGGGTCCCACAGGGGTCCCCACAAGAAT
The DNA here is from genome assembly GCF_011386835.1 of Chrysemys picta bellii. Taxonomy (NCBI): domain Eukaryota; kingdom Metazoa; phylum Chordata; order Testudines; family Emydidae; genus Chrysemys; species Chrysemys picta. Next base: position 347,796,428 of record NC_088791.1, read on the forward strand.
ATAGTATTCTATAGTATTGCAACTTCTTTTTTATGGATGGGTCCCCCAAAATTGCTTTGCTCCAGGCCCCCTGAATCCTCTGGGCAGCCCAGTTTACAGGTAACAAGCGCTGATTATCATTAAGCCTCATTAACCGGTTGTGTGGAGGGGTTAACACCTGTGGTTAAAGGACTTGACTATTAAAGCTGACACCAGAAGCCTGTCTGCTGTGGTAAGCCCTTGCTTGAAGCAGTGGTGAAGGACTTTTTTCCAGCAAGGTATGGGCTAGTCATGTTTTTCTGTTGTGCTGTGGGCTGGCTGGCGTCTCAGGGCTGGTGTCCAGGTGTCAATGTGATTAGGTTTGTAACTGCCGTTTGCTTCTAGAGGGGTATGACTTGCTTTCTAACACTAGGCTGTGACCCATGTATGTCTTGTTCCTGGGCTAGGTGGACAGGTAGTGCTTCAGGGGAGATCTGCTTCTATAAAAACTGTAGCAGTGGAACCTTATATCTGTGGTTTATAGGGTAATACTAGAAGGTGGAGGAAACCACTTGGTCTAATGGGAGGGGGAAGAAGAGATTTAACAAGAGGGAATAAGTGATAATCAAATAGTACAAGGCCTTGTACTAGCTTCCAATTTCTAATGCCTGTAAAAGCCCCATGTCAGGGGTGGTGAGCCCCGTGACCTGAAATGAACAGGAATAACTGTGACTGTACGTTTCCTGTGACCAAGTGTTGGTGGGCTGTGAGTCTGCTCTTGGAGCCTGTGATCCAGGCAGCCTAAGGTTCTGCTAGTGTGTAACTGGCCCATCGGTCCACCCTGCCCCAGCAGACTGGAAGTAACCAGACAGGGCTGGCTGTGACCTAGCCTCCTCAGACTCCCTGTTGGAGGACCACAGAGCAAAACAAAAGGGGGGGAATACACCCCAATGGGTCTCCTCTCAGGCTACGGTTCCAGCCCGGAAGCCTGCTGGTGGGGTTAGTGGTGTTGGCTGGCCAGGGTTAAGCTCAGTGGCCATTGCTGACTCTCTGGAAAAAGCTCAGATGAGGCAACCAGTGTCTGGTTCTGCATCATTGGCTAATACCAAGGGTGTGGCATGACTACACCCATGGGTGGCTGTAGGGTGGAGGGGAGTTCATAGCTAGGTTAGAAACTCGCACACTCTGAGGCAAGCCATTGGGAGCTCCGCTCAGAGCCCCTTGCAAGGCAAAGCAGTCACCCTGGGGTTAGGGTTTGGGGAAGTGCCTGCCCCAGGTTGCCTAGGTGGGATGTTTAGTGGGTAAAAGCTCCTGTAGAGAGGAGGCTTTGTGGTCTCTCTCCTGGGTCTCTGCAGAGCACCAGTCGCGGTAGCAGGCCAGCACGGATGCTCTTGCCTGGGGAGCCCCTTTGTGCGCTCAGAGCTATGCCCCCATTTTGCCCATTCTAATGAAGGCAGCCAGGCCGTATCTGTGCAGCTGCACTAACGTGTCTTTTCTTCCACCCCCCCCTCCTCGCTCTGGTTGCAGAGAGATGGCAGCGCGGTGGGCCGTGCTGGGGCTGTTGGCTGCCTGCGTGGCCAGTGCTGCGAAGGAATCTGTGCTGAACGTGTGCATGGACGCCAAGCACCACAAAACCAAGCCAGGCCCGGAGGGGGCGCTGCATGGCCAGGTACGGTCTTGTCCTACTGACACCTTCATCCCATCCGCAATCACTTGGAGCTTTGGGTGACGAGTAACTGAGTCACCTGGGCCTGCCGTCCCTTCCAGTGCAGGCTTGTTCTTACACCGGGTTCTCTGGGGCCGTGGAGGACTGCACTGCAGGGAGCTGGAGGTGTTGGCAATGCACCAAGAATTGTGGTTTCTCTCTCCTCTCTAGGAGAAGCAGGTTGGGTCGTGGTTCCAACATCCTTGGGCTGGCAAGGAGACCCAGCTCTCTGGCCAGGCCTGGATCCAAGCACCAGCAAACCAAGCACGTGTGTGGGGTGGCACAATTTCAGGGGCGGTAGCGTTGGGTTTTTGTTTTTTGGGGTGGCAAAAAACCTAGAGCTGGCCCTGTCTCTGGCAGCAGAAAGCAAGCTCTGCAAACCGGGCTACTTCACCCTTCTGAAAAGAGGCCTGTCCCTTGCTGGTGCCCTAGGGAAGGGCTCGGACTGAGGCAGAGGGCCGGGGAGCCAGGACTTCTGTGCTGCCATCCCAGCTCTGCTACTGATTCTGTGGGTGGACTTGGATATGACCCTGTTAATTTCACTAGAATAAACTGGCCCAAGTATCCCGTGTTAACACAGGTGCTAGAACTAGGGGTGGGGGGGAGGGTGAAGTCTGCAGCACCTCTTGGCTTGAAGTGGTTTCCATCATACACAGGGCTTACAGTTTGGTTCAATGGCACTCAGCCCCGCTACACAACTGTTCCAGCACCCCTAGGTGTTAACAGGGCACTGTTGCTGTATAACAATTTTAAATGTGGTTTGGGGCTCTCAGGACAAAGATGTCAGCTTGCTTAGGACCATGGTGACAGCCCCATTACAAAGATCTTGTATATAATGTAGGAAAAACAGCATTTGAAAGAGGGTTGCCCACAGGCAGAGGGAGCAGGCGGGCGCCGCACTTCACCCCCTGCGAGCCACCTTGACCGCCCTCCACGCGCTCCCCAAGGTGCTGTGTGTGTGTTTGTTTGTTGCTTGGGGTGGCAAAAAAGCTAGAGCTGGGTCTGATCAGCTGTTCCAAAACCCAGCCAATCTGCCTCCCCAGCAGGTGCTGCCTTTCTGGTCACAGGCTCCCAGCAGTGCGGCAGGAGATAGGCTTGGTGGGCAATGCCAGACTCTAAACAGAAGGCAAAAGGGAGGGCGAGAGGAAAGGTGGCCGAAGGTTGAGGTGGACAGTGACGTCCTGGGGAGTGGAGGGGCAGGATGATGGCAGGAACCAAAGTCAGGAGGGAGCTGGAGCCAGTGAAGGTGGCAATGTCAGGGGGTCTCGCTGTCTAGCCCAGGCTGGTAAGAAGATCTTCTGGGATTGGGACAAGAGTGGTGACCCAGCAGATTGCAGGAGATGGTGGGGGAGGCAGCCATGTCCATCCTTTCCTTTTCTTCCCCCCTCCCAGCCAGCAGTTGGTCTGATCTTCGTGTGTGTCCCCAAAAGTGCAGGGGCAGCCCATCCCGTTTTGCTCACTGGCTAGACACATTACCAACAATCGAACTTAGTTCAGACTTCTAGTCCCACATTTCTTAACTTGAGGCTCATGTTGAAGTGGTGCCTTGTCACTAGGAGGCTTTTTCATTTGGATGAATTCAGTCTGTCTCCTCTTCGCACCTTTTTCCCCCATCCCCACTTACCCAGCATCCCACAGAGGAGATCACAATTGGGGGAGGGAGGGTAGATCTGGAGGCCCTAATCAAACATCATTTATCAGCTCGGTGGCTGCCCCTCCTGCCCCAGTCTGTAGCTTCCCCACCTCACAGCATTTAGTAGTTTAAGGATCTCAAGCACTCTGCAAAAAAGCATCTCTGCCCTTCAATCCCTGGTCCTTAGCCATGGCCCTACCAGTGCTCTGATACCAGAGCAGTCCCACTAGGCACCACTGGAGGCCGGTGATGCGGTTGCATCCACTGCATCCTGTCTGCCCCCGGGCGAGCGGCCAGAGTCCCCTGCGTACCCGTCTCTCGCTGTGTTCGCAGTGTGCCCCGTGGAAAGACAATGCCTGCTGCACGGCCGAGACCAGCAAGGGGGCTCACCAGGACCAGTCCTACCTGTACAACTTCGACTGGAACCACTGCGGGGTGATGCCAGACAAGTGCAAGCAGCACTTCATCCAGGACACGTGTCTGTACGAGTGCTCGCCCAACCTGGGGCCCTGGATCGACCAGGTCAGGGGGCGTTGGGGCTGGGCACTGGGGGTGGGAGAGAAGGCTGGCTTAGTGCATGTGCTCACGGCTCCCTCTAGTGGCAGGTCCTAACAGTTCACTCTCTCAAGCACCCCATGGAGTTGCTCCTTCAGCTTGAGCAGTCCAGCCTTGTGCTTTCTGTGCCGAAGGCCCCAGGTTCAGTTCTCCACTGGCAGCTGGTGTCCCCGTATCCAGCCAGGGCCCATTGCATGTGGGCAGGACAATCCCCGCAAAGCGTCCTGAGGTTGGGAGGCTGCACTGAACGGCTCCTTTATCTTCCCTCCCCAGGCAGTGCCCCTGGGGCCCTGCCATCCCCCCCCTGCTGTCTAGGACTCCAGAGAGCCTGGCCCCAGTGCTGAGCTCTGGGCAAGACCCCAGCTTGGCTGGTCTCTCGGTGGGACTGACGCTGCCTCTGTCCTGGGGTGCGGTGGGTTCGTGCAGCGTGTTTGCTGGGGAGGCAACAGCTAAGATCGCGGACGCTGCTCCTGGGCAGGGCTCTGCAATAAATCCAGGATCTCTTCCCCGGCCACGGCGCCGGCCTGCCCCTTGCCTGGGGGGCTGCGTGGGAGCCTGTTGGGCTGGGGATGCTGCCGCTCAGGAACCCCCTTCACCTGGGGACTGGGCCTGGGTCTGCTGAGACCTGCACTGGCTCCATTCAGTGGAGCTAGAGCAGGGGTGGGGGAGAGCATGTGTCTGACCCCTGCTCCCTGGGGAGGCTGAGGTTGCCCCTGGGAGGAGCCCAGAGCTGCCCCCTGATGTTCACAGCCCTGTGTCCTGGCAGGTGGATAATAGCTGGCGCCGGGAGAGGATCCTCAATGTGCCGCTGTGCAAGGAGGACTGTGACCTGTGGTGGGAGGCCTGCAAGGATGCAGTCACCTGCAGAGAGAACTGGCACAAGGGCTGGAACTGGACCACAGGTCAGTGAGCTGCTGAGAGCAAACCCACCCCACGCTGGGCTGCAGGGTGGAGCCAGGCTGCTGCAGGATTGGGGGTGGGATGGGGAGGGATCAGACCTTGCTGTACAGGTTCAGGGCTGGTTTGGAGGCCCAGGAGATGGAGGAGGGGCTCCCACCTCTCCCTGCCCCTTGATGGCAGCAGCCCTCTGACTAGCTACGGACCCTGGTTGTGGGGCTCATGAAAGGAGCACCCTGGAAGTGAGGGGCTGGGGCCTGTAGTCTCCTCTAGTCTCTGCACTGACCCTGGTTTGGGTCAGACTGGGAGAGTGGGTCATCCCCCTGGACCAAACATAGTGTCCAGTGAACCTCAGGCATCTTCAGCTGTGGCAATGGTGCCCATGCTGGCGCACAGGCCAGGAAATCTGCCTCCTGGGTGAGCAGAACTGCCCAGCAGATGGCTGTGTGGCTCTGGGGTCTTCCTCCCCAAGGTGACTGGGTGTGTGATGCCCCTCTGCTCGCCAGTATCCCCTGCCTCCAAAGGGGGTCCAGGTCCTGGAGGCAGCCACAGCAGTGAAGTCCCAGGGACAGAGCTGGGGAGTGTAAAATGGGGCTCCCCAGTGACATGCAGAAGGAGCTGGCAGGAGACCTGGACTCCGAGATCCATGCTGTGAATGCCCATGTACCTTCAGTGGGCAGAAGAGTGAATGGGGCTTGGAGCCTAGGCTGGAGTGGTGGTGGCAGATGATGCCCAGAGGAAGGATGGCCCAGTGCTTAGAGCCTGTGACTCAAGATCTGCTTCAGTTCCCTGCTATTGACTGTAGAGGGTGGCCTCCTGCACATTTGAGAGCCGCAAGTGTTGTCAGACAGTGGCCAAATGAGCAAACCAAGCCAAATGTATTGTCGTGACTAATCCTGCACCTTGGCAGGGGGTCAGACTGGATCACCCTAGTGGTTCCTCCTATAGACCCCGGTGCAATACAATCTGGCTTTGCAGGAGTGGGTAGGAATGTCATTTTTCTTGTTTTATGCAACATGTCCACCTTAGCAGAAGGTTTGTGGAGGAATCCTGCGGTTAAACCAGTGGTTCTCAAACAGGGGCACGTGTACCCCTGGGGGCATGCCGAGGTTGACTTGGGGGTACATCAACTTGTCTAGTCTTACAAGAGGCTACATAAAAAGCACTAGTGAAGTTAGTATAAACTAAAACTTCAGACCATGACTTGTTTGTTGTTGTACTTGCATTTCAGTGTACAGTAGAGATTTATATTCCAATTGATTTTTAGAATTGTCTGGTAAAAATGAGTCTGTGGTCTTTGTGTGCTGTGACACTTGTCTATTTGGCTGATTTGGTAAGCAAGTAGTTGAAGTGAAACTTGGAGGTATGTGAGGCAAATCCAACTCTCGACAGGGGTACAGTTGTCTGGAAAGGTTGAGAGCCACTGATTTTTTTAAAACCAACTACACGTCCCGCATGGCTTTACCAGTTACTAAACTCACCACACGTGGCTAAGCCCCAACTCACCAGTTGGCTTGGTGTCTCTCTTCTGTTAATCTCTGGCACACTGGGTTCTAGCCCAGTGGCTCATGAAGCTAGCTGTATTGGGACCTAGCTTGGATAGATTTTTGCCTTTGACAAGCTCTCAATTAGCTAGTGGCAAGGCTGAAGGCAGCTCTGCCAAGTGTTGGGCTCCTGTATTGGCTAGCACTGATCTTCCACAGATTCACTGTGTGACCTTAATTTAGTCTTTGTGCCTCAGTTTCCCACTTCTGTACTGGGGAGAAGAGCACTGCCCTACCTCAAAGGTTCATGATGATTAAATTATGCTACAGACCCTGGGGTGATGGAGGGCCTGGAAGGATCAAGGTGCATTGGCAGAGCTGTGGGGGGAGCCCAGCTGGGCTCCCCTGGGTAGCAGGTTCCTCACTTTTACTAGCCTCCATCTGTCTCTCCAGCCCATCAGGGTGCCAGCCAGGGATAAAACCAGGAGGTGAGTGATGTGGCTACAAGCCCGTGAACTTCACCTCACAGGGAAGGAGTTTCTCCCACAAGCCAGCTGGGCCCTTGCCAGCTCAGCCAGTAGCCTGGGACCAGCAGATGCCTAGCAGCTGGAGATGGGGAAGACTGGCTAGATGGAGTCCAGCCACAGCTTGCTCACTGCTGCCCTCTCTCCCCCTCCCCAGGGACCAACCGTTGCCCCCGCGGCTCAACGTGTCAGTTGTTCAAATATGTCTTCCCCCGGCCGGCAGACCTGTGCGAGAAGATCTGGTCCAACTCGTACAAATACACCACGGAGCACCAGGGCGGCGGGCGCTGCATCCAGATGTGGTTCGACCCTGCCAACGGGAACCCCAACGTGGCCGTGGCTGAGTACTACGCCCAGAACGGGAGAGACTCCTCTCCTGCGCCGCGGGCTGTCCTGCTGCTGCTGCCGGCTGCTCTCCTGTCCCTGCTCTGAGCATCCAGAAGCCTCTGGCAGCCCCACTGGTTTATACAGGAAATATTTCTGCTCGGGGCACAGGGTGTGTTTGCCCTGCGGCCCTGTTTTGGGCTCTGGCCAGCAGATTCCAGATTCTGTCTAGCTACTGCTAACCCTGACACAACACGATAGAACCAGACTAGTCCCCCACCCCTCCCCTGTGACTGTCCCTCTGATCTTATGTCTGTGTTCTCCTGCCACACTCCTCAATCCCAGCAGGCTCTGGGGGGAGATCCCTCCATGTCCCTGGGGATCTGAGCTCTGTAACATGCAGTGACTCACTGGCTGGGTGTATTTATTCTGTCAGGTACCAGGGCAGGTCCCCTCTAGTTACAGTACCCTCAGCTACCTCGCTTCCTTATCTGATCCCTGCCATCCTGCGCTCCCTGGAAATACAGGTGTCCCCTCCCCTGGCTCACAGCCTGCCCTGGTGTCTCTGCTTCAGCAGATTAGACACTCACAGGGGGCTCCAGCCCCCCAAAACTACACCCTGCCCTTTAAGGGTGAGCCAATTGTGCAGCCACACACCCCCTTATGCTCCTAGCTGCAGGGTTCTGCTGTCTGGAGCAGATGCACCTGCTGTCAGAGCCCCCCCACCCCCTGTGTCCTGCCTGGCTCCGGGCAGGGTCTGGTTTCCCAGCTTGGCTCTCAGCACGGGGTGAATGGGAAGCGCTGCCTGGCTTGGCAGGATGCTCCCAGCTCTAGCTCTTGTCTGGCCCCAGACTCCTGCTTTGCCCGGTGGTGACTGCCTGGCCTCTAACCCGCTCCAGGACTAGCTGTGGCTACACACCCTCCTCCCAGCGCTGGCTGCCGACCGCATGACCAGGGCCAGCCCCTAGCACCAGAGCAATGCCTGGGCTTGCGGTCCTGCCCTCCCTACCCTTGTAACCATGAGCTGCAGGTGGTAACCGTCTGGAGCTGAGACCTCCCAGCTTATGTGTGAGAATCTGGTGAAATAAACTGTCCCAGCCCTGCTCTGTGCCTGTCTCCTCCTTGATCGAAACGTCCTTCGGCTCGGGCCCCAGGGCTGCAAAGCTAGAAGTGGGCCCAGCCAGAGACTCCTCAGGGCCCTCAGGTTGCCGGGCAGGTGGGTACCTTTGTCCAGTGGCTGTGGGGTAGAGCGTGATCACTGCATGTGGGCCTGGCTCCAGCCTCTGCTAGCGCGCCCCCCCCCCCCCCCCCCCCCCCGTGGGGCTCGGAATGCTTTGCCTACAGAGCAGGGTCAGGGCGATGCAGACAGCTGCAGCATCCTCTCCTGCCTGGTGCTGGGAACTCGCTCGCATCCCCACCCACGGCTCTCCTGCCACGTCAGGCAGGTACAATGCTACACCCATCAACTGAGCATTGGGGAGGGACAGGCCTCATCCCTGAATGCCAGCTGAGCTGTATTCAGAGTCCTGGGGGGTGACTAATGATGTGCAATAGACCAGCTCAGCCCTTGTCTAGTGGGGGCACAGCTTGTTCTTTGAACGGAAAGGTCAGAAGGGCTGGTTCTCTACCAAGGAGCTGTGGCAGGAGGGGGGCAGCAGGGTGGCTCTCATCAGAGAGCGTCACACCACCCATTTCTAACAGAAGCTGTGTCCAGGCAGATCTTGACAAAACTTCATGTTGGCAGATGTTCTGCCCTACCCTGCACCCAGGCTGTGTAGCCTGCAGGGGGACCCTCTGTGGGAAGAGGCAGGGCCCAGTCCCATGTTAGCCACACGACTGGTATGAACTACTTCCCTCCAGCTTTCCCTGGGCCTGAAGGATGCTCTCAGGGCTTGTCTTCACCTGCAGCAGCACAGCCCCCTTCCGCCCCACTACAGCTGTGGGGCTTTAGGGATGCTGCTACCCCACAGCTGGGAGAGCTTCTCCCCTTGGCTTCCCTCAGCCACTGCCCCTGGGGACGGGGATAGGTTGACCTTGCACTGTCTAGGTCAGGAGGCTATGGTGGGCATGACTCCAGCACTCAGGTGGGGTGGGAGCGGTGTCGTTACTGCTATGGGGCAGTAGAGAGGACCTGGCAGTCGTAAGCCGTGGTCTCAGCTGAACTAGCAATGATGAGCAGGGGCTGGCTACCAAGAACCTGGTTTCCTGCAGCTTGAATGAGTGATGCTGGCTGAGGGCACTGGGGAGGGAAAAGACATAACCGAGAGTGGGGGTAGATGGGAGCTGCTGGCAGGGAGGAGCACAAAGTCCTGGGAGATGGCGCATGGGCGCCAGGCCCAGCAATGCTACTGTCTGCAGCGGTCCAAGTGCTGAGGGGGGCCACCTGTGGCCAGTCACCAGACTCTGATACCAGACCCAACCCTGCAGGCCCAGGTGCTTCCAAGCCCACTGCCTCCCGGTGTTGCTCTGAGTTCTGGTGGATCAGGCATGGGCCCAGGCTTCCAGCTCCCTGTCTAATGCCTCTTGGGCAGCTGGCCTATGGGGTCCCATTCCCTAGGCCCTGCTCTGTCCTTAGTACCCTTTCTTCCAGCTCTGCCCCTGGGCCAGTTACAACAAGCAGCCCGTGGGCTCTGCAAAGGGCCTTTGCTGTCAGGCCTTGTCCCCACAGCTGTCCAGGAGCAGCCCTGCCCACTAGCTCCTGGGGTAGACAAGGCCTGAGAAAGCACAAGAGAGTTACAGATCTCTGAGAAAACAGACAGTGGAATGCAGGTGGGTAGCCCTGGCATCCTCTCCTGCCCCCACTGATCTCCCCCCTGCTGGTGTGGGTCTCAGCTCTGCCTGTAGTCAAGCTCAAAGGAGACTCCTGAGTGTTCCCGCTGCTGGACAAAATTGGACTGGAATTAAGATGTCAGTGTTTAGCGGTGAGAATAATTAACCAGTGGAATCACTTTCCGTGGAGCATGGTGGAATCCCCATGCCTGGTGCTGTTTTAAATCCCGAGGGGCTGGTTTCCTACAAGCTCGGCAGTCGCTCAGACAGGAATTACTCCAGGACCTGCTCTGGCTGGCATTAGAGGGGGGTCAGACGAGCTGGTCAGTGGGCCTCTCTCGATCCACTAGCGAGGCCAAGGTTGGCTCCTGCCCACTGCCCCCTCTGCTCAGCACAAGCCACATGTCAGGCTCTCCCTGTAGGTTGCACTGCCCTCACCCCACCCCCGGCATCCTGCCCCCAGCCTGGCTGGCCTCACTCACCCCAGGGGCCTTGGTATATTGTTCAAATCAACCTCCCCTCTCCCTGCCCCGTGCAACTTTCATGGAGACTCAGCTCCAGCTACCGGAGCTGACTGGCTTCCCCAGCAAGCGGGGCCAGGTGGGGATGGGCAGGTGATGGGTGTCCCTGGAGCCGGCTCTGGCTCGCTTCGTTCCGAAGCTACCACAGCTTTGCTCGCTCAGCTAATTCTCCAGCCAGCTGCAGGAGAGTGAGCGGATGCCCCGGGCACCAGGAGGAGGGGATGGGTCAGGGGTGCCCTGTGCAGCAGGGAGCAAAGATCCGTCCACTCCACGGAGCCGGCTGCATCAGTGAGCCTCCGCTGCTAACCTGGGTCATGCCACCCCATCAGCACAGCACGGCGCCTGCAGTGAGCAGCAGTGGGTGTCACCGGCCACACCCCCTGCAGACAGCCAAGCTCCCTGTTGTAACTGGCCAGGGCTGTCGCCAGTCCGTGGCCCAAGCAATGGGGCCTCCGCCCCGTCCTGGAGAGACCATTCCACAGCTGCACCCAGGTGCCTGTCAGGAAGGTTCCCCGGCTAGTCCAAGCCCCTGGTCCACGTCTTCACTCCATCCTCATCACCCCCCTGCTGTGCCTCCCTAACTAATTCCTCCTCTTCCTGGGTGTGTCCCATGGGCTGGGTTCTCCTGTCCCTTTGCCCAGCCGTTATTAACCATTTTTCATTGTGGACCCCTGCAAAATTTCATATGGGGGTGTGGATCCCTTTGAAAATCTTAGCCATAGTCTGCAGGCCCCGGGGTCCCCTGCGGGCCACCGACTGAAACCACTGCCTTTGCCGTGTCACAGCCAAGCGAGGCATCTGTGGCTGGTTTCACCATCATCATGGCAAACCCCGAAGGTGCGGGGGCTCCTTGCAGAGCGATCCTGGATCAATCTCTGGCTGGGTCCGAAAGCTGATCGGGCTGGCTGGGCAGTTTATGTCCATCACTGGCAATCTGGTCGTTCCACCAAAGCATTTGGCGAGCACATGCGCGCCAGCCACCTAGTGGCCTTGGCAAACACACCTCGGGATCTGCTGGTCTTCCAGCCTGACGGTGTCCATCTCACGAGAGCTGCCGAAACCCCCCCCCCAGTGCCGACCGAGGTGGTTGAGGAGTTTGCTTCGAATCGCCTCATTTCTGATCTTGTCCTGCGACCTGACGTGGGGCAGCTGACGAAGACGGCGAGATCCAGAACGTCAGGCCAGGGCTCTTCAGCCTTCCTCGGTGCCCGCGGGTCACTGGTTAGCACTTCTGAGCTCCCCTCAATCACGCTCCCCAGCCCCCCGTTTCTGTGTGTTGCTCCTCTCTGAGCTGACGGTGCTTCACCAGGCTGCCCCAGGAGCGTCACTAACACCAGGACACGAGCTTTTATGGCAAGCCGGCTTCGTCGAACAGCCCGACGTTGTTGTTTGACAAGATCACAAATTGGGCTGAGGAAGAGAAGTGTGGTCATGTGACAAACGTAGGGCGTGTCTGCAGTACGGGGCGTAGCGAGATCGCCGTATCTGTGCCGGGAGAACCCCGTACCAGAGCCGCAGCCCACTACCACAGACGGGTTTTCCCAACACTGTAGGAACCTCGACGGAGCGTTCCTCTGTTCCCCCAGCTGGACCTCGCCCGGGAGTGAGGTCGGCAGAGCTCCATCGACTGGGGGGGGTGGTTTTTTCACACTCCCAACCACCCTACTGCTGTCGCCTAACTGCAGAGTGGAGACCACACACTCTCGAGCGTGTTCCTCAAGTCAAGGCTCACGCCCACCAGGCCCCTGCCCCGCTTGGCCCCAGGGAGGCTGTGACGGTGCTGTCCCTGGGAGCCAGCTGAGGTCACTCAATCAGGGTGAACTGCAAACAAAACGGGGCAGACAAACCCCAAACGCTGGTGGTTATTCCAATGCTTAGATTTACCAAGCCAGCCCAAAACAACTTCTATGTTACCTCACTGGTTACTCAGCAGTCCAAACAACGCAGTTCCCTTAAAGTGCCCAGCCTCAGGCCTCCGTCCAGATAAACCTGTCAGATATGATGATGATTACTGAAAATCTTATCTCATCACATAAAAGAAAAGGTTCTTCCAATCCCAAAGGATCAGCCACATACCCAGGTCCAATTATAACTTAGATCTTACCCAAAATACACGCTTATAGCCAATTCTTATTAACTAAGCTAAAGTTTATTAAAAAAAGAAAAGAGAGCGAGTGTTGGTTAAAAGATCAATATACAGACAGACTTGAATTCAATTCTTGAGGTTCAGATACATAGCAGAGGTGAGCTTGTAGTTGCCAAAAGTACTTTTAGAAATAGTCCAGAGGTTATAGTCCAATGTCCATATTCAGGGTGACTCCAGTCAGTGACTGGGGATCTCAATCCTTGTGGCTTAAAAATGGCCCCTCTTGAAACCCAAAGCAGATCTGAGATGAAGCAGGATTGTGTCCCAGGGTTTTTATACATTTCCAGCAGCCTTTTGGCCTGAGAAAACAATAGACTTAATTCTCCTTCTCCCAAACATTCTGGCAATTAGCACAGGGTAATTTATCCATTAAACAGTTCAGATACAGGTTACCACAACCTTCAAAGAGACATAGAGACAATAATACTATTTCACTCAAGTGTCTTCCTAAATATTAATATTCCTTTTTTGATCTTTAAATCAAAGCTATAGCAATAGACAAGACTTGTCTGCTGACATCACAAGCCCTGAGCAAACATCTCCCCTTCTACCTCTAACAATGCAGACTTGTATTTCAAAGCTCTATTCATTTACATATCTTCCTAACCAGTCTTTAAAGTTCAGCGATGGGTCAGGTCAGTCGGTGAGTTAATTAACTCTTTCTGGCCCTGTCACCTTCCAATGAACTATTATATCACACTCATAACGTCACAGAGGCGGAAAGCCCGGAGGAAGTCGCAGTGACCCCACTTCCTTTTCCCGCGAGGAGATCGGCAGTGCTGCAGCTGCCTAGCTCGGTCTTAGGCTGGAGCTGGAGTCTAACTTCCTCTGTGCAGCTCCCCCGGCCGAGCGGGGATTCGCTCGAGTGCTCCCTGCAGCTGCGGCTTGTGAAATTCTGCCTTCCTCTTTCTCCCAGGCCTTCATTTACATGCTGCAAGTCAGGGCTCTTAGGCGGCCTCAGATCCCTTTGCCACCCAGCTCCCCACGGACACTGTCTCTAGTAGGCCAGGGTGGTGCCCTGCACGGCCGGGCAGGAGACCTGCACTCAGCCCTCGGTCAGCGCCCGGCAGAGGCTGGGGCAGCGCACCCTGCGCTTCAAGCCATGCGTGGGCGTGCATTGCTGGTGTGGGCGGGCTGGCCCGCTGCACTGCTAGGGTGGGGCTGTCCGGCACTCAGAGACGTGACTGCAGCACGTGGAGACTCCCCCCAGCCAGCTTTGATCTAGCTAGCTCCCAGCACAGCAGTAACGCTGGCAGTGACGCTGCCGTAGCCTGAGCTAGCCCTGCCCGCCCAGGGCCTGGGTACCTGCTTGAGTGGCTTGGGCACAGGCTAAGCTAGATCCACGCTAGCTCGGGTATGTGTACACGCAGTCACACCTCCTGACGGCAGCGTAGACGTACCCCTAGTGTGGACGCGGCTTATACTGGCAAAGCTGTGCTATTGAGGTCTGCAAGACAGACCGGAGTGCCCAGGGGGACTCCATGTGAAGGCTGTTCTCGTACATGAGGATTTCACGCTTGCTGTTTGGTTGGTGAAATCTCTAAGTACAGAACTCACAGCCACTTGGGGGTCTGTGCCCTGGTTTGTCACAATCTGCCCGGAGGTTGGCAGCCACAGTCGTGAGCCTCTCCAGCCTGCCTGACTCCTGTTATATCCTCATTTAAAAGCAGGCACTCGCCTTCTCCCGTCCGAGTATTGCCACTGCTAGCATCTGTATGCCTGCACTCAAAAACCGGTCCCCTTTTAGCTGACTGCCCGTATGGGATGTAACTGACTGGGACTCTTTTTCCTTTGACTGTTTCTCTTCAGTTCCTACGTGTACTTTATCAGCTTCTATCCTCTCCTCCCTACTAGATAGAGTCCCCTTCAATAGATCCTCCCCGATGAGACATCTCTGTCCACACCATGTTCTCTTCCATACCTGTTGGCTTTCCCCACTCCTTTCTTTAAAAACTCTACGGCCTTTTTGATTTTTCATGCCAGCAATCTGGTCCCATTTTGGTCTGGGTGGAGCCCATCCTTCCTGTGTAGGCTCCTCCTTTCCCCAAAGGTCCCCCGCTTCCTAACAAACCTAGATCCTTCCTCCCTACACTATCCTCAGCCACACATTGAGACCCTGCAGCTCTGCCTCGCTGGCCCTGTGCGTGGAACTGGAAGCATTTCAGAGAATGCTCCCATGGAGATCCTGGACTTTCATCTCTGACCTAGTGGCCTAAATTTGTCCTCCAGGACCTCTCTCCTACCTTCCCCCATGTCGTTCGTACCTCTAAAGTACCACAACCCCCGGCTCCCTCCTGCAATTGTCACGCAGTCCCCAAAGAGTCTGACTGCACACCAGAGTGCCAGCATGGGTAGAGCTCTGGGGGCACGGGCCCAAGCTATCGGGGAGCTGCAGCATGTCTCTTAGGGAATCAGGATCACGGGGTTTGACATCCCAAGAAGAGGGAACTAGCTAGGGAGTGTGGACCACAGGAATGTGCCCAAGAGGCCAGAACTAGAGATAGTGTCTGAACACCAGGAGGAGCCCATTGGCTTGGAAGCACATGGGGTCCAATATAGCAGCCTGGAGACCGTACAACCGGGGCTGTACCAGCTGTAGACACTATCCTCGCTGTGCATGCTGCCAGACGGTGGCTGGGAGCTCACACAGACCTTGCCAGCACTTCCCCTTCCCATCACGGTTCAGCTAAGTTCTTTCTCTGCCTTCCCCGGTCCCATCAGCCAGTGCTCAGCGTAGCATCGCTGTAATTCTAGCAGAAGGAACAGCGTTCTTTGTCCCCAGCCATTGGTCATTCCCCATTTAGCTGCAGCTTGTCTTTCTGAACGTCTCCTTCCAGATTAGCGAAGGCCAGAGAGCAGTAGCTCCTAAAAGCGATGTAGTCCACATCAGACTGGCCCCCACCTCTTTAAACACAGGTAACCCCCACTATGGCTAGACAGCCCCGGATGCAGGGAGAGCTGGGTGGGACCTTTGCCAACGTGGAATGACATCATACTGGGCAGTTCTGTCAAACCCAAGGCGGTTTGCTGGTGGTTCTGTTTTGACAGAGTTTGCACCATCTGTCCCGAGAGACCCC
The DNA here is from genome assembly GCF_011386835.1 of Chrysemys picta bellii. NCBI lineage: Eukaryota > Metazoa > Chordata > Testudines > Emydidae > Chrysemys > Chrysemys picta. Next base: position 347,812,021 of record NC_088791.1, read on the forward strand.
CTCAGCTGCTTGATCAGACAAGAGCCATTTGGGTACATTTCACCCCGACGGTTCCCGGGTTTTGGTTTCGTTGCCAGGCGGTCTCCGTGCAGAAGCTTGGAAGTTGTTGCAAAACTGGATTGTTGTCCTCCAGCCAGCTCGGCACACAGGACTGCGGCCCGGCCCGGCCCAGCCCAAGACTGTTTAGCTCAAGCTCAGAACTGCACGAGGCACAGCCCCTGAGTAAGGGGGGAAAGCTGACTCACACGGCTATTCCCGAACAACTCCCTTGGTTGGCACTACACTGACATACAGCGACTTCACTCCAGAATAATGACTCCACTTGGGGAGCGGAGTAGTGATTCTGGAATGGAGTATGCACCCAGGAGCTACTGTGCCACAGCTTTGGGGGGCAGTGCCCGCCCCAGCAGACAAGGCCTGACTGGAGAGAAGCTCCACGGTTTTAAACGGGGAGAGTATTTAACCATTGGATTCATTTCCCAAGGGGTGTGGTGGATTCTCCGTCACTGGCAATTTTAAAATCCAGAGTGGCTGTTCTTCTAAAATATCTTCTTTAGGAATTACTGGGGAGCAGGTTTCTGGCCTGGGCTGTACAGGAGGTGAGCCTGGATGATCACACACTACCCTTATGGATTTGAATCTATGACTTACTTTATTCCATGGGATTAGAACAGGGGTCCCCAACGCGGTGCCTCTGGGCACCATGGCGCCCGCCGGGGTGTCTAAGTGCGCCTGCGTACTGGCCGGCGGATGAGCATCCGCCGAAATGCCGCCGAGAAGCAGTGTCATCCTGATGTGTCGCCGCTGAAATGCCGCCGATTTTCGGCAGCGAGGCCTCTGGATGACGCTGCTTGTCGGCAGCATTTCGGCGGTGATGCCTGTTGACGTTGCCGCTTGTTGGCGGCATTTTGGCGGATGCTTGTCCGCCGCCATGGTCCTCTGTGGCTCGTCGTCGGGCGCCCGCCAGCCAAAAAAGATTGGGGACCACTGAATGAGAACGTGTCACCGGAGAAGGCAGGTGCTTCCTTTACCCAGCTCCGTTTGTGTTTACATTGACTCAGTGTTACTTGCCCTTGGCTTAAAAAAAACAACACCTAGTTTATGGGTTTAGCATTGTGCAGGCATGTTCCAGGACAGTTGTGGGTGCATAGGGGAGCAGGGCCCCTAGACGGGAGAGAATCCTGCAGGAGTCGGCATTAACCAGACACTCATCTAAAGCCAAAGCACAGAGAGGCTGGTTTCCAGAGGACCCCTGGACTGTAAGTTATGCATGTGGTCCCTGCTAACAGTAGTTATGGGCAGTGTTTGACCCAAGTCCGCACTGGCCCAGCAGCCCACTCTCGCTCAGTTTAGACAGAGAGGCCTAACTCCAAGCCAGCTGGTACCTCCGGCTGGGCCCCGCTGTGTCTGCGTCACTGGGAAGCAAGCGGCAGCAAGTGTCTGTGGATCAAGGAAGAGACGAGCACAGAGAGCAGGGCTGGGAGAGTTTATTTCTCCAGAGTCACAGACCCAAGCTAGAGGGGCTCAGATTTCCAGCAACGCCCCATGGTGGTCCCCGGGCAGTCTGGCTGGCCCGTGGTGACCAGCAGGAGGCAGGACTGCGTTCCCAAGCATTGCTCCGGTTCTAGGGGCTGTAGGAACTCTTGGTGGCTGCAGCCAGCACTGCCATAGCAACGCAGCTACCATGCAATGGCCCAGAGCGGGTCAGAGCCCAATCAGTCACCACGGGGCGCAGAGACTCTGGCTCGGCCAGGCACTGCCTGCGGCCACGCTGGGCAGCACTGCCAGTTAATCTTCTGCCAGAGCAGGGCCGGGAACCGAGCCCCCTGCGGGAGCTCGGCTCAGGATGGGGAAGCTCGGACAGAAGAGGAATTGGAGCAGCGGCACAGGAGGAGGGAGAGACCCAATCACACAGCAGAACCAGCAGCAAGGTAGGCAAGGGTAGGGGTGGTGATGCCTCTGTGCTCATATGGGGCCCCTCCCCCAATACTCAAGTCACCCCCCACACACACACACCAAAGCCACAGAGAGGATGGTCTCATGGGCTGAAGCGGAGACACCAGGGCAGGCTGCGAGCCAGGGGAGGAGACACCTGTATTTCCAGGGGGCGCAGGGTGGCAGGGAAGGAGACAGAGCAAGGCTGGATGAGAGGGTCCAAAAGCCTTGTTCTCCTTGCAATTCTCATCCCCCAAGGCGTCCCAATGCCTTTCCCCTGCACCCTCCTCTCCCCCGCCCAGCCCCAAATATTTGCTGTCTTCCCTTTGGGGTTTCTCCCCCTTTGCACATTCAAATGCAAAGACAGTGGCCAATCCTGTTGATGGAGGGCTGAGGGGCACAGGCACCCAGATGACTGCGGGCACCATCGTTAGAGAAGACCTGCCCGGCTCTGGTACCCAACAGAGGAAGTGCACCCAGCCAGTGAGTCACTGCATGTTACAGAGCTCAGATCCCCAGGGACACGGTGCATAGAGGGATCTCCCCCCAGAGCCCACTGGAAGAGAGGAGCGTGGCAGGAGAACACTGAGACAATAAAACCATGGAGTGAGGGACGTTCAAGGGCAGGAGAGGATGGGGATAATCTGGTTCTATTGAGTCTTGTCTGGGTTAGAAGCAGCCGGATGGATTTCTGAATCATCGGCTGGCCAGAGCCCAAGGCAGGGCTACAGGGTGAACAAACCCCGTGCCTAGAGAAGAAATATTTCCTGTATAAGCCAGTGGAGCTGCCAGAGTCAGAGGCCATACCTAGGGCGCTTTCAGCCGGCCACCAAGCCCTGCTATTTCAAGACCCGAGGACTAGCAGCTTCCAGATGCTCAGAGCAGGGACAGGAGAGCAGCCGGCAGCAGCAGCAGGACAGCCCGCGGCGCAGGAGAGGCGTCTCTCCCGTTCTGGGCGTAGTACTTGGCCACGGCCACGTTGGGGTTCCCGTTGGCAGGGTCGAACCACATCTGGATGCAGCGCCCGCCGCCCCGGTGCTCCGTGGTGTATTTGTACGAGTTGGACCAGATCTTCTCACACAGGTCTGCCGGCCGGGGGAAGACATACTTGAATGGCTGGCATATGGAGCCGCGGGGGCACCGGTTGGTCCCTGGGGAGGGGGAGAGAGGGTAGCAGTGAGCAATCTGCGGCTGGACTCCATCTAGCCAGCCTTCCCCGTCTCTGGGGTCCCAGGCTACTGGCTGAGCTGGCAACGGCCCAGCTGGCTTGTGGGAGAAACAGTCCTTCCCTGTGAGGTGAAGTTCACGGGCTTGTAGCCACATCACTCACCTCCTGGATTTATCCTAGAGGGGCTGCCTGGGCTCTCACCCCTCTGGGCTGGAGGGACTTGCTTTTGTCTGAGCAAGAAAGATGGACGGTTTAGTGCTAGTAAGAATGAGACACCTAGAAGTGCTGGGGCTGGCTTCCTCCCAGAGCTGCACCAGTGCACCTTGATCCTTCTCCTAAGGGAGTTCTGCTAACACAACATTCATTGACTCCAAGACCAGACGCAACCACTGTGATCAATGAGTCTGACCTCCTGCATAGCAAGACAGGCCAGAGACCTGCCCCCAAATAATCCCTAGGGCGGAGCTTTCAGAACAAACAAACAGCCAAATTTGATTGGAGTTTGGAGACTCCATCATGTCCCTCAGTAAATTGTTCCAGTGGTTAATTACTCTCACCATTAACAATGTCACCTTATTTCCAGCCTGAATGTGCCTAGCTTCAACTTCCAGCCATTGGACTGTGTTAGACCTTTCTCTGCTAGACAGACAAGCCTGTTACTTAGGGTTACCATATTTCAGCAAGCAAAAAAGAGGACAGGAGGAGCCCCGCCCTGTCCTGCCCTAGCCCCGCCCTGCCCCTTCCACTCCCTCCCACTTCCCACCCCCCTCAGAACCCCCAACCCTCCCCCTGCTCCTTGTCCCCTGACTGCCCCCTCCAGAGATCCTCCCCCCATCCTAACTGGCCCCCTAGGACCCTACCCCCTACCTGTCCCCTGACTGCCCCAACCCTTATCCACACCCCCATCCCCAGACAGACCCCCGGGACTCCCACGCCCCATCCAACCACTCCCCACCCCCTGACAACCCCCCCCAGAAGTCCTGACCCATCTAAACCCCTCTGCTCCATATCCCCTGACTACTCCGATCCCTCTCCCCACCCCTGCCCCCTGACAGCCCCCCCCCCAGAACTCCCAAACACCCCCCCACACTCCTTGTCCCCTGACTACCCCTCCTGGGACCCCTGCTCCTAACTGCCCTCCAGAACCCCACCCCCTACCTAAGCCTCCCTGTTCCTTGTCCCCTAACTGCCCCCTCCTGAGACCCTACCCCCTACCTGTACCCTGACTGCCCAAAACCTTATCCATCCCCCCAGAAAGCCCCCCCCAGAACTCCCGACCCCCCTCCCCTGCTCCCTGTCTCTTGACTGCCCCCTGCAGAACCTCCCTGCCCCTTCTCCGACCCCTGGCCCCCTTACCTTGCCGCTCAGACCAGCTGGGCAGCAGGGGAGGAGGAGCAGGGGAGGACCTCCAGACTGCCGGAGGCCCGATGCGAACGGCCGGCGATCTGCGAATGCAGAGAGGGAGGGAGGGAGGGAGTGCTCTCAGCTGCAGGGGAGAGGAGGGGGAAGTGGAGGAGGAGCTCTCTCTGGCTGTCAGAGTCCCATGTAAGTGGCACCATCCGGCCGGCTGCCCTGTCAGCCCCGCGCGCTCTGCATGGGGAGGGGGAAGTCCGGACATTTACAAATTCCCCCCGGACGCTATTTTTAACTCAAAAAGCCGGACATGTCCGGGGGAATCCGGACGAATGGTAACCCTACTGTTACTAAATATCTGTTCCCCACGTAGATGCTTCTAGACTGGAATCAAGTTACGCCCTAACCGTCTCTCTGTTGAGCTAAACAGATGGAGCTCCTTGAATCTATCCCTACAAGGCAGGTTTTCTAATCCATTCGTCAATCTCATGGCTCTTCTTGGAACCCTTTTCAATCAACTTCCTCCTGGAATTGTGAGCTGGACCCAGGATTACAGCAGCATTCGCACCAGTGCCAAACACAGAGGTGAAATCACCTCTCCGCTCCTACCCGAGATTCCCCTGTTTAAGCGTCCCAGGATCCCATAGTCCTTTTGTCCATTTATCTGCCTCCCCCCGCGCCGTTGCCAATCTTCTTCCTGGTCACTGCTTCCCAGGATAGAGTCCCCCCCGAGTGAATTCGGCCTCATTCTTTGGGCCTAGGGGTATACATTTTGCTGTATTAAAACACACATCGATCGCTTGGGCCCAGCTTAATCGCTCTGTATCAGGGACGTGTCCTCTTCGGTATTTACCACTCCCCCAATTTTTCAGTCATCTGCAAACTTTATCCGGGACAATTTCATATCTTTGGGGCCTTAATAAAAACGTTTAGTAGCGTAGGGCCAAGAACCAGTCCCTGGGAACCTCACTGGGAACACGCCCGCTCAGCGATGATTCCCCATGGACAGTTCCATTGCGAGACCTGCCAGTTAGCTGGCTTTTTATCCATGCAACGGGTGCCGGGTTCCCACCCGCTCCCCTCCACCATCCAAGCCCCACTGGGGCTAGCACAGAGACCCGATGAGACGACAGCCCCCAGTACTGCTCTCCGGATCCCAGCCCTCAGTCTGTAACCAGTCAGGGGGCTGCTGTCGTCAAGGGAAGGGAGAAATATGAGCCCCTCTTCCACTTAGCGTGTCCAACTTTCTAATCGCACAGCAAGACTGAACATCCCTGCCTTGCCCCCTGGCCCACTCCTTCTCCAAGGCCCTGCCCCCTGTTCGCTCCATTCCCCCTCCCTCTGTCGCTCGCCCTCCCCCTCCCTCCCTCACTTTCACCGGGCTGGGGCAGGGTTTGGGGTATGGGTGGGGGGTGAGGGCTCCGGCTGGGGGTGCAGGCTCTGGGGTGAGGCTGGGGATGAGGCGTGCAGGGGGGGCTCAGGGCTGGGGTGGGGGTTGGGGTGTGGGAGGGGTACAGGGTCCCGGTGGCACTTACCGCAGCTCCTAGGAAGTGGCCACCAGGTCCCTGCAGCCCCTAGGCTAATGGGCAGCCAGGGAGGCTCCATGCGCTGCTCTCACGCCTGCAGGCGCCACCCCCACAGCTCCAATTGGTCGCAGTTCCCGGCCAATGGGAGCTGTGGAGCCAGCACTCAGATGTGGGCGTGGGCACCTGCCTAGGGGCCACAGGGACCTGGCAGCTGCTTCCTGGAGCCGCCAGGGCCCTTTTCAACCAGACAAAAACCGGATGCCTGGCAACCCTAGGTACGCGGAGTGCGATGGGTTTTCTCTCAGCGGCTCACTGACCTGAAGTCCAGTTCCAGCCCTTGTGCCAGTTCTCTTTGCAGGTAATGGCGTCCTCGCAGTCCTCCCACCACAGCTCACAGTCCTCCTTGCACAGCGGCACGTTGAGGATCCTCTCTCGGCGCCAGCTGGTATCCGCCTGCGAGGACACGGGGCTGTGAGCATCAGGGGGCAGCTCTGGGCCACAGTCACCCCCAAGCCGCCCCAGGGAGCAGGGGTTACCTACATGCTCTTCTCCCCCCCGGGATCTAGCTCCAAGGAATGGCGTTGCACAAGAACGGAGCCAGTGTGAGTCCCAGCAGAACCAGGCCCAGTCCCCAGGGGAAGGGAGAGCCTCACAGTAGCCTCCCCGCACACCTGAGCGGCAGCAACCACAGCCCAACGGGTGTCCCATGCAAACCACCCCAGCTCGGTGTCCAGGAGAGCTCCTCTGCTCCCAGCCAGGGGTTTGGAAGAAGCCAAGTCAATGCAATCTCTAAGACTGCCTCCCCCGTATGCACCCAGTACGAGCCCCGTCACACCGGGACAGAAGCAGCCTGTTGGACTGCTGGGTCGCAACCGTGCTGATGGGATTTGAGAGGTACATAAAACACAAGGGAGGTTTTCTTCATTGGAGCCACCTGCCCCAGGTACCTTTGGAGGAGATTGTCCTACCCGCATGCAATGGGCCCCCGCCCCATATGGATACAGGGTCACTAATTGTTGGGGAATTGAACCTGGGACTTTCAGCACTGCAAGTGCACACCTCTGCTGCTTGAACTGAAGGAGCAGCAACTCTTTGCAGCCAGCTGTTATTCACGGGGGACCCGCCACTAGAGGGAGCCGTGAGCACACGCACCAAGCCAGCCTTCTCTCCCACCCGCAGCGCCCAGCCCCAACGCCCCCTGTGACGTTATGAGTATAATATAATATCTCAGTGAAAGATGACAGGGCCAGAAAGAGTTAATTAGCTCACCGGCTCACCTGACCCATGGGTGAACCTTAAGGACTGGTTAGGAAGATATATAAATGAATAGAGCTTTGAAATGTAAGTCTGCATTGTTAGAGATAGAAGAGTAGATGTTTGCTCAGGTCTTGTGATGTCAGCAGACAAGTCTTGTCTATTGCTATAACTTTAATTCAAAGATCAAAAAAGGAATGTTAACATTTAGGAAGACACTTGAGTGAAATAGTATTATTGTCTCTATGTCTCTTTGAAGGTTGTGGTAACCTGTATCTGAACTGTTTAATGGATAAATTACCCTGTGCTAATTGCCAGAATGTTTGGAAGAAGGAGAGTTAAGCCTATTGTTTTCTCAGGCCAAAAGGCTGCTGGAAATGTATAAAAACCCTGGGACATGATCCTACTTCATCTCAGATCTGCTTTGGGTTTCAAGAGGGTTTCCTTAAGCCACAAGGATTGAGATCCCCAGTCACTGACTGGAGTCACCCTGAATATGGACATTGGACTATAACCTATGGACTATTTCTAAAAGGACTTTTGGCAACTACAAGTTCACCTCTGCTATGTATCTGAACCTCAAGAATTGAATTCAAGTCTGTCTGTATATTGATCTTTTGACCAACACTCGCTCTCTTTTCTTTTTAAATAAATTTTAGCTTCGTTAATAAGAATTGGCTATAAGCGTGTATTTTGGGTAAGATCTAAGTTATAATTGGACGTGGGTATGTGGCTGATCCTTTGGGATTGGAAGATTGGAAGAACCTTTTCTTTTATGTGATGAGATAAGATTTTCAGTAATCATCATCATATGTGACAGGTGTGTGTGGATGGAGGCCTGAGGCTGGGTACTTTAAGGGAACTGCGTTATTTGGACTTCCGAGTAACCAGTGAGGTAACATAGAAGCTGTTCTGTGCTGGCTTGGTAAATCTAAGTATTGAAATATCCACCAGCTTTTGGGGTTTGTTTGCCCTGTTTTGTTTGCAGTTCACCCTGATTGAGTGACCACAGCAGGCTCCCACGGGCAGCACCGTCACACCCCCTGACCTGGTCGATCCAGGGCCCCAGGTTGGGCGAGCACTCGTACAGACACGTGTCCTGGATGAAGTGCTGCTTGCACTTGTCTGGCATCACCCCGCAGTGGTTCCAGTTGAAGTTATACAGGTAGGACTGGTCCTGGTGAGCCTCCATGCTGGTGTTGGCCGTGCAGCAGGCGTTGTCTTTCCACAGGACACACTGTGAACACAGCGAGAGACGGGTACGCAGGGGACTCCGGCAGCTCGCCCAGGGGGCAGACAGGATGCGGTGGATGCAACTGCATCACTGGCCTCTAGTGATGCACGGCTGGACTGCTCCTGCCGAGGCCAGGCCCAAGGCCTGGCGGTGGGGATAGCATTTTGCCCTTCTCTTTGAGGCTCTCAAAGCACTTCACAAGATTAGCGAACGGAGGGGCCACGCCTAGGCAACGGGGAGTGAGACGGGTGGATCACTCTGCAGGATCAACGGGGGGGGGGGGGGGGAGAGAGTGGGGAGGCTTCGTTTCAGAAGGACAAAGTGGCCCTCTCTTGCCTGCTTTGCGGAGGCTGGTTTTGCCGGGTCCAACGCTGCAAGGTTTGGGGGAGCGGGGGGGAGGCACTCCCGATAGGACAGTGTCAGTGAGTGACGGATCCTGCAGCCCATCCAGGAGTTGCCTCCCGAGGCTGGCCCTATGGGAAAGGGCCACAGAGCCAGGCCCCATGAAAACAGTCTTGGTGCATCGCAAATACCTTCCCTCTAGCACATTTGGCTCCTCCAGGCGCCCTCTGTCGAGGCACCCGTCTCTAGTGGAAAGGAACAAGCCTGCAGTGGAAGGGACGACAGGCCCAGGTGACTCAGTTATTCGTCACCCAGCGCCCTAAGTGGTGTGGCATCAGCCTCACGTGTCACCAGGCCAGCACTTCCTTACCTGGTCATGCAGCGCCTCCTCTGGGCCTGGCTTGGTTTTGTGGTGCTTGGCGTCCATGCACATGTTCAGCACAGATTCCTTCGCAGCACTGGCCACGCAGGCAGCCAACAGCCCCAGCATGGCCCACCGCGCTGCCATCTCCCTGGGACCAGAGTGAGGGGGGTGGAAGAGAAGACACGTTAGAGCAGATGCCCAGATGTGACTTTGCTCCCCTCATTGAGCGCACGCTATGCCGACAGTTCCCCATGTAAAAGCATCAGTGTTAAGGTGCTGTAGCAGGGGTGGGGAAGCTATGGCAACTCTCCACGCCGCGAGTGGCCGGCTCGCCCTGCTGCGGGAGTAGGGTTACCATTCGTCCGGATTTACCCGGACATGTCCTCCTTTTTGTTCTAAAAATAGCGTCCGGGGGGAATTTGTAAAGCACTCAAAATGTCCGGGATTTCCCCCCTCCCCCCCCCCCGGCAGAGCAGAGCGAGCAGCTGGGAGGGCTGCAGGAAAGTCCCGGGCTGGACTCCGGAGCAGCTGTAGAGGAGCCGGATCCGCCCTGCATTCTGAGCCGGCAGCTCTCCCCTGCAGCCCGGTCCAGCAGCACTGTGCAGGGCCAGGGACCGGGTTTTGTTGTGCTGGGGAGCGCAGCCACGTGTCCCGCTTGCACAGAGCCCAACACCCTGTTCTGAGCAGCAGGGTAAGGGGGCCAGGGGGCAGGAGAAGGGGCAGGGAGGTTCTGGAGGGGGCAGTCAAGAAACGGGGGGGGCTTTTTGGGGGGAGTGGAGAAAGTTTTGGGCAGTCAGGGTACAGGTAGGGGGTAGGGTCCTGGGGGGAAGTTGGGGGCGGTCTTAGGAGGGGGCAGTTAGGGGACAAGGAACAGGGAGTCTTAGGTAGGGGGTGGGGTTCTGGAGGGCAGTTAGGAGCAGGGGTCCCAGGAGGGGGCAGTCAGGGGACAAGGAGCGGGGGGGGTGGGGGGCTGGGAGTTCTGGGGGGGAGCTGTCAGGGGGCAGGAGTGCGGAGAGGGATCGGAGCAGTCAGGGGACAGGGAGCAGAGGGGTTTAGATGGGTTGGGAGTTCTGGGGGGGGGCTGTCAGGGGGCAGGAGTGGGGAGAGGGATCGGAGCAGTCAGGGGACAGGGAGCAGAGGGGTTTAGATGGGTTGGGAGTTCTGGGGGGGGCTGTCAGGGGGCAGGAGTGCGGAGAGGGATCGGAGCAGTCAGGGGACAGGGAGCAGAGGGGTTTAGATGGGTTGGGAGTTCTGGGGGGGCTGTCAGGGGGTGGGGAGTGGTTGGATGGGGCGTGGGAGTCCCAGGGGTCTGTCTGGGGGTGGGGGTGTGGATAAGGGTTGGGGCAGTCAGGGGACAAGAGGCAGAGAGGCTTAGATAGGGAGTGGAGTCCTGGGGGGCAGTTAGGGGCAGGGGTCCCAGGAGGGGGCAGTCAGGGGACAAGGAACGGGGGGAGGGTTGGGGGTTCTGGGGGGCGGGAAGTGGGAGGGGCAGGGGCGGGGCTCCTCCCGTCCTCTTTTTTGCTTGCTGAAATATGGTAACCCTATGCGGGAGGGGAGCTGGGGTTGCCATGCCGTTAAAAGTCCAGTCAGCTCCGCGCAACTTCCAGAAGCGACCGGCATGTCCCTGCAGCCCCATGGCGCTGGGGCGATCAGGGAAGCTCTGCGCGCTGCCCCCACCCCCAGCGCTGGCTCTGCAGCTCCCATTGGCTGGGAACCGCGGCCATTGGGAGCTGTGGGGGCGGCGGCACTGTGCAGAGCCCCCTGGCCCCTCTGCCTAGGGGCCAGACATGCCGGCCACTTCTGGGAGCAGCACAGATCCAGGGCAGGCAGGGAGCCTGCCTTACTCCTGCTGCACCACCGAACAAGAGCCGCCTGAAGTAAGCGCCACCCCGGCCGGAACCTGCACCCCGAACTCCCTGCCACAGGTTGGAACCCCCTCCCGCACCCTAACTCCCTCCCAGACCCCACACCCAGCACCCCAACCCCCTGCCACAGGTCGCAACCCCCTCCCGCACCCTAACTCCCTCCCAGACCCCGCACCACGACCTACACTGCCTTCCCCAGGTCGCAACCCCCTCCCGCACCCTAACTCCCTCCCAGACCCCGCACCACGACCTACACTGCCTTCCCCAGGTCGCAACCCCCTCCCGCACCCTAACTCCCTCCCAGACCCCGCACCCAGCACCCCGAACTCCCTGCCACAGGCTGGAACCCCCTCCCGCACCCTAACTCCCTCCCAGACCCTGCACCCCCACCTGCACCCCAACCTCCTGCCCCAGCCCTGAGCCCCCTCCCGCACCCTAACTCCCTCCCAGACCCCGCACCACGACCAACACTGCCTTCCCCAGGTCGCAACACACTCCTGCACCCTAACTCCCTCCCAGACCCCACACCACGACCTACACTGCCTTCCCCAGGTCGCAACCCACTCCCACACCCTAACTCCCTCCCAGACCCCACACCCAGCACCCCAACCCCCTGTCACAGGTCGCAACCCCCTCCCACACCCTATCTGCCTCCCAGACCCTGCACCCCCACCTGCACCCCAACCTCTTGCCCCAGCCCTGAGCCCCCTCCTGCACCCCAAACCCCTCATCCCCAGCCCCACCCAGAGCCCAAACCCCCAGTCAGAGCCCTTACCCCCTCCCACACCCCAAGCCCCTTCCACAACCTGGAGCCCCCTCCTGCACCCTGAACCCCTCATTTCTGGCCCTACCCCAGAGCCTAGGGGAAGCCCCGAACCTCCATGCCCCCTGCGGGGCTGTGTGTGGCCTGTGATTGATTTTTTTCTGTGGGTCGGTGGCCCTGAGGTTCCCCACCCCTGTGCTACAGCCTAGTGCGCTATGAAAACCCAAGAGAAAGTGACCACGAAGCCACCTTCTGGCGGCTTTTATATCCTAGGCATCTCAATGAGACACAAGTGATGCCCCCACCTTTTTGACTTCTCCTTTGTCTTGAAAGTCTCACTCGATGCTCTGAGCTGAGCGCCCACAGTCTCGCCTCAAGAGTTGCTTGTTTCCACCCTTGCTGTGAGCTTCTCTCCACCCAACACCCACCCGTGGGTGCATCCCTTCTCTTCCCTCTGCATTACAGCACCAGACACTTGCTTCTGGTTGCACAATCCGACCCTTGCCCAGAGATTCAAGTGGCTGAGCACTACTGGCTTTGAGCCAGTGGATTCCTGGCCAGCTGCTGTTAACCAGTCTCAGATCCAGTCAAATCTCTTTCTGAACATTAGCATGGCCAGCTGTACAGGCCTCTGTGAGGTAAGGGCGAGGCTCGCCCCACAGCTGTGCAATGGGGAAAGGGTTAAGCATTGACACTGACCATCAGCTCTCCCACAGGCAGGTCTTTCATAGACTATCAGGGTTGGAAGGGACCTCAGGAGGTCATCTAGTCCAACCCCCTGCTGAAAGCAGGACCAATCCCCAGACAGATTTTTGCCCCAGATCCCTAAGTGGCCCCCTCAAGGATTGAATTTACAACCCTGAGTTTAGCAGGCCAATGCTCAAACCACTGAGCTAACCCTCCCCGTTTGCACAGACTCCACGTACTGCAGACTGTTATCATATACAAATTCACAGTCCTGCCTATAACCCGGCACCTTCAACTCCAACACCCCCCCGGCCTTTGGGTTGGGAGAGAAATCAATCCGGCACCAACACCAGGCCCTATCACCTCTTCCTGTGACATTACCCCTTTCACAGATGGGGACACTCCTGAACTCATCTCAGTGCTCTCTGAATGCAGGCAACCATAGCACGAGACTGGAATCCCTCAAGCGGACACAGGGGGAGAAGTAGAATTTATAAATCATCCGGTTGTTGTGATCCCCTAGTCTGACCTGCTGTATAGCACAGACCAGAGACCTGCCCTGAATTAATTCCTGCTCGAACAAGAACAAATCATTCAGAAAAACAGCCGGTCTGGGTTTAGAAGGTGCCAGTGATGGAGACTCCACCATGACCTTTGGTAAGTTGTTGCAATGGTTAGTTACCCTCCCTGTTGTAAATTGACACTTTATTTCCAGTCTGAATTTATCTTCTTCAACTTCCCCAGTCACTGGATTGTGTTAGATCTTCCTCTGCTAGACTGAAGAGCCCTCTACTATTAAATTTCTGTTGCTTATGTAAGTACTTGGGAACCGATCAAGTCACACCTTAGCATTCACTTAATTAAACTAAACAGATCTAGCTCCTGGAGTCTCTCTGTGTGAGGCAGGTTTTCCTGTCCTTGAGTCGCTCCTGGGGCTTTTCTCTTAGCCAGCTCTAATGTATCAATAAGTTATTCTAGTAGCCCTTTAACTGGGGTGGGGAAGGAAACTACCATACACCTAGCACTGTCTGATTACTGTTACCTTCCACTCAACTGGGACAGGGAAACCAGACTAGTCAGTTACACACTAGCACAATGTTATGCTGTGAGGATCACAAGCCAGAAGAGCATGTGAAACTCACAAATGCCAGTTCAAAGGGGAATTGTAAAGGGAAAGAGTAAAAATTATTTCTTTTCATTTTAGGTTACTGGCTTCTGCATCCCCTGAGGTAGTTTCTACAGCCCTTTGAAGGCAGAAGATACAGACCTGAGAGCAATGCTTAGATTGCCCTCCCTCCTTTTTAAAAACATAATAAAAATATTTGTCAGCCTCCCATTTTTCCGCATTAAGTGATTTCCTCCATCTTCAGGTACTAGCCTATAAACTACAGATTAAGGGCCCCCTCCCTACAACAGCCTTATAAAGCATTGTCAAAGCTAATGACATTTACACCTAAACTCTAGACATAAGACACCAGCTAGCCTTGATCACATCAGAAAAACTCATTAAAACATCAGGGGAACATACCTTACAGAAAGGCCAAACCAAAACAAGTTCTTCTCAGTAGCTTCAAGCAACTGCTTAGCAGAGCAGCTACACCTCTGGAGTTAATAACAAAGCCCCCAGGTCTGAACGCTTTTGAGCAACTCGGGTGCTGTGGTTAACAAGGCTTTAGTTTTAATCAGCGCTCATTACCTTCGGAGTTAGTAACAGACAAAGAGCTCACTGTGTTTGCCCGGAGGGCAGCCTAGTGCCATGGAAGAAGACAATCCAGCTCTTCATTTCAAAGGTCAGATGTCTGATCAACCCTTGGCCAATGAGTATAGAGTCCAACCTCCTGGGCACTTTTCCTTTGCTCTGTATCTCATGTGAGATAAAGGAGTCATAGAACTTCTTGCTCAGGCCTCTTCCTTCTAATCTTTCAATAAATAACCCACTCACCTGAGGGCTCTACCTAGCCTGTGTTTGCATTGACCTGGGATGCCCCAGTACAGATCAGAGAGGTTTGCTATGAGGAGGTGTTTAGCATAGCGTGACTCACACACTGTCACCTGCCAGAGCTGGGATGTGAACCCAGGACTTCTGCAGCCCAGGCCAGGCCAGCCCCCTGTGCACTAGGCCATGTTGCATCTCTCCAAGCTACTCTGTGGTAGGGTGACCAGACAGCAAGTGTGAAAAGTCGGGACGTGGGGTAGGGGTAATAGGAACCTATATAAGAAAAAGACCCCAAAATTGGGACTGTCCCTATACAATTGGGACATCTGGTCACCCTACTCTGTGGACACCACTTTGAACTCCTTGGATGCGCTGTAATCGCACAATGGTGAATATGTGAGGCACAGTGGGCTAGTGGTTAGAGCCCCAGAATGACTGACAGGCAAGCTGGCCTGCTCACCTTTGAGCTCTGGGTGAGAAAAACACCATCGAAGCACAAGCGGTTCTCGTTATCTTCACTCCAGAGATGTTACCACACAAGCAAAAGTACCTGATAAAGTGACAGGAGCAATTCACTTGGGTGAACTTCAGGGTAATCTCTATGGGATCTGGATCACTGCGGCTAATTACAAAGGCAAGGGACTTGCTAAAAGCCACATTTCCATATACAGGAATAGGGATAATCAGAGGACAAGCTGCCCCCCGGCTAAGCTGGTTGTGTAGTATAATGCAGCTCATTCTGTTTTTCTCTTCCCAGTAAAGTCCCCCCCTCTGTTACACTTTTTGGCGTTTCGTTCCTTTGCAAGGGTTAGTTTTATTTTCCTTAATGGTCCCTGGCCGCTGGGCTTTACGCTCCTGGCCAGCTAGCAGTATTGCCGATCTTCTCAAGGGCAGCACCCCTGGATGTCTGGCCAGGGCGGCTTGTCAGCCCAAACACGGGAGGTGCAGTCCACCCAAGAGTTCCCAAAAGCCACAACATCCATTTTGCATGTTTGTTTGTTTTTATTGACTTGATATTGACAGATTTAAGGGCAAATTGGGGGTGGATTTAAATGTCACAACTCGCTCTCTGCAGTAGCCAAACACCAACCCCCAGAATTCAAAGCATGTGGGGCTGCGTGAGGCTCAAATCTCGGTATAGCGGAGAGTGCCTCATGTAGTTGCCTTGTTCCCATGGCAGTTCACCACGCCCAGGAGGCATTTTATCAGGGCATTGCTGGGGTGACCATCTGCTGCTGCTTCTTCCTTCTAAGTAGCTATTACACTATACGTTGAGGGGAGGAGGGAATTGGTATTTTGTGATTTGTGTCTCACCTATCAAAATAGTCAGGCACCACCACAGCTTGCCCAGCAAGGAGTCGCATGGGTGCCAGAAAAGAAGGGAAGAGGCGTAAGCCACCCCTCAGGGGCATGGCTGGTGACGAATCGGGGGCTCTGGCTGCATCACTTCTGAACTGGGGGTGACTTTGTGAAATTGTGTCATGAAATGACTGGGTCGTGAGAAACCTCTATGCCCGGGCTGTAGTTAGTCATTGGCGGCATGTATGTGTGGTCTTTCAGTGCGCTGCCCCAGCTCTGTGCAGACGCGGCACACCTCGACCAAACGGCCCAGTAAAACCACAGATCCGTTTCAGTAGCGACAGCGCTTGGTCAGGTTTATTGTCAATGAAGCACGGTACTAGTATCCCGTTGACTCTATAGAACTACTGAGCCAAGTATGCCCGTTACAAGGGACCAGCCCAGTGAATGGTGGGATTTTCCATTCCCCCCCTAGGCCAGACAAAGACACTCCCTCTGAGACCTCTTTATACCTTGATGCAAACAAGTTACATGTTGCCTCTCTGATGCGGTTAGTTACCACCCATCACCTTGTATATGTTGGTTCAATGAAAACATTTCTATCCATCACCCTGTCATCCTGACCTTATCTTTAAGAGGGGTCAGCATGTTCCTGTTATCTTTGGGGAATGTGTTTGTACCGTACTTGGTATTGGGGTGTTTTGATACCACACTTCTGGAATGTGCTTGTGTGAGTGGTGTGACATTCTCCTGGTGTTATCTGGGCTGGTGATCTGCTAGGTCACTCCAATCCTTGACTCTGGGAGCCAGAGTTACCTTGCTCTGCTGTGAGAACCCCCACTCCTGGGCTGTTCACACACAGCCTCTAGCATGTAAGCTGCTCCCAGCTACGTGAGTGAGCACTTTTGGCCAGCTACTGCTTGGATTGTGCAACCAAACAACACTAGCCAATATCTCGGGTCCCAGACACGACCCTAGGAACCTCCGCCTTGCAGTGTCATTATGCCCCCTGGACGCTGCAAGCTTATATGAGTTTGTCAATTTAACAAAGAAATTGATATGTACCAGCCTTGTTATCCCAAGGAGAGTCTCTGACATGCTTCAAATCAAACAGACAGCTTCAGGTAGAATAAACAAATTTATTAACTAAAAAGATAGATTGTAAGTCATTATAAGTCAAAGCACAAGAAGTCAGATTTGGTCAAATGAAATGAAAGCAAAACACATTTTAAGCTCATTTTAACACTTTCAATGCCCTTACAAACTTAGATGCTTCTCACCACAGGCTGGCTGGTTGCTCTACAGCCAGGCTCTCCCCTTTGGTCAGCGCTTCAGTCGCTTGGTGGTGGTGTCTGTAGATGGAGGTGGAAGAGAGAGGAAGAGCAGGGCAAACGTCTTTCCCTTTTATCATGTTCTTTCTTCCCTTCTGGCTTTGCCCCCCGCCCCTTCAGAGTCAGGTGAGCATTACCTCATCGTAGTCCCAAACTCACCAAGGGAAGGGGGGTGACTCACTCGAGAGTCCAACAAATCCTTTGTTGCTACCTAGGCCAGCGTCCTTTGTTCCTGTGAGGCTGGGCTGGGTTTGTCCCATACATGCCCTGATGAGGTGTGAACTGCCCCTCTGCTCCTGGAGAGTTTTACCTGGGCTTGTTTTAAGACATGAGGACACATTTTCAGCCTCATAACTATATACATGAAATTACAACCTATAACATCACTATAACAATGCTCAGTGCATCACAAGCCTTCTGAAGACACCCGACATGACAAATTTTGCATTGGATATCACACAATCATATTATAAGGATGAACGTGGGGGTGCTGGGTGTTCCCCCGAGGTACAGAGCATCACAAGTGGTCTGTGCCTACCACTTCTCAGGAATGTTTGTTTTTGCAATACCAGCCATGTTCTTGCCAGGTTCTGTGAACTTGTAAGCAGGCATGTTTTATAACAGGGCCTGACTTCTGCTCCCAGCTTGACTCTTACTACCTTTGCTTCATAGCAGCAGGGCTTGACCACTACTTTAGTTTAAACCTCGGGCCTCATACCAGGTCTCTTACACCAGGCCTCATGTCTCAGGCTCTCTTTCTACTACACCGGGATCCCCCAGGAGTTAGCAGGGCTGTGTCAGGCCAGAGACAGGGGCCCTAACCACTGCACCACCCTGTCTCATCCCAATGTCCACTGTGGGACGTTCAAGCCCCACAATCATCTCAGAGGAGTAAAGAGCATTCTGGACAAGACACCATCCCCTTAGGCATGCTGCCTTCCTAATCTTGCAAATCTAGAGGGGCTGCCTGAGTCTGTAAACCCCATGGGCCTGTTTCTGTCCAAATGAGCCGAGGCATTTATTCATAACTAGCCCGGATCATCAAAAGCACTTTATTAACTGTCTGATCTCCACCACCCGCCTGGGAGGTAGGGCATACAGCTCCTTGCTCACGCCAAGCTCACTAGAACATGCCTGCATGGGTGCACCAAGTCTCAACACAGTCCACGCCTTCCGCAAACAAGACACTAGATTCCAGCCATGACAAACTTTCACAATGTCTCCTGATTGCCGTGTTAGAACTCCCCATGACTTTGATGGGGTTTATTGCACAATCGCCTTGGCTGTGGGCCTGTGGCAGAGTGTTCTGGCTTTTTTATGACAGCAGGAACATTTTGCTGGGGTTGGCCGAGGAACAAAAGGAAATGACCCAAAGTATTAAAATACTGTTAACTCTTTCACTGGCCGGCCAATTGCTGCTCTGTCGCAGCCTCTGGAGAGATGATAAATACACCTTGAAAATACCAGAGCTCCCCTGGATTCCTTGTTGATGCAGCTAAGGACCAGATCATAAAACCATAGATCAGGGTTGGAAGGGACCTCAGGAGGTATCTAGACCAACCCCCTGCTCAAAGCAGGACCAACCCCAACTACATCATCCCAGCCAGGGCTTTGTCAAGCCAGGCCTTACAGATGGTTTTACATCAATATTAATACTAATTTAAGTGGTGCTTTACAAACAAATATAGACTCCCACACCTGCTCTGAGGGCTACTAGAGATTATCACCATGGTGGCCTAGTGAACAGGGGCGGCTCGAGGCACCAGCGCACCAAGCGCGTGCCCGGGGCGGCAAGCCGCAGGGGGTGGCCTGCCAGTCGCTGTGAGGGCGGCAGTCCCGCGGCGGGTACGCCAAAGGTGCGGGACTGGCATGCCGCCGAAGCTGCGTGACCAGCGGACCTCCCGCAGGCGCGCCGCCGGACCGCCATGTTTGGGGCAGCCCCGTGCCTCAGTTTCCCCACCGATCGCATGGGGCTCAGGACGCGACACGCTGCTGGGGGGGGCTGGGGACGAGCCGGGGCTGCCCAGAGGCAGTTGCCCGGGAGGGCGGGGGGGGTGTTCTCCTGCGCGCTGGGCGGGTTGGGGGGGTCGGTGCCAGGGGCCCGGGGGGGGGCAATTGTAGAGTTAACGTGTCCCGCAAGGGGGGGGGGGGTAATTCCCGCCCGACCCCAGCACTGGTGCCGTGGGACCCTGCGCGCGGGAGCAGCCCCGCCCCCCGGGGTTTTAACCCCCGCGCGCTGCCCCGCGTCACAGCGCCCCTGGCACGCGCAGCGCGGGGGGAGGGGCATGTAGCCGGCGGCCCCAGCAGCCCCTGGGGGCGGGACCTGCCCCACTTCCGGCCGCCGGGGTTGCCGAGGGGCGGGGCTAAGGCCAGCCACTGGCACGCCCCAGGCGGGGTGGGGGTGGGGACGCGATTTCTCGCTACCGACACGAGCCTCCCTAGTACGGCGCATGCGTAAGGCGAGGGGCTACCGCGGCTCCCACACCGTCACTTCCGGCGCGCAGGAAAATATGCTTCCAGGTCACGCCCTCCTTCCCCCGCCCGCAGTCTGGGCACGGCTCTGGTGTCCGGTGAGTGGAGCTGCCTCGTACCACTCCGCGTGGCTCCGGAGCTGGCCCGGAAGTCCCGCCCCCTAAGCCCCGCCCCTCTCGGGAACCCCGCCCCCTCCTACCCCTGGAGCCCCATCCCGGGTGCGACCCCCCCTCAAACCACGTGCACCGCCCCCCCCCCCCCCCGAGCCATGTCCACGCTCTTCCCCTCGCTCTTCCCGCGCGTCACCGAGTCCCTCTGGTTCAACCTGGACCGGCCCTGCGTGGACGAGAACGAGCTGCAGCAGCAGGAGCAGCAGCACCAGGCCTGGGTGAGCGGCGGGGCCCGGGGCTGAGCGGCGGGGGCCGGGGGGTGAGCGGCGGGGTCCCGGGGGTGCAGCGATGGGCGTCAGAGACCCAGTGCTGAGCTGCTGATGCTGGGGAGCTGGGCTGCAGGGAGAGCCCGCCTTCAGAGGAGATGTAAAATCAAGGTCCTGGGCTCTTGGGGTCATTAGATTCCCCCTGGCAGTTGTTTTGTGAGCCCCAGGGCCTGTGGGTAATCTCTGTAAATTCACAAAAAGAGCAGGAGTACTTGTGGCCCCTTAGAGACTAGCACGTTTATTTGAGCATAAGCTTTCGTAGGCTACAGCCCACTTCATCAGATGCATAGACTGGAACCTATAGTAGGAAGATATCTACACAGACCGAGCATGAAAAGGTGGAAGTAGCCATACCAACTCAGCGGGAAAAAACAAACTTGTGTAGTGATAATCTAGATGGCCCATTTCAGACAGTTGACCAGAGGTGCGAGGATACTTAACCTGGGGAAATAGATTCAACCTAAGGTACCACAAGTACTCCTGTTCTTTTTGCGGATATAGACTAACTCGGCTGCTACTCTGAAACCTGCGTAAATTCAGCCTGTGGTTTCAGTTGGATACAGTCTTCTCCACTTGCTGGCCTAAGCACATAACACAAGGCAACTTTTTAAGCAGCTGCCACCCAGAAGTGGCTGCATTTCAGCAGCAGTTTACCCTTGAATCTTTCGTGACCCAAGCGCTCCAGATTACTTAGCAGCTGGCATAATGGATCAGACAATTGTTCTATCTACTCTGGTGTCCTGCCTCTGCCAACGGCCAATCCTGGCTGTTTTAAAAGAAAGGGAATGGCTTTATTGCGCAATACCTTCCCAGGGTAAACCCAGGCTGATTTTTATCCCCCTCAGACAGTTGATTTGGAGGGTACTGTGCTGAGGCGTTGTGTAGCATCAGCTTTTTCAGACTGACTTTCCTCTGGCTGTTTTCCCCCCCAGCTGCAGAGTATTGCCGAAAAAGACAATAATTTGGTCCCTATAGGAAAACCTGCCTCCGAGGTAAGAATCCTGGCGCCCTTTTCCTGTGCTGTAGGGTTTTGGTTGTTAAGATCTGGAGGTTGTGCGGTTAACAATCCAATGTGCTGGGTTTTTAACTGGCTAAACAGGTGCACATAACTTCCTGCTGAGGATTCTGGGTAGTGTAGTCCAGTAGAGCGCTCACCTGTGCTGAGTAGTACTATAACTACAGCCCCATGAAATTATTTTTATTGGGGTTTTTTTGCGGGGGGGGGGGGGGGGGGGGGGATTTAGTGTTGTTCCATTTTATCCATGTGGGAGGCAGGGGGAATTGGGTTTTGCCCCTGGGGGGAGATGGGAAGCCCGGAGGGGGCGGGGCATTGGATCTTGCGTGGTGGGGAGAGACCCAGGGGGGTTGCAAGACAAGCCCACCCCACAGCAGCGCCTCCTGTTCTGCATGACTGGGCCCGGTTCCCTGCTCGGAGCGTTGCGACACGGCGCACAGGGTCAGCACCGCTGAGGTTTGGCCTGGCCACCCCTCCGTCGTGATGACAATGGGGTGGCCAGGCCAAATTTGAGTGAGTGGCGCTGCAGCCCTGCGTACCTGGGTGCAATGCCCAAAGCAGGGAGCCGGGCCCAGCCCCTTGGGAAAAGAGCCACCTCTGCAAGCGAGTTTGTTTAAAAGAGAACTGGGTAAATTCATGGCGGTTAAGTCCATTAATAGCTATTAGCCAGGATGGGTAAGGAATGGTGTCCCTAGCCTCTGTCTGTCAGAGGGTGGAGATGGATGTCAGGAGAGAGATCACTTGATCATTGCCTGTTAGGTTCACTCCCTCTGGGGCACCTGGCATTGGCCACTGTCGGTAGACAGGATACTGGCCTGGATGGACCTTTGGTCTGACCCAGTACGGCCGCACTTATGTTCTTATGTTTTATTTTGTGTTAGTTCCTACCCTGTTTCCCCGAAAATAAGACATCCTCCGAAAATAAGGCCTACTTACAGTTTTGCCTCTCCTTGTAATATAAGGCATCCCCCCGATAATAAGACCTCCCCGATAATAAGGCATCCACCGATAATAAGGCATTTTTCATTTCTGAAAAATAAGACATCCCCTGAAAATAAGACCTAGCGCATCTTTGGGAGCAAAAATTAATATAAGACACTGTCTTATTTTCGGGGAAACAGGGTATTTGCAAAAAATTTGTGGGGCCCTAACTATAATTAGAGCCATCACTAGAGGGCATTGGAACACTCTGTTCACATGTGACTGCCAGGGGCTCCTTGGGGTTCAGCTCCTTAGAAGCTCCCTGTGATCTGGAAAATGACGAGACCCTCCTCCCCTCCCTCAGGCTTGGAGCACCAGGGAGGCCATACACTCAGCCCACAATCTGGAGGGGCTCACTGTATTCCCACTAGCCACCGCCTCTGGAAAGGCGGTCTCCATGAAGCGAGACCCTGGCGGGGAGGAGGGAGAGATTCCATGCTAGGAAGCGGGGTGAATGGGAAGTGATCTGCTGTACTCTGCGACTCTCCTGTGTTCGTTAGTGGTGCGGTTCCTCCATGGGTCTGATGCTGAGTGGGGAGGGAGTGTCTCCCACCCCCGCCTTACCAGCTCACCACCCTTGGTGCGGAACTGAACTACAGGCTATGGGAGATCTGTGGGCCCCAGCATGTGGGTGGGTGAGCCGGAAGGGCTGCTGAGAGGAGGGAGAGTGCTGTGGGAGCTGATGGCACCGAGTACTGGTGCAGGGGGTTCTGGGACAGAGGACGGGTTGATTCCTAGGGTTGGGGGAGGGAAAGTGCCACCACGGGAGGCAAGAGCTGCAGAGCCAGGGGAATGGGGCTTAAGGGCCGTCTGGGGAGCGGTGCTGCAGGGGGCTGACAGCTGTGGGTTACCCTGGCGTCTGCAGCATTACGATGAGGAGGAAGAGGAGGATGATGAAGACGATGAAGACAGTGAAGAGGATTCCGAGGATGACGAGGACATGCAGGACATGGACGAGATGAACGATTATAACGAGTCCCCGGACGATGGGGAGATCAATGAGGTACGTTGGGGTGGGGCCTGGTGAACCTCAGCAGCTGAGCCACTCTCGCGTCCACAGATCCCAGTGCGTGGGGGAACACGCAGAGAGGTGGCTGGGATCTGTGGACGCGACACTACCCAGCTACGTCCATCTCCCAGCAGGGAAAGCAGCGATACCCAGGCAGGGGAGCAGGACAGGTCAATCTGGGAGTTTCCCCTAGCACCCCCGAGCCCCACGTGAGAATGAGCTGCCTGATCATCCAACCCCAGCTCCAGTCTCTGTTCCTGACACTGGGCTGATGAAACAACCTGTACAGATGGCTCACAGGACCCCCCATCGCAGGGGTCTCCAGGCAGCTTCCTCTCACTTTCTCAGCCCTGCTGGTAAATCCCTCCCTCTTGCTGCAGGAACCCTGTCGGGAGCTGGGAGAGCTCCAGGGATTGGTATTATTTCCAGAGACCGGAAGCAATTCCGAGCTGTCTCAGTGACTTTTCCAGTCACCCCCCGGGAGCTGGGGAATATCACTGTCCCAGGGCTTGGCTACACTTGCGAGTTAGAACACATTAAAGCAGCCCTGGGCACCCTAGCTCACTCCCCATCCACACTGGCAAGGCACGTAGAGCGCCCTGACTCCAGGGCTACAGCGCTCCTGGTATTCCACCTCGGCGAGAAGATTAACACTTGTTGCACGTTGGCTGAAACGCCCGGATGTCCGTGTGGACGAGGTGTTGCATTACTGCGCTCTGATCGGCCTCCGGAAATGTCCCATAATCCCCTTAAGTCAAGTGGCCACTCTTGTCATTGCTTTGGATATGCTCTTTGAAAGCTCCATTTCTGACAGCCGGCTGCTTATCTGCCCCGAGACAAAGCAAATATTACTGTGGAATGCTGTGTGTGAGAGAGAGAGAGGCGGCGGCGGAGAGGGGGGTCTGCTGCTATCTGAACTTACAAAACAGCATGCTGACATGCTCTCAGCCCCCCAAACCCCCCCCCCCACACACACATACACACAACATACTCCCTGTCACACTCTACCCCACCCCACTCATTTGAAAAGCACGTTGCTGCCACTTGCATGCTGGGATAGCTACCACAATGCAGTGCTCTCTGTGGCTATTGCAAGAGCTGCTAATGTGGCCACGCCAGTGCGCTGGCAGCTGTCAGTGTGGACAGACTGCAACGCTTTCCCTACCGCGCTCTCCGAAGGCTGGTTTAACTCACAGCGCTCTACAGCTGCAAGTGTAGCCATGCCCCCAGTCTGACAGACTGAGGAACAAAGATGCTGGTTTGTCCCATGTCACTTAGCAGCAGAGTTGAGAATAGAACCCAGGAGTCCTGCCTCCCATTTCCCGTCTCTCCCTCCCACAACGTGTCCCTTCCGAGGGCCAGCCTCACTGTGGGCTATCCGCTGGGAATGGACTCGGGAAAGCTGAAGGACTATCCTTCCTGTGTCGTTTGCCCAAGGTGGACATGGAAGGAGCTGAGCAAGACCAAGACCAGTGGATGATCTGACACGGCTGCATCTTGACCAGGTTAAAGGCTGCTGGCGTCCGCTGGAGCTGAAGGAGGGTAGGAGAGCTCTGCCTTCTGGCTTGGCATTGCCTAGGGGCATCAGATGGGACGGCTCGTCAGCACAGGGTCTGATGGACAGCAGCACTTGGAAGCCCTGGTTAGGGAAGTGTCCCTACTGCTGTCTGTCTCGTGATTATTTTGTGAACCGAATCTGGCTCAGCCTCAGGCCCCACAATGGAGCCAGCTGGAGAGAAGCTTTCGGTCTCAGCGCCTGCCCATGTTACCTGCGCCAGGGCAGCTGCTGTTAACGTACAGCTCTACATGGGATCACGGGACGACCGGGGTGGGACAGAGCAGCCGGGGCTGGCTTTGTGCATCTCTGGCGCTCACAGAAATGTGGGGGGGTTCCAATAAATAACACTTCAAAACAATTCTTTGAGGTTTTTTAATAGTAGTATTACAGTAGCACCTGGAAGTTCACCCAGGATTAAGGCCCCAGTGTGCTGGGTGCTGTACGTATATTTAGTAAGAGACCGTCTCTGTCACTTCATATAAAGGGGCTTCGCCCTACCATAGAGCCAGTGACCCAGGGAGCCGTTCTCATTTCACCTAATGGAGAGTAACCGGGATGCTCACCTGTCATTTCATTCCCAGAGTGACACATCAGAGAGCGCTTTACAAACCCCACTGTAACGTCCGTCTATCGCGCTGGGCCCAGGAAGTCCCCGGCGGCCAGGCAGTTTAGCTCAGCAATAAGTGGCCCGTCAGTGGCTTTGTTACAGTCTAAAGAACAGACAAAACCAACATGTTTCTCCTGGCTTGGCTCACACGGCCACATCTGGTCAGCAGCCTTTGCAATCAGGCTGCCCTGAGATAGGCCCCCGATTGCCGTGAGGCAGGAGCATAGTGCCTGAGTCGTGTAGATATGGGTGTGACGTTACGCCCCGTATTCTTCCTAGAAATAAGGTTATGCTACGAATATGGTCTAACTAAGAGAGACTGTGCAAGATGGGTCTTGTACGATATCAGTGGAAAGGTTATGATTTACTGAATGTGTTTATCCAATTGGTATGCATGTATCATTGTTGTATCTGAAGCTGGGAATATTGACCATGTCTCTGTATTTCAAATGGGCTACTTTGGATGAGGCCAAACAATGTTAGTGGCTTATTGAGGAAATGCACACAAGCGCCACCCCAGGAACTGTGTGCAATAGAAACCTCTCAGAGAGAGCTCTACAGAATGGGAATTCTTTGACCCAGGTCACAGCAAAAAAGCTTTCCAGTAAGTGGGGGGAAGATATAAAAGAGGGACAATGACAACGTGAGGGGTCCTCACTCTCCCTACAACAACACAGCTGAAAACACCTGAGGAACAAAGACTGATCTGGGAGAAGTGATGGTCCCAGGCTAAGATCTTTAGCTTGTGTAAGAAAACCTGGGAAAGCCGAGGCAACTTGTGCCTTAAGAATCTGCCAGCCCGTTTATCACTGAGGGTGAGAATTTGTTCATTTGTATCCTACCTATCTAGTGTGTTAAGCTCAGTCTGGGGCTTTTGTTTATTTACTAAGGTAATCTGCTTTGTTCTTTTGCTGTCCCTTTAACCTTAAGATTCACCTTTCGTGCCTGTCACGGTGGGCCCCAGTAATAAAGCTCACTTTGGGATCTGCTTGGCCCCCAAAGGCAGGTGTTTGGCTCCATCCATTAGAGAGGGTGGGGCGAGACACCAAGTTTGGCTCCAGGCCTAAAGTTGGGGGGTGGATGGATGTGGGGCTGGGTTGGTCCTATCTCAGGCTCACTACAGTGTGCAGAAAATGCTTAGCACTTAGCCAAACACTTCAAAGGGCTTTCAGTGGCAGTGCAGTGGGTAAGTACTTATCTGCCCCAAGTTAAGAACATACGAACGGCCATAGTGGGTCAGACCAAAGGTCCATCTAGCCCAGTATCCTGTCTTCCAACAGTGGCCAGTGCCAGATGCCCCAGAGGGAATGAACAGAACAGGTCATCATCAAGTGATCCATCCCCTGTTGCCCATTTCCAGCTTGTGGCAAACAGAAGCTAGGGACACCATCCCTTCCCATCCTGGTTAATAGCCATTGATGGACCTATTCTCCATGAACTTCTCTAGTTCTTTTTTGAACCCTGTTATAGTCTTGGCCTTCACAACATCCTCTGGCAAGGAGTTCCACAGGTTGACTGTGTGTTGTGTGAAAAAAATACTTCCTTTTGTTTGTTTTAAACCTGCTGCCTATTAATTTCATTTGATAGCCCCTAGTTCTTATGTTATGAGAAGGAGTAAATAACACTTCCTGATTTACTTAAGTCCCAGTCTTATTAATCTCTCCTCATACAGCAGCAGTTCTCATCCTAATAATTTTTGTTGCCCTTTTCTGAACCTTTTCCAAGTCCAATATTTCTTTTCTGAGATGGGGTGACCACATCTGCACGCAGTATTGAAGATGTGGGCGTACCATGGATTTATATAGAGGTAATATGATATTTTCTGTCTTCTTATCTGTAACATACAATAGTATTTGAGCTCATCACAAGCCACAATGGATTTATCGTCTCATACCCTATGCACAGCAGTGCAGTTATCCCCATTGTACAGAAGGGGAACTGAGGCATGGGGAAAATGGGACCTAGCCCAAGCAAGTCCGTGGTAGAGCAGGAAATTGAATTCAGCTCTAAGTCAGCACCCTAACCCCTGGACCATCCTTTCTCACTGTAGGAGCTTAGCACCTTCCATCTATGATAGATCAGTCCATATTTCACTCTAAACTCTGCCTTGTATTGCCATCTCCTAGGGTCAGAGTTAAGGTCACAGGATGATATTTTTGGGATTTATTTAAATATTGTGTCTGGAGGGTGGAGATATGCCTATCTCATAGAGCTGGACGGGACCTCAAAAGGTCATCGAGTCCAGCCCCCTGCCTTCACTAGCAGGACCAAGTACTGATTTTTGCCCCAGATCCCTAAGTGGCCCCCTCAAGGATTGAACTCACAACCCTGGGTTTAGCAGGCCAATGCTCAAACCACTGAGCTATCCCCCCCCCAATGAAGTGACTTTTGAAGCCTGAGAGAGGAGATGTGTCCCCCTGGCTTTACTGTCTGGTTTTTGTAAATGGGGTTTAGGAACCTTTTAGCACAGAGAGGTGAAGTGACTTGCCCAGTGAGCCAGGAACAGAGCCCCGGCGTTCTGCCACCCTCTCTGCTGGCCCGGGTGGTACACGCTCCGGCCTGCTTGGCTCAGGGAAGCCAGCTGATTACACTCCGGAGAACCAGCCAGTCACTAGTCCATGCTGTGTGCTCAGACCCATCTCCCAATCCCAGCTGAACCATAGGGTTCTGGTGGCCCTGGGTAACAAGGGCTGTCCCCTACATGAATGGTGCTCATAGTAACCGGCGGGGAGGAGCGCAGAGCAGGGGAGCTTGGTGTCACTGGGGGGAAAGGGGTTGCTTCCTAGGGTGGACACCCCCTGCAGGCTGCTTTGCTGCGCGCTGAGGGTCAGCCCAGCACTGCACAGGAACCCCGGAAAGACAAAGGCCCTGTCGCAGGACACAACAGGAGGGCCGGGATGACGGGGCTGCTTTCTTCTGGCCCTTTAAATCTCCAGATAGGGAAAGTTTGGAGGAGGGATTTGAAAGGGGGAGAGGGGGCCTAATGCCTGTGGGGGAGGGGCTAGGTCGGCAGTCCCAGGTGTAGGAGAAGGCATGAAGACAGGAGCAATGGGAGTGGGGCAAAAGGTGGGGGGCAAACAAAACCTCTGAGTGGTGGCTGCAGCCTGGGTGTGTGCACGCGTGCGCCGCTCGTTCATACAGTGCAGCAGACCTATCTGGGAGACTCCCGTTCCTTCACAAACAGTGCAGCTTGTGTGAACGTGAGTCTCATCTCACAGCTGCTGGTGTGAACGCAGAGTACTCTGGAGTCGCTCTGGATTCACGCCAGTGGAAATGAGAACAGACTCTGGCCCCTATACATACAGAGCAGAGACGGGCTCACGTGCAGATCGGGCAGCGTGGCGAGGCCGTATGCACGTGTGCACACACCCACCCACCAGACCCAGCCTTTGGGCATCTCTACATGGCCCCCAAGCCCAGACACCCCTCAGCTCTGGTGCAGCACCAGCTGGACCCCTGGCAGGGCAGGACGGGGCCCAGCCTGGCAGCCCCACCTTGGCCGCGAGAGCTCAGTCCAGGCCAGTGTAGGTGAGTTCGGCCATGCCGTCGGGGATGGCCCGGAAGTACTCCAAGCTGGTCCTGTGCATCTTGCACTGGTACTTGCCACAGGTCTTGACGTACTGCAGGAAATGGGGCGCGCCGGGGAAGACCACGTTGTCGGCCACAATGGTGGCTCCCTCGAGCAGCAGGCCGTGGGCCTCCAGCAGCTGCAGGTCCCGCAGGTAGCAGCGCTTCCAGTGGTCCATGAAGACAAAGTCGGCCTTGAGCAGGCCGTGCTTCTCCTTCAGCTGCGGGATCACCTCCTCTGAGGCGCCCACAATCAGCTCCACCTGCGCTGGGGAGAGGTGGGGAGGTCAGCGGGGGGTCCCCCCCAATGAACAGCATGGCCCTCCTGCGGGATTTCATGGCACGGTGCAAACCAAGGGGCCAACCAGCCTGGGATCGGCCCTTTAAAATGCAACCGTCTCTGGGGCGGAATTCAGCAGCTTGTTCAACAGCCAACTGGAACGCTGCTCGGCCATTTGAGACAGGAAGTGGAGAGGAGTAGCTCAGCCAGTTGAAACCACAGGGGGACCGGAGGCAATTGACACTCAGATCACACAGTCTGGGGAAGTGAGGCTACGAGATTGGGCGTTAACCAGTGTCTGGGCCAAATTCCGAGCCAAGGAATTCTGTTCTCCCATCTGCAATTCCCTTGGCTGGGGCCTATGCTGGCTGCTGCCCCCCGGTGCTGGAGCAGAAACGCTGTCGGGTTCTGCCCCCAGAACCACTCTCTCCTGGCAGCCTCTTTTCACTGAGGCTAGTTCAGAATAAGCTGGGAGCCAGCCATGCCTCTATAGTCCATGGAAAGCACTGGGGGAGGGGGCTACTCACAGTGTCCTCGTCGAAGCCGGCCAGGCGGATGACCTTCTCGGCCACTGCGGCATTGCGTGGGTCCATCTCCACGGTGTAGAGCCGGGCACCCATGGGCAAACACTGGGCCATGAGGATGGTGGCGTAACCACAGTACGTGCCCAGCTCTAGCACGGTGAGCGGCGTGTTCTCATAGATCAGACGGTCCAGGATCTTACCTAGAGGGCAGAAGGAGCCTCGCCAGGTCAGCTCACCTGGAGATGCGCGCGCCCCCTCCAGCCCCACACTCTAGGTAACCCACCCAGAAGGTGGAAAAGCCTGATGGGGCCATCTGGGCTCCCCAACCTTGGCCAGGGCAGGACTGTCCCCTGAGGTCTGTTCCCCAGGGCTCTGTCCTCTCCAGTTCTGATCACCCCAGGTAACACGGCTCCTAACCGGGGGAACTGATGTAAATCAAAAAGCGTTAAATCACCAGTTTTAATCGGCAAGGAGGAAACCTTGTTTTAAATCATCCATTTCAATCACGTTTTGCATTTGTACTTTTTCGTTACGTTTCCTCATGAAAGATTGTGGCTCACTGGTTTGTTACCATTGAAACATGTTGAGTTGCAAATAAATCTAGCCTCTGTAACTAAATGGGGGGCTTGTTTTGCCAACCTCCCGGAGGCTGAGCGACAGCTATACACATTGACTTAAGCAATGACTTCGCTTCATGGGCATTTCTTTAGATTCTTCATTTTTAGGTTTTTTTGTGTTAGAAAATTGTGAATGATGCATTTCCTTTTACTAGATGGTTAACTTTTTACTTGTGATTTGTGTGAAGATCTATTTGAATAGAAATTCAAATTCAATTAAAAATGCAAAAGAAAAAAAAGAAAAATTTAAACTAAAACTACCTTACATATGCTCAGGGCCGCCGAGAGCGGGTTCGGGCCCCCCAGCAAGGGCGGTGAAAATTTTTTTTCCGGGTCCCCCGGCAAGGGCGGACCGGCTAAACAGGGCCAACGAGAGCGGGGGAAGCCGGGCCCTGGGCCCCCTTCTGGACCGCCGGGCTCCGGTAAGGCGACGAGAGGGAGGGAAGCCGGGCCCTGGGCCTCCTTTCAGACCGTCGGGCCCCAGTAATTTGTACCGGCTTTTACCCCCCTCGTCGGCCCTGAATATGCTGCATACATAAGAAAAAAAAGTTTATCAAAACATATTTTTTATGTAAAACTAACTGATTTATTAAACCAAGGAAGTATGATGTGTCGTTAGTGAACTGAACTGATTGTTTCTGGTCACCACGTCCTTCAAGATTTTAGAACTAGTCGATCTCACCCTCTCACATACCTTGTTTTTATTCAGAGATTGGAAAAGGAATACAAGCTTTCCTGCTTTTTCAATTCTCACCTGGTTTAGGACATTGAATGAACTAGTCATTGAATCAAAGTGGCTGAATAAACTGAAATGAAGAAAATATTCTCGTTGCAGCCGTAGAAAAGGCTACTGGTATCAAAAGCTCGTTTAGCCCTTCAACAAAGTCTGGGTCCAAGGTCCGGTGACTTCCACCAGTTCAGTAATTTCACTTTTTGAAAAACTTGGCAGCAAACATGCACTACTTAGTATTTTGTGTATTTAATTTAGATTCTAATAAATTATAATAAGTTTAGGCCTTAACATAGGTTGCCAATTTCAAATTTAATTTTAAAGAGGTTTATTTAAATCCAAATAAACCTTGTATTTAATTTAAATGTTAAAAAATCCAATTTAAATAAAATAAAATCTGTTTTTTTTTTTAAATCATCCTTTTTTATCCATCCTGGCTCTCAGCCTCACCATCTGAGTGATGCTTCCCAGAGATCCTGTTCTTGGGACAATGTCTTTGAGAGGCTACCGAAAAGTCCCACTTCACCCCATTACTTCCAGCTGCTTCTAAGGAGGCAGAATGGCCTTGTGGTCAAGACACAGGGTTTGGCATTAGAGCTCCTAGGTTCTGCTCCCAAGTGCTGCCACAGTGATCTCAGGCAAGTTACTTTCCTGCTTGGTGCCTCAGTTTCCCTGTCTGCAAGGAAGGTAGCAGTTAGAGGCTAGTGTTTGTACAGGGCCTTTAGGTGCTGTGTCAGTGCTGAATAATAATAAACATTTGGCGCTCCTTGAAGGGTAGGTGCTAGAATAGGGCAAACTCTGAGTTTTCTTCACTGCCTTAAATGATTCCCCCCACTCCTTGACTTTTTACACCCTGGAACTCAGTTTACAAGTGGCTTTGCTCAATTCCTCGCATAGATCAGACTCTGTCCAGCAGAGGGCGATGATGACATATACATAGCGGCTCTTATAAATAGTCCCCGTTCCTCCCAACCATATCCCATTCCTCCCAGGAAAGCTCTAATGGGGGGGTGATGCTGCTGGAGAGATTCCCCTCCCCGGCTCCCCACCAGCTAACAGGGAATGCAGCCCCCACTGCTGATGTCCCACGTTGTTCAAGGGGAGGCGCTGGGTTAAGCACAGCTGTGCTCCCCCATACATGCCACCCCAGCTGCGGGTGGGACTACGTGATGTGCTGGCCCTATAGACAGCAGGCAATTTCTCCCCCTACCCTCAAACTCGCTCGCGCGCCTCCCGACGACGCAGCCCTGTTCTCAGCGCGCGTCTGGCAGGCGGGTCCGTAATCACGGAGCACTTTAGTCTGTGCCGTGGGCTCATGGCAGTGAAAGGCCAAAGGGTTTTGCAATGCTGGGACCACTGCCCTAACGCGCCAGCCATCAGCCTGAGCAAAGAATGGGGCCGCCGGCTGCGGCAGTCTCAGAAGGCAGGGAGTGTGCACTGCACGTAGGGGGACATTTACCTCTGGCACCACATACAGTCTCAAAATGGGGTTTCAGTGGGACTCCTAGGGTACTGGCTGTGACACTCCGCACCCCATACTCACCATAGGAATATGATTATGATATAATTATGATGCATCTTGTACAGATATGTCATTGCAGCCAAAGACTGAACGGCCGGGGAGGCTAATTCCCCCATCCCCTAGATCAGGGTTCCTGCAGGTCTGGGGATACTTCACTGAGGCTACTGGAAACAGAGACCCCGTGGTTCTCACTGGCCCCCAGGGCTCAGTGGCTGACGCAGCCTGTGCTGTTTAGTTTCCTGGCACGGCTCCTCCCTGAGGCCTGGGCTGGCAGCTGTGGACGGGACCCCCCGGGACACGGCTCTCCCGATAGCGTGCTGCTGCTCTCCGGTCCCCCGAGGAAAGCCGGGGTCTAGGCTGGCCATCGTGAATCAGCGCTGGGCCAGACCCAGGTGTATTTGTTTCCTGGCACGGCCCTGGCGTGTTTCCAACGTCAGCACCTCCCACCCAAAGCGGCTGCTCTGTCCTCCCAGGCTCAGCAGGCTGGAAACTTAACCCTCTGCCTGCAGCTCCTGGTATAAACCAGGGGACCCTCCCCCCTCCTCCACAGGGAGCGCAGCTGAGCAGGGGGCAGGTCTGGCCAGGCCGGCTTCCCCACACTGCTCCCTCTGTGGGAGCCAGGCATTGCCCGGACCAGGGACCCTGCCCGAGCTGGCTACTTCAGGCACCCGCAGCCCTGGGCTGGCTCATTTTAGGAGGGCTTGGGGGGCTGTAGCAGGAAGGCTCCCTGGAAGTCAGTCTCAGACTCCTCACCAGGAACTCTCCCTCCTGGCCTGCTCACTGGAACATCCTAGCTGTGGGGGGCTGGGGCTGGCCTCGCCTGCCCAGGCCTGCTGAGAGAACAAAGGGAGGGCCTAGATGAGCTCCCCTGTAGCTCCAGGGGAGCTACCCAGGGCTTGGGGAGCCAAGGGAGCACGGTTCTAATCCTAGCTTCCCACATGGGAGTGTTCATTAGTGATTGTGTCTATAGGAGACATTTTCATCCCCTCCCACTGGGAGGCCAGGAGTCTGTTCTTCCCCCAGCGTGGGGGCTTCTGCTGCAAAACTCTTCCCCATGGAGCCATCTAGTGAGGATTCAAACCCCCTGTGATGTTGCAGTCTATATGATTTTATAAAATATGCTAATGAGTGAATATAATGTAACTGGAATATGCTTCGTGCAAAAGGTCTCTTGTAAAGTATCATTACAAAGCTCATAATCTACTGAGTGTGATCATCCTATTAGTATAAACGTACCACTCTTGTATCTGAACCTAGAAATATAAAATATAACTCT
Source organism: Chrysemys picta bellii (assembly GCF_011386835.1). Lineage (NCBI taxonomy): Eukaryota > Metazoa > Chordata > Testudines > Emydidae > Chrysemys > Chrysemys picta. Next base: position 347,845,672 of record NC_088791.1, read on the forward strand.
GAGGACCTATTGTCATTATGCAAAGTTTGGGCCATTAATGGTGGTTTGGAATCTTGATGACTCCCATTAACCAGGACAATTGTCTGCAGGTGGCTGTGTTTTACCTGTAAGTCTCCCTGTATATGTGTGCTGGCAAGTGGGCAATGAAGTCTTGCAGTGACATGTGATCATGTCACCTGAACTGGAATCCATTTTTAACCTGGTGCATTTCCAGTGAAGGGGGGTGGAAACCCATAGGGACAAAGGGTTCCCGCCTTATGCAAAAGATATATAAAGGGGTGGAAGAGAACAAAGGGAAGGAGGAGCCAGCATGAGGAATCCCCTAGCTACCACCTGAGCTGGAACAAGCTCTGTACCAGGGGAAAGAATTTTGCCCAGGCCCGGAAGGTGTCCAGTCTGAGGAAAAAACGTACTGAAGCATCTCTGAGGGTGAGATTATCTGTATTCAGTTTGATTAGACATAGATTTGCCCATTTTATTTTATTTTGCTTGGTGACTTACTTTGTTCTGTCTGTTACTACTTGGAACCACTTAAATCCTACTTTCTGTATTTAATAAAATCACTTTTTACTTATTAATTAACCCAGAGTATGTATTAATACCTGAAGGAGCAAACAGCTGTGCCTATCTCTCTATCAGTGTTATAGAGGGCGAACAATTGATGAGTTTCCCCTGCATAAGCTTTATACAGGGTAAAACGGATTTATTTGGGTTTAGACCCCATTGGGAGTTGGGCATCTGAGTGCTTCTGAGTGCTAAAGACAAGCACACTTCTGTTAGCTGTTTTCAGGTAAACCTGCCGCTTTGGGGCAAGTGATTCAGACCCTGGGTCTGTGTTGGAGCAGACGGAGTGTCTGGCTCAGCGAGACGGTGCTGGGGCCCCAAGCTGGCAGGGAAGGCAGGGGTAGAAGTAGTCTTGGCACATTGGGTGGCAGCTCCCAAGGGGGTTTCTGTGATCCAACCCGTCACCCCCCAATCTGGCTTAGCTACAGCTGCTGCTTTGACTACTAGGCAGCATGGTCCTGGCTAACAGAGCTCGCTCTCTAGAAGCCTTGGAGGGGAAAGGTCGGGCAGCTCCCGCAGCAGCTATTCTAGAGCCAGATCTATTTTGAGGGAAGAATCCCTGCGCTGGCCTCGCACACTCGACCGACGTCCACGGATAGCGCAGAGTTCCCTGCAGAACGTGCATTCATTCTGGCTCTGCCAGGGTGGGGTCTCAGGCCTGGCTCACGTGGAATTTGACTGGGCTAAAGAGAATGACAGCGTCTGGGTGCTAAATGTTAATCCCCTGCACAGGTCTGTCCTGCCCACCCGCCTCTGCCTGGTTCAAAGGGAGAACAACAGCACAAAGACACCATGATGAGCTGGCTAGTGGCTGTGTGCACCACTGCCCTGTTCTAGGTGGAGTCAGGTCTGCTCTCCTGTGTGTCATAAGCCCTATACTGCACAGCTGTTAATGGGGATTCTCACTTGGCAGAGGCTGGAGCAGAAGGAGCTGCGTTCCATGCCCAGTGTTGAAGTTCTGAGCAATCATGCTGGACAGCACAGGAATGTAGTAAGAGGGCCAGGCTGGTGCTGGGGCAGAAGCCCTGCTGTTGTCACCACAGTATATGATTCAGCAGGGAGCGTGCTGGGGCAGCACTGAATTAAGGCCCCAGTGTGATGATGAGGGGCTGCATAGGGCAGGAGGGGACATAAAACGCGTTACTTGTGGCCACTAACGCTCACCGGGTATTTCTCACACGAGTTGTGGGGTTAATGCATGATATAAAAACGTAATAGAATGAGACTGAACTCCTGTGTCCTGGCCAAATTCCATCTGGGGTAATTACAGTACTTTTTACACCTCCCTACATTGCCAGTGGATTTGCTATTTCCCCCCTCTTCCTCTCTCAAATGGTCATGTGACGTTGCTGTGTGCTGTTGAACCGCTGCTGGGTTCCGCCCCAGAGGCGGCTGCATTTCAGTGCCGCACCCCCTCCAGGCTGGGCGAGCCCTTACCTTTGTGAGGCCCCACGTTGCTGAGGTACTCGCAGTGGTAGCACCACTGGTCGAAGGTCTCGAGGATGTGGTGGGGGTCGCCGGGGATGGCATGCGTGAGGACGTACTGGAAGGCCCGCTCCTCCCGGGAGATGCCCGTCAGGCAGTCCTGCAGCCGGCGCACCAGCACCGCCCGGTAGAAGAGCAGGAAGTAGTGCCGGTAGCGGATGATCAAGGTGACCAGGAAGGGGATGAAGGCCAGAGCAATGGCTGGGGAGACCATCTCAGCAGCAGTGCAGAGCAGAGGGTGGGTGGGAGCCCCACAGACCTAGACACCAAAGGGTGGGTGAGGGGGCCGGAGCATGGATCCATCTGGGTGAGTGTAACCTGCTGGGCCAGGGATGTTACGTATCCTCCTCGAGCAGCGGGCCCACATCAGAGGATAACAGCCTACTACTACTACAGCTACCAGCGATTTCATACCCTTCGCTTGCTGCTTGTGAGCTCACCGGGACGGGAATTGTATCTTCCTAAAGCGTTGGAAAAGCTTGTGAGATCTACCATAATACAGCTGAGGCATAACCTAGCTAATGGGGGTGTGTGTGGGGATTTTTATGTCCCATTCCCCCCCTCCCGCCCCGCCCCGCCTCCTGTGGCAGACGGAGAGCCCAGCTGCTGCGTGTCAGCGTCGGAGCAGAGCTGTCAACATGTGGAGACCGTTCACAAGGGACAATCAGCCAGAATACATTGTGGGGGCGGTTAGGTTCCCAGCCCAGGAAGAGTCTGGTTTGGCCTCATCTGGCACTTTACACATATTACAGTAACTACTTAGTTGCTGTACTCCTCTCTTGTAGGTGCAATCCCCTCCCCCCCCCATGTTGCAGATGGGGAAACTGAGGCACAGAGCCATTACAGCCACAGTCTCCAAACTTGGGCATCTGAAGTGAAGCACAAAAGCCCTGAGGTTTCTTAGGGGCTGGTCACCCCGCAGTTCCCACCAAAGCTGAGAGAAGCTGGAGGCGCTCGGCCCGCTCGGGATTTCAAAGCCTCTCTCTGGGCGCCCGTTTGAACGCCCCAGGTCAGAGGCTCACGTTGCATCGTCTCTGTTACAGTGGGGTCGGGAGCCACTGACGCCAGCGGTTACTGTTACCAGCCTCAGCGCCTGGCTCAGGCCCTCGCTCCGCCCTCGAGCCGCGCTGCCTCTGGCTCTGGCGAGTGGCCCCTCAGGTGGGCCAGGTCTGGCTGGCTCGCTGGCGGAAGGAAGCTCCCTGCAGCCCTACACCCAGGTCACACCGGCCCTACAGCTGTCCCTTGCTATGGGAGCTTCCCCAAAACTCGGGGCCTGGATTTCCCAGGCGTGAGGGGACAGGGAGCAGATTTCAGCCCGTGTGACCCGTCTGCAGAGGTTACCTGGCTGTCTGCAGGAAAGGGCGAGGTGATGGCTCAGCCTGGGGTCTGCTCACGGCTACAGTAGCGAGTGGCCCGAGCGGCCCCCCCCGGCGCGTTTGTGCGTGTCACTGAGAGCAGGAGCTCGCCGGTAGCTGTTTAAATCAACCCTGAGATTCTCCTTCACACGGATAAGACTCAGGGGGCCCCCCCGGCCCCGAGTCTGGCTTTCCATCAGGAAATCCAGTTACCAGGCTCCTCAGGAGTTTCTCCAGCGTCGGAGGCCCCCCAAGGTGGCGCAGAGCTGCCCCAGCTGTCCCTGTGCCAAGTCCCACTGCAGCCTATGGTGCCGGTGTAACCCCCACAGACCCCAGTCGTTGGCGGGCGGGATCAAACCGGGGACCTCTGAGCTTAGTGCATGAGCCTCTAGTGCTGCGTGAGCTAAAAGCCGCATCCCTTCCCCCAACACCCCCGTCTCACGCCCCACTTCCACCAGGGCATGAAGTGTAGCCAGAGGAAAATGCTGCCTCTTGGATTCCCCTTAGCCAGCCTCGGGCTCCCCGCCCCAGAGCTGTTCGGAGGGCCTTGCCCCAGTATCTGCTGCCGCTGTATCTTCCAGCTAGGGCTGCCCCTGTCTCCCACGTTGCCTGTAGCTAGCATGAGATGAGATGAGCGCCTACCTGTCTGTTCCTTGCCAGCCTGCAGCCAAGGGATGGTCTGCGGAGCCTTTTGGCGCTCGCCCGGGCACCGCTGGCAGTGAGAGACCAGCTGCCCTCCCTCAGCTTCGCTACCCACTCAATTATTGATTGTGTAACCCAATACACTGCAGGAGCCCAGCTCGGGTTACTGGCCCCGTCTGTGCAGGCCGCGGCGCTGCCCCTTTACCGGGCAGCGTCGCTGGGCTGAGCCCCCTGGCACTCTGCTGGGCTGAGCCCCCTGGCACTCTGCTGCGGACACCCTGGAAAGGTTCCTCTTCTCTAGGGGCACCTCGGCCATTTCCAGGGCAAGGGCACCGGGCATATGGTGCACCACTGCCCGGGGGGGGGGGGAGGGGGCAAAGAGCTGCAGGCAAAGTGCAGTCAGCAGATGTTGCTGAATGTCGATGGTCCGTCCGGTTTGCACCAGCCACTTTCCACGCTGCGGGGGCAGATCTTACTCATGGTGCTTTGGCATTTCAAAGAACTGGGCTAATTGCTGGCCAGCCCCTCTGGAGGTCGGGTATCATAATTAACACCCTAGGGTAAAGCTAGGAGCAAGGAGGGATAGCTCGGTGGTTTGAGCATTGGCCTGCTAAACTCAGAGTTGGGAGCTCAATCCTTGAGGGGGCCACTTAGGGATCTGGGACCAAATCAGTACTTGGGCCTGCTAGTGAAGGCAGGGGGCTGGACTCGATGATCTTTCAAGGTCCCTTCCAGCTTTATGAGGTAGGTATATCTCCATATATATTAAGGAAGTTAGGGGATTTGCCCAAGGTCATGAAGACAGTGTCCTATGTATCTATCTTTGGGTTTTCTCCGGCAAACTTTGCCATCATATCTAAGTGCTTCCCAGGGAAATTACATCTGCTGGGCAAGGTTCCCAGTAGGTCTCCTGGAGGCTTCTGCTCCTTTCTCTTCCTGGGCACGGCAGGAAATCCATAGTGAGGAGGAGGCTCTTCACGCCCAGCAGTAGCCGGATGCTGGATTCATCTCATTTCCTTGGCAAACTTATTCCGTAGCCAAATCCCTCCCCCGGCAAACGGCTTGGGCCCGAGCCTCAGCTGGTGTCTCAGTGCAGCTCCACTGCTGTCACATCGGTTTACACCATGTCAGACTCTGGCCCTGTACCTCTCACTCCTGCACTCTGGGGCTGCACTGTCCCGGAGGGCACAATTGCCTGGGCAGGCCACGACTCACAGCTGGAGATGAGTCCCGCCCTGTCGATAAGAGGGGTTTTGGGGGCTCCTAAGGAGAGTCAATCCAACCCCCCCCCCCGAGTCTCCCAGACAAACCTCTGTGTCTTTGGTTTTCTATCTATCCCAAGGGACTAATAACAATGAGTTGCAGTGTTTCATCGATGGATCTGAAAGCACTTGACAAAGATGGAGTCACAGGCGTAGCCCCGTGCTACGGATGGGGAAACCGAGGCACGGAGAGATGGGGAAACTTGCCCCAAAGGCCTCATTGCAAACAGGAATCTGAACGATTTGTGGTATTTCCAGGGCACACATCACCCTCCCCTCTGCAAGCCGGGTGGTTATGGCGGGTCCCCTGTCACCTAGTCCCTTTTCTCTTACCGTTCCACCCTGTTTTCCACAGTGAGATTTCCTATAGTCCAAGAGAGGCACTGCCTCTTTGGGACCTCAGCTGTAACCACAGAGCCTGTCCCCCCAACCCCTGGCTACAGCCCCATTACCCGCCCCCATCTCTGACAGGCACTGCCTCTTTGGGACCTCAGCTGTAACCACCGAGCCCGTCCCCCCAACCCCTGGCTACACCCCCCCTTTACCTACCCCCATCTCTGACAGGCACTACCTCTTTGGGACCTCAGCTGTAACCACAGAGCCTATCTGCCAGGCAACCCAGGATTAGGGTGACCGGATGTTTCACTCCATATTCTTTATGAAAATATGCTTACAATATGAATATGACAGAACTGAGCTATACTTTATGCCAGGTGGCTCATGTGAGAGATCATTGGAAAGGTTCTGATTTACTGAATGCGATTATCCAATGTGTATGCCTGTATCATTTCTGTAGCTGAAGTTAGGAATATTGATCTGTATTTCAACTATGCTACTTCGGGTGACGCCCACTGCTCACACTTCAGGTACAACAATGGAAAAGCCAGGCAGGGCTGATGGCCCATCAGCGAGGACAATGGACTGGGAAAAGACTTGGCCTTCCTAAGGACGCTCCCTACTGCCACTGACTCATGGACGCTGTGATCCTACAGAGTCAGTTGGTCTTGTCACCTGATACTAAACATTACCTGGCACTTCTTGTAACTTTCCACTGGAAGGGGGGGAGGGGTCAACTTTGGGAAACAAAGAATTCCCGCCTTGTGTCAATCCTATTTAAGCGTGGGGAGGAAGGCAAACGGGACTCCCCCTCTCCATGGCCTGTCTGCCCAAGGACTGCAAAAGCCACCTGAAGGGAAGGCAAGGGGGGAGTCCAGACTGAGACAGGGGTCTGAAAAGGAATATAACTGGAACTCTGAACCACAGAAACTTTGCAACCTGCCTAAAATAACATCTAAGGTGAGAATGTATATTTTGTAACCTGTTTCTTAAGTATATCAAGCTTAGTTTGGGTATTTTGCTTTATTTGGTCAGTAATCTGCTTTGTTCTGCCTGTTATCTCTTATATTCACTTAAAATTCACCTTTTTCAGTTAATAAACTTATTTCTTCTTTATCATATAACCCGGTTTATGTAATTTCTATCTGGGGGGGGGCAAGAAGTTGTGCATATCTCCCTCCACATTGAGGGAGGGAGCGAATTTCACAAAAGCTTTGGGTTTGTCCCCCTTAAAGGGAGTGGACAGTGTCGGGGCAAGTCCCAAAGGTGAATCTTTCCCGAGCGGATTCTGTCTCTCTCTGTGCCACTGGGCGTAGCTGGAAGAGGCTGGTGAGCCTAACCCACCAAGGCCAGGTAAAGGGGACCCAGGCTGGCAAAATAGGCTGACTCAGGGGCACCCCAGCACATCGGGTGACATCCCAAAGGGCCCAAACCCGTCACATCCGGTATCAGGGGCTTTGTCTTATATAGGCAACCATGCCCTCCCCCCCACCACCACAAAAAAGTGTCCCCATTTTTCACACTTGTGTTCTGGTCCCCTTACGTAGGAGCAATCCATGTCTGAGCCCCCACACTGCTGCTAGGGGTGAGGGGAGATTGTCACACATGGGAATGCATAAAACTCCCTCCCCCATGAAAAATGAACTGGGGCCCCCAGTGCAGCCTCTTCCCCTCAAATATGGGCAATTATTGCCCTGCTGGTCTCTCTGCGATCCCCGTAGCTTTCCTGCTTCAGCCCCCTGCCCAAACCTCACACCCTCCTGGAGGAAAACCGAACCTGGCAGCCCTGCTCCCCCTGCACACGCCGGCTCACTCACATGCTCTCTGTCGTGCACACGCCCCTGCTCATTGGCGCTGACACAGGCTCTTTCGACGAAGCGGGGGATACTTTTTTTTATCATTTCAAACTCTTATTTTTCAAACAAGACACCTCGGCCCCCAGCCGCTCGGCGTGTCATTCTCAGCCCTTTAAACCATGACTTCCCACAAGCAAATGCAGCACCCAGAGTCACAGACGAGAGGGTTTGTGTTAACGGAAAAGTAACTTTCAGCCACTATTTAATCCCTCGACAATACCACTACTACCATTAGGCAAGGAGACAGGGGTATTCCGCGGGGAAGTTTGGATGGGATGGATGAGAACAAAAAGAATTTCACCCCCTACCGCTGCCTATTCCCAGCACTAGTGAGCTTGGGGTGGGGGGATTTCCAGGTGGGGTTTCCACTTTCTGAAACTCCTGCGAGACCAGGAGGAGAGGGACAGTTGTCTGGAGCTCAGTGGTGCCTCCTTCAGGGAAGCGAAGCAAATGGTGTTTGCCCAGGTGCTGGAGTCATGAGCAGTCTTTGGTGGATGGTCTTGGGGCAGGCAGGCAGTAAGAGTGGGGTGGAGGGAATGGGGTGGTGGGGAAGGATCACATTCCAGTGGGATGACGGGGGGGAGGGGCGGGGTGAAGCCTCCACGAACTGGGTTGCTTGTTCTTATCATGGATGCTGGATGGGCTCCGCATTCCCTCGTTACCGTGCTGTGCGAACCCTACAGAGAGAGTGGTGAGAGTGTGGAAAAGCTGGGCTGCGTGAGCCTAATTCCCCGCCAATGGACTGGCTCCTCAGACATTCTCCAGTGTCACAGGGTCGCCGAGCAGTTTGTAGCAGATCACAAAGTAGGGGTAGCACTGGGAGTTGTCGAAGATCACGTAGACGCCGGGCTTGTGGGCGTTGTCGCTGCAGGAGTCGTAGCGACACCTGCAGGATTCCCTCACCGGCGGCTGGGTGTACCCGGGACTCCCTAACACCCACTTGCCCACCAGGACCTTGGCCAGGAACATGTGGCGGCGGTCGGCGCGGTTGGCCAGAGCGAAGATGTGGGCGCAGTTGGCGTAGCAGGAGAAGTAGCTGCCATGGCCGTACTGGGCACCATGCTTTCCAGAGAGATGGGGGTTAAAGTTCGCCCGGCAGATGGGCTCCACGTTGTCGGCTGAGGTCCCGTGGAAGAGGTGCCTCTCCAGGAGCCGCATCTCCTGGGCCAAGAGTCCTCGGGACATTCGCTCCTTCTGGCTGAGGTGGGTGTAAAGGATAAACAAGGGGGTTTAGAGTCACTGCTGGTGCACCCCCACTATCTGCTCCCCTGGCCACTGAACACCTCAGCGGGGGATCCAGACACGAGCCCAATTCCCTCTATGACGCGTACGTTCTCTCTTCTTGCTGTCCTGCATCTTCCTCACTAAACAGCTCGGCATCTCCTGCCCGGTCAGGTGCTGCACCGCCTGCCTCAGGCGACTCCCCTCAACCCCACTCCTCTCTCTGCTCAGGATTCTCCCAGCTCCCTCTCCTCTCCTGGGTCCATCCCACCCCGCTTCCTCTCCTCCACCCCAGGCTCTGGCTGGGACGTGTCTCTTCTTCTCTCAACCTCCAACCCCATCACTCACTTGTCTCTCTCACCCCCTCGCTCATCATCGTCAGCCTCTCTACCCTCTGCCTCCTTTCCCTCGGCCTTCCTTTCCCTCGGCCTCCCCAATTCACCACAGAGCGTTCCTTCACCACGACCTGCTCTCCAGCAGCTGGCCCGTTTCCCTTCGCCTCCAAACTCCTCATTGCCTCTTCCTCTCATCCCGCCCTCAGTCCCCCCAATCTGCCCCCAAGACTGTTCCCAGGTGGCTCCTTCAGGCCCGGGCGAGGGCCCCCCCTCATCCTGATGCATCTCTCCCTCCCCTGGGCATCCCATGATGCTGTGCTGTCCCGGCTCCCAGCCCCTCAGCCTTCATGCCCCTCCTCACAGCACGCCTCTTTCCTGAAGCCCTCTGAAGTCTTTCTGTCGAGCCGGATATGGTTGGAAAGGACACGCTCCAGGTCAGCCGCAAGACAACAGGGTTGGAGTCGCTGAGGAAAATTCTGAGGCCAGATGATTGTACCCCTGCGATGGGTCTCCTGAACCAACCCTTAGATACTCCTCCCTTAGGCCCACCCAGAGAAGATAACCCACCTAGTCATGCCCACAGCACCGGCGTCAATGGCTTAATGGTGGGGTTAAAGCCGGTGACCTGGTCTGACCCCTGCCCCATCTCTTGCAGAATCCGTTCCTCTTCCTACCTGCTGTATTTTTTCCAGAGTGCATCGTTCCGGATCCTGTAAATCTTCAGCACCAGCACCATGTCCTCTGGGACAGACGCGTGGAAGAGCTCACAGATCTTGCGGTACACCGCTTCCGACGAGGCCACCTCTGCATGAAGGAAGGCCTGGCCACAGGGCGGCTGGGGAACCCAGGCGGCTGGGTATGGGCCACAATACCCGTCTGTGGGTCTCTCCCCGGGGATGATGGATGTGGAAAGATGGAAGAGTCCCCAGGAGCCCCTAGGGACTGTCCTAAGGAGATAAGGAGATGGGAGATGCTGGCCAGTCAGAACGTAGCTTGGATCCCTCCAGCCATGGAACTGCCCAGGGAGTCACTTACCGCAGATACCGTGCCATGCAGCTCAGGGAACGGTAGGCAGGTCGGCGCTGGATCTGGATGGGTTGGACAGATCTCTGGCCTTCAGTGCTCCACTGAGGGGGTCTCAGATCCAGGGTGTAGAGCCTGCCCTGGAGCCAAAAGGTGGGTTCCTGGGAGCCCCTCTCCAAGGCTGCGAGGAGGTCGCGGGGGACAGGCTGAGCAGAGAGCGGAAGGAAAGTCGAGCCCTTAGCGTGACTGAAAGAGGAAAACCCTTACACGCATTGCTCCTTGCCACAGGACCCAGTCCTGCCCTGGAGGAACCGTCCAGTCCCGGGAAACCAGTCTCCAGCTTCATCCAACCCTGGGCCGGCCATCCCATCTCCCCGGGATGCGCCAGCCCTACTTTGGAGAGCTCCCCCTCGCCCCCCCTTTGGGATCCCCCTCCCCCTTCACCTCCTGGTAACGCTGCCACGTGTCTCTGTGCTTCCAGTACACCTGCCACCTGGTGTGGAAGCGAGGATTCTGCTTCCAGTCCGAGGTGCTGCCCAGCCGCCTCACTCCATTAATCACGTCCGAATAGTCCATCTCCATGGTGTCCAGGTCCAGGATCCCAGACAACTGGTTCCTAAGAGGGGAAAATAATCTCACCTGTCGGCCCTAGGGGGCCCTTTTCGGGGAGGGGTCGGGACCGGGGTTCCCCAAACCACCTACAGTGGGGGAAATCTGAGGCACTCCCAGTACGCGGCTCCTTCCGCTTTTCCCTAGAGCTTCTGACCGGGAGACGCTGGGGAACCTGCCTAGCCAGCACTCCTGCCCTGGCTGGGATGGGAGCAGCTGGGAGATCGCTCCCCAGAGCCTGGTGCAGGCCCCCGTGGGGACAGACGGGGCGGGAGCGTTCCCATCCCGTACCTGCCCAAGAACCGCACGAGGCCATTTGTAGCGTCGCTGTAGAGCTTCTCCAAGTGACGCTGAGACGAGTCGCTCAGACTCTGCCACTCCACCCTTCTGCTCCCCCTGATCTGCCAGTGGAAGGGGTAGCGGGTGTGGTGGAGTGGGCAGCTCTCCCTCCGGGGGCAGTGCCCGAGCAGGAAGCCGTCACAGATCTGGATGCCGTCTTCCTGGTGGACATGGAAGGGGACCCCGTCCTTGCTGACCCATCGCTCCGTGGAAGGTGGGAAGCTGCACCAGCGTTTGGCAGGCATGGGGGATGGACTCTGGGGGGCCGCATCCCTCGTGGATGACGTAGGGGAGCCAGGGCTCACAGTGTCGGAAGAACTCAGATCCTGGATAGTTTGGGGAGCGGGAGAGATGGAGACACTTTAAGACAGGGGCGGGCAAACTTTTTGGCCTGAGGGCCACATCGCGTTTAGGAAATTGTATGGAGGGCCGGTTAGGGGAGGCTGTGCCTCCCCAAACAGCCAGGCGTGGCCCGGCCCCCACCCCCTATCCGACCCCTCCTGCTTCTCGCCCCGATGCCCCGCCCGGACTCCTGCCCCATCCAACCCCCCCGTTCCCTGTCCCCTTACAGCCCCCAGAAGCCCCGCCCCTGAGTGCCCCCCGCCACCCCATCCAACCCCTCCTCTCATTCCTGACTTCCCCCTCAGGACCCCTGCCCCATCCAACCACCCCTTCTCCCTGTCCCCTTACCGCCCCTGGAACCCCTGCCCCTAACTGCCCCCTGCTTCCCCATCCAACCCCTGCTCCTTCCTGACTGCCCCCCCCAGGACCCCTGCCCCATCCAACCACCCCTTCTCCCTGTCCCCTGACCGCCCCTGGAACCCCTGCCCCTGACTGCCCCCCGCCGCCCTATCCAACCCCCCCTCCTTCCTGACTGCCCATCCGGGACCCCTGCCCCCATTCAACCCCCCCTGTTCTCTCCCCAACCACCCTGCTCCCTAGCCACACCCCCGCCTCCGGACCACACCCCCGAACTCCCCTGCTCTCTATCCAACTCCCCCTGCTCCCTGCCCCCTTATCGCGCTGCCTGGAGCACTGGTAGCTGGAGCCAGCCATGCTGTCGCCACGGCGCAGCACAGAGACCGGGGCAGGCCGGGCTCTGCAGCGGCACTGCCCCAGGAGCTCGCAGTCCCACTGCCCAGAGCATTGCGCCGGCGGTGGAGGGAGCTGAGGAGGCGGGGGAAGGGAGACAGCTGGGGAGGGGCCAGGGCGAGCCTCCCGGGCCAGGAGCTCAGGGGCCGGGCAGGAGGGTCCCACAGGCCGGATGTGGCCCGCGGGCCATAGTTTGCTCACCTCTGCTTTAAGGAGATGCGAAGCTGCTCTGGGACTCGGCCGCACCTACCCCCTTATCCTCTGCCCCCTCCCCATCAGTGTCTTCATCCCCCCTCCACGCATACAGACCCGCACGGCTCCCCCCATCAGAACCAGCTCTCCTGGGCTCCAACCCATCCCCCCCAGCCTTGCCCTGCAGGGACCCGTCCTCCTGGGCCCCGAGAGGGGAATTCCCTCCATTTCGGTGGCTCATGAGGTCCGTTTACCGGCTGGGGCTGGCGGTGGATTGGGTGGGTCCCCTCAGCGCCGGGCTCCTGTTCGGGATCAGCCGGGGAGATTTTCCTTTGGGGGCTACCCCTCAATTGGTTGAGGATCCCTATGGAGATCCTCTGGCCCATCCCCTCCCACACCCGCCGTCTGTTTCTCTTTGAACAGGAGGGTTCTTAGAACATCGGGGTGTCCCATGACGCCGATTGTTGGGTTTGTCCTGCAACACGAAGCCGCCGCCGGCCGAGCACCCCCAGGCACCCCAGAAGCGCCCCAGGGGGGCCAGGAACTGCCGGGGCTGCTTCTTGCCACTGGAGTCAAGCGCCTTTTTTTTTTTTAATCATCTCTTTCCACGCGTAAACTATTTGTTTCAGAAACAACGTGGCAAATGTCGCTGCTCCCCCACAGCCGCTGGCGCTCAGATGTCAGGGTGACGTGGGCCCCAGAAACGCCACAGATTGTTCTGACTCATGGGGCAAGTCGCCCCATCTCCCTGTGCTCGGTTCCCCCATCTGTACACCGGGGCGACACATGCAAATCCAGCTTTGTAAAGGGCCGTGAGGTCCAGAGATGACCCCGGGCAAGTGTCACCCCTTTGGAACTGAGCAGTTAGCTAAATTTGGGGTAGCGCGGGCAGGAGGAGAAGTCAAGGATAGCATCAGAAACACCTGCCTCTCCCTTGTTTATTTACGAAGATGATACAGAAAGTTCCGTTTCCCTGAACATAGTGGGAATCGAACAGCAGGAGACGCCGGTTCCTTTGCTCGCTGTTCCACGCCTGCCTTTCCCGCCTGCACTCTGTGCCCAAAAAGCTCGCTCTCTCTTTGCTTTCTCTCAGGGCCGCGTTACTGGCACTTCTGGCTACTTGGCTTTCTTACTGCTTGCCACTCACTGTCCTGCTTTTCACTCGCCCAACCTCCCACCCCCCGCCCAAATGATGCCCAGCCAACCCCTGCCCCCATAGTTCCAATCCCTGGACCCTGAGTGGCCCTACATGTCCCTTTGGTTTGGCCAGAGATATGGGCCTGCTTAACTGTTTCAGCCCCTGGTTACAGCGGGCATCTTTACATGGAGCCTGATTGTAAAGCCGCAGCCAGACTCGACCTGGAACAAGACTTAACCCATTCCACCCCACTCCTATTATTACCTACCTGACAGCTGGAAAACCGGAGACACCAGAAATTGCCTGGCTCGGTGCGCATTGCAAAACCGTGTCTCATGTTGTATCTGAGAACGGGCGTGTGAGATTACATAAGTGTTTCCTGCTAGGGAGGTTTGCTAGGCTGCAGGATAGGGGAATGGTTTGTGAGAAAATCAGGACGTCAAACTTATTTAAAACTGGCTGTGCTGGCCAGAGTGGTGGAGAATACCTCTCAGGAGGGGGCAGTCCTGCGCTGGAAGAGATGGACTAGGCCAGGGGTGGGCAAACTTTTTGGCCCGAGGGCCACATTGGGGAATAGAAATTGTATGGCGGGCCATGAATGCTCACAAAATTGGGGTTGGGGTGCAGGAGGGCTCTGGTTGGGGGTGCGGGGCTCTGGGGTGGGGCTGGGGATGAGGTGTTTGGGGTGTAGGAGGGCACTCTGGGCTGGGACCGAGGGTTTGGCAGGCAGGAGGGGAATCAGGGCTGGGGCAGGGGTGCAGGAATGGGTACAGGTTCTGGCTGAGGGTGCGGGATCTAGGGTGGGGCTGGGGATGAGAGGTTTGGGGTGCAGGAGGGTGGGATTGAGGGGTTTGGAGAGTGGGAGGGGGATCAGGGCTGGGTTAGGGGGTTGAGGTGTGGGGGGAGGCTCAGGGGTGCAGGCTCCAAGCAGCGCTTACCTCAAGCGGCTCCCGGAAGCAGTGGCATGTCCCTTCTCTGGCTCCTACGCAGAAGCGCGGCCAGGCGGCTCTGCACGCTGCCCCGTCTGCAGGCACCGCCCCTGCAGCTCCCATTGGAGCGCATAGGAGCCGGAACGAGGCCATGCCGCAGCTTCTGTGAGCCGTGTGGTGCGGCCTCGACGCAGTGCCCCAGCGGGAGCGCTGGAGGGGGGCTGAGCCGCGTGTTCCAGCCCCCGACCCAGCGCCCCGACGAGAGGGCTGGAGAGGGGCCGAATCGCATGGTGCGGCCCCCGACCCTGCTCCCCAGCGGGAGCTCGTGGGCCAGCTTAAAACAGCTCGTGGGTCAGATTTGGCCTGTGGGCCGTAGTTTGCCCACCCCTGGACTAGGCGCTGATTTGGGTCTTTTCCATTTACACTGTTTGCTTGACAGTTCACTGGGGAGTCCTTCGTTGGGCTCATGTAGCCAAAGATCAACAAGCGGCCGATTAATGAGCAGAATATTTTTATTGAAGCAAATTCCGAAGCTGAGCCCAAACTGGCAATATACTTGCCCCCAACGCATGCAGGTATTTGCACAGGCAGTTACTAGCGTTGCACGCACAGCCGCAGTAACTGCGCATGCCGGTAACTAACTGGACGTGTAATTGGTCAGTTGGCCCAGAGTCACAGACGTTATCTACACACATCGCAACGCTTGGAGGTACAAAAACCTGGCCTCAGCTTTGCAGGAGGGGCGAAGAGATGGAGGTGGAGACGGAGCATTTGCAGAGTGTCTTGGGAGGTCATTTTAGACATCCATTCCCCCACGTGACTGCTGCTGTTTTCATTCCCTGGCTGGCACCCCTCACCCCCTTTCTCCTATGTCCCCCCACAAGCTCTCCCTTCTCTGATCTCACCTCTCTCCTGGCCACCAGCATGTTCTCCCTACAGCAAAGGTGGCCAACCTGTTAATATGCGGCTCCTTGTACAGGCACCGACTCTGGGGCTGGAACTACAGGTGCCAACTTTCCAATGTGCCGGGGGGGCTCACTGCTCAACCCCTGGCTCTGCCACAGGCCCTGCCCCCACTCCACCCCTTCCCCTCCCCTCCCCTGAGCCTGCCGTGCCCTCGCTCCTCCCCCTCCCCCAGAGCCTCCTGCACGCCACAAAACACCTGATCGGGAGGTGTGAGGAGGGAGAGGGAAGTGCGGATCGGCAGGGCTGCCGGTGGGAGGGAGGCGCTGGGAGCGGGGCGGGAGGACTGATGGGGGGCTGCCGACGTATTCCTGTGGCTCTTTGGCAATGTACATTGGTAAATTCTGGCTCCTTCTCAGGCTCAGGTTGGCCACCCCTGCCCTATAGCTAACCGCATGGGCCTGAGGTGGGGGGCTGGCTTGTCTGTGCCTCTGGTCTCCTTGGTCTGCACACACCCTCCGGAGGGCGCTTGATTCAGCTGCTTCCTGGTTGAGTTTCTGGATCCCCTCTGTCCGTGACTGGGGGGAGGGGATGCTGTTTTCACGGTAAGAGCCTGGCTAAATATAATACGTTTTCCGGCTGGAGTGGGAAGAATTCACAGCACGTGCGGGAGGGAGACGTTCTCAGCGCAAAGCCGCGTCCCTCCCCTTTAGCACTGGATCTTCCGCACCGCCCGGGTGAATTTCTTCAGCTCCCTCTCCCCTCGCTGCCACCTCCTCACCCAGGAGATGACCAAGCGGCCGGCTGCCTTGTGGCCCATGGCCAGGACCACGGTCCCCTGCCCGCGGAGTTCTTCGCAGGCGCAGGTCTCGCCATGTGTCAGCCAGAGGACTGGCTTCTTCAGCTCTTCTTCCGACCAGCCTCCCTGCTTGTAGAGGGTCCGGCTCTTAAGCTCCGGGGTCACTTTCAAGTCTCCGTCCGCGCTGGACAGCGCTTTGATGCTCATTTTCAAGGCTGCGGGAGAGAGGGAGTCAGTGAGTGTTGAACAGAATGCAGGGAAACAAAGGGGGCGCTCGGCCAAACGGAAGCGGCTCAAAGGAATGACAAAAAACTCATCTGTGGAACTTGCTGCTGCAGGAAAGTACAGCGGCAGCCAGCGCAGTGAGAATTTTAGAAGGACTAGATGTTGCTAAGAGGAGCGTCTGACTCTGCAGTGACATGAGCTTAGGATATAACTGTAAGGGCGACTGTAGTTGGCCCATTTAATGAAGCAGGGCTCAGTGTGTGCCCAGCTGGGCTAATGAAGAGGGCAGGGCTGCACCCTGGGGCTATACGAGGCCTCAGAGAGAGCTGCTAGAGACAGAAGGTGGGTCCTGGGAGAGGGTGGAGGCAGGAGAGCGGCAGACGGAGATGCCCGCTGGCTCTAAGTCGGAGAGCTGGAACCAAGGGCCAGAGAAGGCTGGAGGTAGGGGAGCAGCAGAGGGGCTTACCCACTGGATCTCCTTGCTGCGGGGCTGGGTGCCAGAGGAACCCTGGGAGGCTCCCAGCGGAGAAGCTGTGGGGTTTCCCGCTGGGAAGAGTGGGGCTGTACCCCAGAAGGAAGGACTGGGGTGGCTGTCCCAGCAAAGGTGGACTGTTAAGAGTCCAGGTCTGGTGGGAGACACCAGGATGGAGGAGGAAGCCGGGTTTTAAAGCCCACATGCACAGGTGGTGACATGGACGATGCTGGCTGTGGACTTAGGCACTGCCTTCTGCTAATAACCCGTGATGGACCGGAGGGCAGGCTTGTACTGAAGTTACTGGGGTCCAAGCGGGAAACTGAGGCGAGGGGCCGCTTGCAGAGCTGCCCTGAGGCCATGAGGTGCCCGGGAGGAGCGACCATCCCACGTGCCTCTGGGCGTAACGTGACCACGGGCAGGGATCAGGAAGGAGCTCTTCCCCACCCCTGGTGGAGACGCTGAATCAGGCACATCGCAGGGATGCCTGCCTTACGATGACCAGTCTGGGACCAACTGCTGCTCTAGGTGGACACTGGTCTGTTCCAGGAGGGGACAAGTTGTTTTTTGCCCCTCGCCCCCAGCCGCCCCCTCTCCTCTCAGCTGACGAGTCTGATTTTCCAGCTGACAGCTGCGGGGGAGCCCTGACGTTTTCGACTCACCAAAATCTTGGCTGCAGAAGTTTTCCAGGAACTCCTTTTCGCTGTGCCCTCGGCTGATACAGGCTGTGCACACTGCGTCTGGCAGGGAAAGAAACAGCTGCATTGAGAACAGCGAGCAAGGAACTGTCTGTGACAGCACAACCCAGATCAGGGCTGAAGAACGTTTCTTCGGTTTTACATAGAGCAGAAATCACATCTGCCTCTCCTGGAAGCCTCTATGGATGACTGGAGAGCTGGTCTCTGTGCAATTCAACCTGATTAACGGAGATGCAAAGGGATTTTAACTCAGATTTTGTAAATCTTTTTTTTTTATTTTGGTTTTCGCTAACAACCAGGGCCGGATGAACCTTTTGTGGGCCCTGTCAGCCCGGTCCGTGGCCACGCCCCACACTCTGCCCCAAGGCCCCACCCCCGCTCGGCCTCTTCCCCTGAGGCCCCGCCCACTGCTCACACCGGGAGGAGAAGGCAGAGAGGAGCAGGCAGCGGTTGGGGGGGCGGGTAGAGACGAGCAAGTGGTGGGCAAGGCAGGGAAGGGGCAGAGAGGAGAGAGCGGGGGGCGGTACCTCAGGGGGAAGAGGCCGGGCGGGGGCGGGGGCGGGGCCTCAGGGCGGAGCACAGGCAGAGCAGTGGGCGTGGCCACAGTCCGGGCACCGGGGCCCCTTCTGAGTGTGGGCCAGACGCCACTGGTGCCATTGTAAACCCGCTTCTGCTAACACCTAATTGTGGGGTTACCAGATAGCAACTGCGAAAAAACGTGACAAGGGGTGGGGGGTAAAAGTCCCAAAACACGGGACTGTCCCTTTAAAAACAGGGCATCTGGTCACCCTAGCTAAGGGTCTCAACTGCCTGAAAACACTTGGAGGAAACCTCTCTTTGTTACGGATCCAGCACCTCGGGGCTTTCAGACACAGCTTGAGAAAGCTCACAAGCCACATTCCTGTGCCCTTCAGTGACTTTTCCCGGCAAAACCAGAACTGACGTTCCTGATATTTTAAGGTAAAACACAAAGTGAGAAATCAATCGTTTTTAAAAGGCACTTTTCAGACCTTCCTTATACATCCCAGAGAAACAAAAACTGGCATCAAGAAGCCAGGCTTTCCCTTTTGTCGGTCACCCGTCACTGAATTAAGCCTGGAAACACTGGAGTTCAGAGTCGGGAGGAAAGCTCCGAGAACGAGTCATGCTCTGAAAAACACCCCTCCCAGCGCAGTCTATTCAGCTTCTCAGTGAGACGCTTGAGATGCGGGACAGCTGTGACGATCAGTCGCAGACCCATCGGTGGCATCTCTCAGCAAGGCCTGGGGGATTTCAAATAAGGGACAGGTGGGCTTCTCAGCCTCGGCAGGCCGCTCACTTAGGAGAAGGAAAACTCCGATTTCAAACCAGAGGGTCAGGTGTGGCCAGATGACCTGTACAGCTCACCCAGGGGATATGCTCGTTGGCCTGGCGTATGACCGGGAGTTTTAGAAGAAGGCTATAAAAGTCGCCAGCCCCGACCAGGGCCATGTGAGGAGAAGAGGAATGAGAAGGTAGATGGGTGAGTTGATCATAGGGTGACCAGATGTCCTGATTTTATAGGGACAGTCCCGATTTTTGGGTCTTTTTCTTATATAGGCTCTTATTACCCCCCACCCCCTGTCCCTATTTTTCACATTTGCTGTCTGGTCCCCCTAGTTGATCATGGTCTATAAGCACCTACATGCGGAGAAGACTGCCCATGCGGGAGGACTCTTTAATCTAGCAAAGCTCCAACAGCCAACGGCTGGACGCTGAAGTCAGCAAAGGTCAAACTGGAAAGGGGACACAGATTTTTAACAGTGAGGGTCATTAACCATTGGAACCGTTTTTCAAGGGACGGGGTCCATTCTCAGAACCGTCACAGCGCGCCTACAAGTTACGCTCTCATTCCACCGCAAGGCATTTGGTCCTTTGCAGGAATCGCTGGATGGAATTCCATAGCCTGCAGGAGCTGAGACTGGATCCCGGCTAATCTTAAAATCTATAATCTACGCTGGCGACGAGGGTGATATAAATATATCTAGACCAGGGGGCGGCAACCTTTCAGAAGCGCTGTGCCGAGTCTTCATTTATTCACTCTGATTTAAGGTTTCGCGTGCCAGTCATACATTTTAACGTTTTTAGAAGGGCTCTTTCTATAAGATACAACTAAACTATTGTATGTAAAGTAAATACGATTTTTAAAATGTTTAAGAAGCTTCATTTAAAATTAAATTAAAATGCAGAGCCCCCCGGACCGGTGGCCAGGACCCAGGCAGTGTGAGTGCCACTGAAAATCAGCTTGCGTGCCGCCTTTGGCACCCGTGCCATAGGTTGCCTACCCCTGATCTAGACCGAGAGACCAGGGCATTTCTTACAGACGCGCTACGTTTCCAGGCCACTGCGCTCTGCCTGGCCCCTGGCATTTGGAGAGAGACTTAATCAAATGCTTGAACTTTTGGGGGGGCAGTAACGTGATACACAAGCATGCAAACAGCTGCAGGCCGCACAGTTAAACAGGAACAGGCATCCAGCGACCCTGAACCGGAGCCAAAGCTTGATTGTGATGACCTGACGTTGAACCTTTGGTGCCTTTGCCAGGATCTCCAGGCTAAACACCGAGCGCCGCCTGGCTGCTTGGCCTCACCTTCCTTCGTGAGCTGGAGTCGGTCGTCCGGGCCGGCCAGCGGGACGCACAGTTCGTTCCCCTGAGGGAACCTGCTGCAGTCGAACATCTCAGGCCAGGGGAAGCCAAAGGCAGCCATGACAGGGGTGCAGCCATCTCTCACCGCCTCGCAGAGGGACCTGCAAGGGTAGACGGGATCCTCCAGGTCGCTGATGCACACGGGGGCGAAGAGGGAGCACAGGAATTTCTTGGTGTCCCCGTGGCACTGCTTGGTGAGCAGCGGCACCCAGGAGGCGGCTTGCTGCAGAGCTTCCTTCATGCTCTCGTGGCCCAGCAGGTTGGGCAGACGCATCTCGTTGTACCCGACCCCGTGGCAGAGGGTCATGCTGCTGGGGATGGGCTTGCAGCTGCTCCGCTGGGAGCTGAGCCGGGCCAGCTGGTAGGTGAAAGGAGCAGCCAGAGAAGGGGAGCGCCACGTCCACGCCACGAGGACGAGGAGCAGCAGGACGTCCATCGGGAGCCGGGACGGGGACTCTGCAGGAGCAAAAGGAGGCCTCGTCACTGAGGACAATTGCAGTTCGCTGGAGCTGCTAAATCTGGGCGGGAAGTAAGATTCATAGATTCATAGATTCTAGGACTGGAAGGGACCTCGAGAGGTCATCGAGTCCAGTCCCCTGCCCGCATGGCAGGACCAAATACTGTCTAGACCATCCCTGATAGACATTTATCTAACCTACTCTTAAGATGGGACCGTCCTCCCTAGAGCACCAGCCCCAAAGTCACCTCCGTCGTGTGAAATGTGTCAGGAGGCCTCAGTCCAGCCTGGTGCCCATCCCCACAACTGACTCCCTCCAGGCCCCCCACTGCTGGCAATCTCAGGTGAGCAGGCCAGGCTAGAATAGTGACTCTGCCCCTTCCCCCCTGAGAGGTCAGAGGTGAGGCACGTACAGTGCCTAGCGCAGGTGGGGCCTGGCCTGGGACTGGGGTTCCAGGCGTGACTGCAGTAATAGATGGGACAACCCTAGGGGAAGCTTGTCCTAGATACTAAGGGTGAAATCCTGGCCCTACTGAAGTCTATGGGGGTTTTGCCATTGACTTCAGTGAAACCAGGATTTTGCCCCTGCTGCTGTCATGCGTGGGGAGTATGTCAATCAAACGCCACCTCCGGTAACTCCTGGCATTACGGAAGCTCCCACGGCCTCCTGCACTAGCGCGGAGGTGCTGGTGGGGCAGGGGAGCGGCAAAGCAGTTTGTTTCATCAACACTCTTAACTTTGCTCCCCACTGAAATGCAGTCACCTCTGGGGCGGAACGCGCCAGCCGTTTATCAGCAAAGACTGGCACTACGTTGACGTTCAGGAAAGGAAGGGAAGAGTAGCCCTGGAGCCACATGAACCAGCCAGGAGCACCTGGAGGCTAAATCCAATCACCCAAATTGCAATCAGGCCAGGACCCCTGGGCTTACCTGCCCTGACTCTTGCAAAAAATGTTCTGGGACTTTTAACCACCATTAGTGGTAGCCAGGAGCTCAGCGCTTCCAGTAGCACAGCTCCTCCTAGCCCCCCTCCACAGCCCGCCTCAGGCCTGGCTCAGACGGCCGTCTCCTCACCCACCAGAGCGACTGGTTGCCGCATGTTGGTGGTTCTCGCCACCGCTTGTGAAGCAAATCTCCCTTCACAAAGGCCTTGTCTGTGCGAGGAAAACGAACACACGTGCTCAGCCAGGGGCAGCCGCACTGGTGCTCCCCGGGGCGCAAGTGCCGGCAGAGCCTGGGCTCAGGCCCTGCGTGACGGGGGGGGGGAAGGACACCTGAGCCCAGCTGCACCAGGGCGGGGACAGGGACACTTGCCTCCTAGGCGAGGCTGAAGGGAACCGGTTCCCCAGCAAACCTGGGCTTCCTGGGCTGTGCAGCAACATGCTCTGACAAGGACCTCGCTCCCTCTCCCTCCTCCGCGCCCGCAGAGCGGCCCCTCTCTTTGTTTGTCTCCTTTCAACCAGGAACGATGAAAGAGGGAGAGCGTCAACGATGTGGACTCCCAGGGTCTGATCTTAGCTCTGCCACCGACTCCCTGTGAGACCGTGGGCATGGCCCTGCCCCTCCCCGTGCCTCAGTTTCCCCCTCTATAACAAGCGGGAGAGTATATTGATCCCCCCACCTCCCTCCCTGGGGATCTGCGAGGATTAATTAGCTCATGTTTGTAAAGAGCTTTGAGAGTCTCGGGTCAAATGGCTGGAGAAAGGCCACTTATTATTGTTCTGAGCAGGACAGAAATCCCGCCTCCTCGGCTTTTCGCTTCTCCCAGCTCTGTTCTAGTCTCAGCTCCCACAGTTGATTCCCAGGGGGATTGTTTCCCTGTGGAGAGCAATGCACCTCGCCTGGCCTCTTGATCTCCACTCTGCTCTCCCGCCCAGCATCAACGGAGGGGACTCCCAGCCTCGACCCCTCCTCAGCCCTGTTCCCTTCTGGAGTTGTTTCATGCATGCAACTCCAGAAATTAACCCAAGGCAAAGCCATTTCCAGCCCTGACGGTACCTTCTCTGCTGGGATCCAGGCAAGACAATCTGGAAGCGGATCGGCACCTTTAGCCTCTTGCTTTAGATCCTTCCCCTCCTGGGCTTGCAGGGCTGGTAGTTCTAAGTGTCTCCTGCAGGAATTCTGACCCTCTTATAAGAACCACAAACCCTTACCTGGGAGCTCCGGCTGGCTTTGTGAGCCTGAAACCAGGATGTTTATCCTCCGAAAATTATAGGTTTCGGTAACAGGAGCGTAGACCACAGGGATGTGTTTGGTCATGACCACACAAGTGCATGAATTTAACTGCAGGAAATCCAAGGCCTAGGAAGGGGCTGTAAAATCCTACCATGTAATTATACCTCTTTTCTCCAGCACAATAAAAGCAACGCTGCAGGCGCTGCTTTCTCCAAGCCACCCACCTGCCTCATTGCTCCAGCCGCCCTGGCGAAGAGCCACAGAAATGTTCAATGGGTCCGATGTTAAAACCAAACCCTTATCTTCTCAAGCATCAGCGAGGGGGGAGGTGTTACCGCCATCCAGAGCTGCAAAGAGAGGCCAGAAAACAACCAAACACCCAACAGCATTGGGCTAAAGGCCCCTCGCCAGCAAAGGAAATCAGCAAAGAAACGGACTGAGGCAAATTGTTTGTAAGGGGGCGGGGGGATTTTTTTATAATGGTTTGTAAGCAAGTAGCCACAAAGAAATTCAGAACCAACTGTTGGTGGTGACCCCCGAGGCTGCTGAGGTATCTATAATAAAATATTTTGCATTTCTATCGCATCCTTCATCCAAGTGATCTCCAAGCACTTTAATCATCCCTGGGAGGGGGTCACACCACTGAAGTCAGTGGATGTCCACCAGGGGATGAATTTGGCCCATTAAGTGACAAAGGCAAGGAAGAGAGGATGGGCTTGTCGTGAAGTCACTGGATTGGGGGGGAAGTCTGGGCTCTGTTCCTGGCTCTGCCATAGGCTCCCTGGGTGACCTTGAGCTAGTCATTTTGTCTCTCCGTGCCTCAGTTTCCCCATCTGCAAAATGGGGCTCTGACTCTCCCCCCCCCAGTTCTGCCACGGCACCTCAATCCTGACTTGACCCCTAGCTGGGAACCTGTCCTGAGCTAAGCCTCCTCACTACACAGTCATTCAGGGACAGACGGGGACCAGCGTCCATGCAGGAAAGTGCAATTGCCCAGAGATGTCATTTACTGGGAATTTATTCAGGAGTCACCAGAGAGCCTGGCTGTGCAGAGCCGACCAGACCAGCGCACTGAACCCTGGCCGCCACCAGAGAGAAGGGGAAGTTTTAGCAAGGTTGTGCCCCTGCCCCCGGGGCCTGGAACACCCCAGGGGTCAGAGTAAGTGGCTCGGGGACAGAAAGGGAAGTTGACGGGAAGGGCTGCTGGAGGAGTAGGTCTGAAAAAGTCAGCTTTTAGAATTAGTCATGAACTTGAGCCAAGCCGTTAATTACACTCCCCTCCTCTTAGGCATCGTGAAACTGAAGTTCCAGGCAGAGGAGAGCTTTCCCTGGTCCAAATCTCTCACTCCCCGAGACTCACTTGGGAAACAAGGAGAACATTTGGGTAACTGCTTCAGACAATCACAGACCTTAGAGACAGAGGGGGACGAGCAGGTCGCTCGGGGTGGCCACAAGGGGGCCAGGAATAGCTCTCTGCAGTGGGTTTAACAAGGGATGGGGGTTGCACTGATGGGTAAAAAATCCATCTGCCTCTTTAGGGTGTGAGCTTCTAGAAGTATCCATGGCCTTGTGGGTGAGCCACTGAGTCAGGAGATCTGTGTATAGTGCCAGGCTCTGACACTGATGCACCATGTTGCCTCGGGCAAGTCATCTGAGGCCACATTTTCAGAAGCGGCCATTGATTTGGGGAGCCCAGCATGAGATGCTTTGGGCCTGGTTTTCAGAAGTACCCACCATTCTAATGAGCTTGAAGAGGGAGTTCAGTCTCCACGGCCTCTTCAGACATTGGCCTCGGCACAAGGCTGCCAGCTACAGAGCCTGACTTGCACCCGGGTTACACACACAAACTGGGGGAATGCCCCTGCAAACAATAAACCCCTTTGTCTGTCAGGTGCAGGACCTGTGTGCGGGGAAACCACACCGCTGGCTTTTTCAAACAGCCCACACTTTGGTTCCAGTTCTGCTCCTGCTGGCATTAGCAACTCCCCTGCGGCTCTTTCTGTTATTTACTCCATCCCCAGGAAGTAAAGCCCCTCCCGCTGGAACTTAGTTGACAATCTTGTTGACAGGGCAGGAGCCAGACTAGATTCCAGTTCCCGCTCCCATAGCTCTCCCAGGCTAGTAGGACTCAAAGCTTGTTAGCGGTAACATCAGCTCTGCAGGTGTGACTTGAAGACACATGAAAAGACGCCATTTTCTGACCACCATTGCCCAGCCTCGGGCAGCTGTGACAGCAAGTTACTGTCTGGAACCGCCTCCGATTATCATAACAATGCACAACTACTGAGGTAACTGCAGTACAAGGTGGTCAGCTAACTGCATGCACATAGTGCTGGGGAATAGGACTTGCAACCTTCGGCTCTGAGACTGTGCGATTCGTTGCAGTCTCCCGTCGCTTTGACGGACGAGCGTTCAGCCGGCTTGACTTGAGTTCTGGGTTTATTTGTGTTTATGGCTTCTCACGAGTCCGATCCTGGATTTGCAAATGCAAAGAGGTCTGTTGAGTGCCATCCAGGAGAGGGCAGTAGCGTGCCCGCTCAGCATATGCACCTGCCCACCCATATACATCTGACACTAGAGTCCTGATCCGAACAACCTCACTGCAAAACTAATGCTCAAAAATGTAGATTAACTCCCAATGAGCAGGGTGCAGCTTCCTGGGAAAGACAGATGAACATTAAGTAGCTAAAACAACAAGGAGTCCTTGTGGCACTTTAGAGACTAACAAATTTATTTGGGCATAAGCTTTCGTGGGCTAGAACCCACTTCATCGGATGCATGGAGTGGAAAATATAAGAGCAGGTATAAATACTTGAAAAGATGTGAGTTTGCCTTACCAAGTGTGAGGTCAGTCTAACGAAACTATTCAATTAACAGCAGGATACCAAGGGAGGAAAGATAACTTTTGAAGTGGTAATGAGAGTGGCCCATTTCAGACAGTTGACAAGAAGGTGTGAGTAACAGTAGGGGGAAATTAGTCTTGGGGAAATTAGGTTTAGGTTTTGTAATGACCCAACCACTCCCAGTCTTTATTCAGGCCTAATCTGATGGTATCCAGTTTGCAAATTAATTCTAGTTCTGCAGTTTCACGTTGGAGTCTGTTTTTGAAGTTTTTTTGTTGAAGAATTGCCACTTTTAGGTCTGTTATTGAGTGATCAAGGAGGTTGAAGTGTTCTCCGACTAGTTTTTGAATGTTATGATTCCTGATGTCAGATTTGTGTCCATTTATTCTTTTGTGTAGAGACTGTCCGGTTTGGCCAATGTACATGGCAGAGGGATATTGCTGGCACACGATGGCATATATCACATTAGTAGATGTGCAGAACAAGCCCCTGATGGTGTGGCTGATGTGGTTAGGTCCTATGATGGTGTCCCTTGAATAGATATGTGGACAGAGTTGGAACCGGGGTTTGTTGCAGGGATTGGTTCCTGGGTTAGTGTTTTTGTTCTGAGGTGTGTAGTTGCTGGTGAGTATTTGCTTCAGGTTGGGGGGCTGTCTGTAAGCGAGGACTGGCCTGTCCCCCAAGGTCTGTGAGAGTGAGGGAGCTAAGAGTAAGTGGCTAGAGCGCTGCAGATCCCCACACAGTAACATAACTCCAGGAGATTATTCTGTGACAGTGAAATACTCAAAGCACCAGCAGGACTTTGCCAGTTACAAGCTGGAAATAGAAATCAAGAGACTCAGCCCACATGGAAACCCAAAGAGGAACAGCTCTGTAGCTCATGTGATGGAAGAGAGATTAAAACTGAAACGCATTTTCTACTCGACTGTTCAAAATATGAAGCAAGAGGGGAAAGCAGCTTCCTCAAATCCTCTCAGAAAACCCTAAAAAGCCAGGAAGAAAAATGGAGCTGAGTTTGGTTAGGAGAAGTGAAAGAGACAGAAAAATCCTAGGCTGGCGCCTCACTGAACTTCATTTCATTTTGGCAATTTCATCCCTAACTGTAGGAGTAAATACATCAGAGGGGTAAATACCAGGGAAGGGGGAGGAGTTATTTCAGTTATGTGCCAATGTAGACACAAGAGCAAACAGATATAAACGGGCCACCGACAAGTTTAGGCTTGAAATGAGATGAAGGTTTCTAACCATCAGAGGAGTGAAGTTCTGGAACAGCCTTCCAAGGGGAGCAGTGGGGGGCAAAAAACCCTAACTGGCTTCAAGACTGAGCTTGATAAGTTTATGGAGGGAACGGTGTGATGGGACTGCCTACAATAACATATGGCCCATCGGCAACTGCTAGCAACAAATACCCCCAATAGCTGGTGATGGGACACTAGATGGGGAGTTCTCTGAGTTACTACAGAGAATTCTTTCTCAGGTGTCTGGCTGGTGGGTCTTGCCCACATGTTCAGGGTCTAACTGATCGCCACATTTGGGGTCAGGAAGGAATTGTCCCCCATGTCAGATGGGCAGAGATGCTGGAGTTTTTCTCACCTTCCTCTGCAGCGTGGGGCGGGGGTCACTTGCAGGTTTAAACTAGTGTAAATGGTGAATTCTTGGTAACTTGAAGTCTTTAAACCGTGATTTGAGGACATCAGTAACTCGGCCAGAGGCTAGGAGTCTATTACAGGAGTGGGTGGGCGAGATTCTGTGGCCTGTGATGTGCAGGTCAGACTAGATGATCATGATGGTCCCTTCTGGCCTTAGTCTGTGAGTCTATGCTGGAGCTGGATGAATAAGGTGTGTTGAGTAACTTTCCCAACCTGCTCTTATAACACAGGCCACACAACAAAGTTCAAACTTTCCCCTGTTCTGGGATTTGGTTTATTAACAACGAAATTAATGATAACAAAATATATAGCTCAGTTCAAACTTTCCCCTCGCCTGGCATGCTCTTACGGTTCCTCCTGCTGCATTGCTCAGCCCACACCTTTGGTCCTCTCGCTCTAGAGAGCCACACCCACTTCCTGCATGTCCTGATGAAGTAACCAGTCACCAGAACCTACTTGATCCTATTGGGAAAGGGTTAACCTTTGCTGACAGGATGGAGCGTGCCAGGCAAACGGACCTTGTGCCTACACACAAAAGTGCTGTGATCAGTTATCAGCTGGGAAACTTGTGCAAATGGAGCCACCACCATTCATCAGCGCAGGTGCAGTCCACTGAGTGGCAAACAGTCCTCCCACTGGTGTCCCACGGCGCACTGCACAAGTGGCCTGTCTGGCCATCTTTCTGCATGTCGCTGCCCAAGCGTCAACATAGCTGAAAGCTCCGGACAGTCAGTGCTGCACAAAACATGGGGCTCTGCTACACATCGTTTTCAGAGCAGGCTGTTTCATCTGGAGACTGAGCTTCCCCAGCCACGCCAGTGAATATTCCCCATAACCCACCTCACTCAAAGGGCTTGGTGACCCTTTCGTGAATGAACTAGCACGAGGATATTTGTTTTAATTATTCACCCAGCACAGCTCATCCTGCTGACAAGGCTGGTGGAGTTGGACGTACATTTCATCTCGTAGCTGACAGTCATGTGAACACAAACCATTGCATTGTTTGGGTTATGAAGAAAAAGGGAAGTGTGCATATAAACCCTAGGGCCACTGCAGCTCAGGTTGTGTGCGACGGGTCTGCAACAGGCAACACCACCCAACGAGAGAGGCATTGGCAGTGACTCCACAGTTACCGCTGCACTGAGATTTGCACTTAAAACAGGACCGCGGTCCCTCTGTTACAACACATGTTCACGAGTGGGCTTAAATCTCTGCATTTCCCACCCTGACTCTCCAGGGGTCATGTGAATTTTCTATCCTGTTGTGCGAGTTATACTTTGACTCTTTAGCAGAGGAAACGTTTTAAAATCATCCAAAACGTGGCTCTATCTGGCTCCCTCTCGCTAAGCAGCTGTAGAAGGCCAAATCCATTGGCGCAACAGTGACACCAACGTACACACCAGCCGAACAGCTGGCTGGGCTCCATTATACTAACAGCTCGTAGATAAGGGAACGGCTCCGTGTTTTTACTGAAGCACCAAAATGGCTGTTTTCCTTGTGCCGGAGTTTTTATCTCCAGGAAAAGCACCTGGAACTGCTCAGATCCTTCAGCTGCTTCCCTTACCGATCATGGCCCCCCCACCTCACGAACTCTCCTCCCTGGCTCCTGGCTATAGACCTCACAGCAGCTCACCCTAGCTACCTCCGGACTCCCCCCTTCCCTCTAGCTCCGGCAGCCTTGGCAGCTGAGTCCAAGGCAGGCCTTTTTGTCAGGCCTGGATCCACCTTCTGGCAAAGGACAGGAGTTTCCCTTGAGCAAAGCAGCGGGGCTCTGCCAACTTGGGCTGCAACTTTTCCCATCTCTAGGACTGCAGTAAATTACCCCCCCCCCCCTGCAACTATCACAGCCATGAGGAAGGAGGCTGCAGGATAACCAGAGTCCACCGTGCGGTCTAGTGGTTTGGATTCAGATGTAGGATTCAGTCCCTGTCTGAGACAGCGGGAGATGGGGGGGTCCAGTCCCCCTGTCTGAGATGGGTGGTTCAGTCCATGTGTCTGAGCTGGTTGGGGGATGGGGAGATCTGATCCCCATGTCTGAGCCCGTGGGGGGATGACAATCCCCATGTGTGATGGGGAATCCTGGCCCCGTGTCTGGGATGGGGGGATGGGCGGTTTGGGCCCTGTGTCTGGGATGGGGGGGTCCAGGCCCCATGTCTGGGATGGGGGGGTCCAGGCCCGATGTGTGAGGTGGGAAGATGGGGGGATCCCGGTCCAGTGTCTGAGATGGGGGGGTCTGGGCCCCATGTTTGGAATGGAGGGATGGGGGGTCGGAACGGCTACGGGCCCCGTGTCTGGGATGGCGCGGCTGTAGCGCCACCAGCCACCGGTGCTCCAGGCAGCACGGTAAGGGGCCAGGGAGTGGCGGGGGGAGTTTGGATAGAGGGCAGGGGAGTTCGGGGTGGTGGTCAGGGGGCGGGGGTGTGGATGGGGGCAGGGCAGAGAACAGGGGTTGAATGGGGCACGGGTC
This sequence comes from Chrysemys picta bellii, assembly GCF_011386835.1. Taxonomy (NCBI): domain Eukaryota; kingdom Metazoa; phylum Chordata; order Testudines; family Emydidae; genus Chrysemys; species Chrysemys picta. The sequence goes on from NC_088791.1 coordinate 347,875,402, forward strand.
CCAGGGGGGCAGTCAGGAAGGAGGGGGGGTTGGATGGGGCGGCAGGGGACAGTCAGGGGCAGGGGTTCCAGGGCCGGTCAGGGAGAAGGGGGGGGTGAATGGGGCAGCGGTCCCAGGGGGGCAATTAGGAATGAGAGGGGGGGATGGGGGTTCTGGGGCAGTCAGGGAGAAGGGGGGTTGGATGGGGTGGCAGGGGGCAGTCGGGGCGGGGGTCCCGGGGGCGGTGAGGGAGGAGGGGGGCAGTCGGGGCAGGGGTCCCGGGGGCGGTGAGGGAGAAGGGGGGGTGGATGGGGTGGCGGGGGGCAGTCGGGGCGGGGGTCCCGGGGGCGGTGAGGGAGGAGGGAGGCAGTCGGGGGTGTCCCGGGGGCGGTGAGGGAGAAGGGGGGGGTTGGATGGGGTGGCGGGGGGCAGTCGGGGCGGGGGTCCCGGGGGCGGTGAGGGAGAAGGGGGGGGATGGGGTGGCGGGGGGCAGTCGGGGGGGGGTCCCGGGGGCGGTGAGGGAGGAGGGGGGTAGTCGGGGGGGTCCCGGGGGCGGTCAGGGGCAGCGAGCGGGGGGGGGGGGTAGATCGGGGCTCCGGGCCCCGTGTCTGGGGCGGGGGGGGTCCGGGGAGCTGTGGAAAACGCCTCAGGGCAGCCTGCCCACGATCCACTTCTCGGTTGTTGCTTGTACTTGTCTGAATTCCCCCCATCTGAGCGCTGATTGGCTCCCCATACGCACGTGACGGCAGGGGGGCCGCTCTCTCCGGACTCCGCCCTCTCGCTGCGGCCCTCCCCGTCCCGCGAGTGTCACTCGGCGTTCGATTGGCTCGGCCTCCTCACGTGCGGCGGGGGCCCGGGTCCGCGCTCGCCATTGGCGCTCCGGGTCACGTGTCCGGAAGCGGGGAACGGGAAGGGCGAGTGAGTGGCTGCCCCCTCCCTCCCCGCAGGGTTGTTTGTTGGCTGGAGGGGCGGGCGCCGCTGCTCATGTGATCGGGGCGGCAGGGCCCCAGCCGGACACCGTAGCGCGTCCCTCCCCTCCCCCTCCCCGGAGACCGGCCCCGCCGCGCTCGGCCATGGGGTGCTGCTATAGCAGCGAGAACGAGGCCACCGACCAGGTGAGGGGCGGCGATGCGGGGGGATGAGCCGTGGGGCGGGGGGAGGCCTGGCTGTCCGGGGGGGGCAGGGTGTGTGGAGGGGGGGGTCCCTGGGAGGGGCTAAGTGGAGGTCTCTGGGAGGTGGGAGGGGCTGGGTTGGGGTGTCCAGGGGAGGGGGTTACTGTGGGGAGGGGCTAGGTGGGGGTGTTGGGGGTCTCTGGGAGGTGGGAGGGGCTGGGTTGGGGTGTCCAGGGGAGGGGGTTACTGTGGGGAGGGGCTAGGTGGGGGTGTTGGGGGTCTCTGGGAGGCAGGAGGGGCTGGGTGGGGGTGTTGGGGGTCTCTGGGAGGCGGGAGGGGCTGGGTTGGGGTGTCCAGGGGAGGGGGTTACTGTGGGGAGGGGCTAGGTGGGGGTGTTGGGGGTCTCTGGGAGGCGGGAGGGGCTGGGTTGGGGTGTCCAGGAGAGGGGGTCACTGAGGGGTCTTTGGGCAGGTTCAGGGTGTCAGGAGAAGCAGTGCTGTGGTGAGCGGGAGGGGAGAGAGCAAGGGGCTGGAGAAGAAGAATGACTGGGGGCCACAGTCGCTGGGGAAGCAAAGGGTCAGAGAGGAGCTATGGGTAGGGGTGGGGCCTGCTATGGAAGAAGAGGTCCTGGGGAGAAGGTGAGTGGGGTTTGGGGAGAGGGTGTCTTCTTGCCAGGCTGTGACTCCCCAGAGATGGGGTCACTCTCCCCACCCACCGGGAGTCCAAGCGGCATCGTGTTTGCTGGCTGGCCTGACCTCTTTCTGGGGGAGGTCCCAAGCTGGGGAAGAAAGTCCCAGCATGCAACTGAGAGTAGGGGCCCTGGGACAGTAGGGATTTCATGGGAGGGAGGAGGAGAGGGTGCTTTCTGTCTGATCTTTCCCCAGGTGGGGAGGGCAGGGGAGTCAGGGTGTTTGCGGGGAGGGGGCCATTGGGAAGGGGCTGTTACAAACCAGCTGAAGAATTCTGTTCCTGATGAGCATCTGTGACCGTCCCTTTGGAAGGTTTCTGGGATTGGTTCCCCAGCATCTGAACTCAAATGGTCCCTCTGGGGGGAAGGCAGAGGGCAAAGGCAGGGCACTAACTGGTCTATCCAGTTCCTGGGAAACTTTCCCTTGTTTGGTTCGCTGGCTCCTGGGTGGGGGAGGGAATCTGCCTCTGTTTTATGATTTGGCTTAGCTAATGAGTTACCAGTTCCAGAAAATGGGAAACCAACTCTTTCCAGGAGAAATTCCTGCCCCTGGGGCATTTGTCACCCTGTTTGGACTGGGTTTAATGGCTGTCTCCAGCCAGCGGCCAGGGTCTCCAGTAGTACGCAGTCACATACTGGTGATGGGTTGGGAATGAGATATGGAGCCTTTCTCCTCCAAAACCACCAAGTGCCATCTGGTGGTGGTCGGTTCATGAGCTATGCAGAAGGTTTAGCAACCTCATTTAGACTGCAGTTGACCTCCAAAAACCTACCAGCATAATTGACACTGTAACTGTTCCCCTTGCTGCTGGTCTCAGCAGAGAGGCCATAGATAGAATGATCCATGGAGACTGAATTTCCATCTCATGCTCACGGCTCGTTTTTCCGGAGAGGAACTGAGCCAGCAGACAGGGTGTGGGGCTGTGTCCCAGACTGTCTCCATTAGGTGGCTAAAGGGCTATTCACCATCTGGAAATGCACCCCCATGCAAGTGAGAGACTTCGGAGGACCACAAACAGCCACATCTCGGTTCACGTGGGGTGTGGGGGGGTTGTGGCTTGTTTCATTCTTTGGCTTGTTTCCAAACCATAATGGACAAAATACAGAGATGGAGTCATCAGTGACTCTAGCTTCAATGTAACTGGGTACCAAGGTATCCCTTGGGAGTTTCTGTATTGTTAAAATGTACATCAGTGTGTTTTAGTATGGGGCTGTGGTTAGACATGCTTTGGAAAGAAGCCAGGAAAGATCTCCGAAAATGCTGGAGTGTGTCTTGCCAGAAAGATGATAAAGGTGGGGCCTGGAGGGTGGGGTGAGGAGTGGAAGAGATTCCCCTTGTCCCAGCAGGGAGGGGGCTGATTTTATTGCCTGCAAAGCCAAGGGCCTCCATCATATCCTAAGGAAATGGGGCCCTATGGACTTGCAGTGAGCTCCCCACTAGGGGATGACTGGAGGGGACAATTTGGGCCCAGGATGATGGCAAACCCTTGGGACTAGTGAGGGTGTTTGTGAAAAGACATGGATGGAGCTTGGCCTCATCCTCTGGGATTTGAAGGACATGGCTGGGTTATTAGGAGTTAGGATTTAACAGTGTGGGCTCAGAACCAATATATTTGAGAACTTGCACGGCAGGGCAGTCTATAAACACGTGCTACGGTGATTAAAGTGAAGTCTAGGCACTCCTCTAGACTTCTACTCAACCATCTTAATGCGTGCTAAGCACAGCTTGCCTCGCCTATGCTAGCGTTCTCGGGTGCGCTTGCTGAGACTTTCCACCAACAGCCCTTTAACCCTAGTCTACACAGAGCCCTGGCTGTGAATGTAGGGCCAAGAGATTCAGGCCTTGTCCCCACTCAGGTGGTCAGTAACAACGTAGCTACATAAAAGCCCGGTTGTGGGTGTGTTGTATTAGTGTACGCCCAGAGCAGCGAGTGAGGCCGTCCCAGTGTGGGAATGAGAACCAGTCATTCTGCCTTCAAAAACTTTCGCAACAGTGGACAGGCAGGAGTGACTTGAATTCCAGTGTCCTCTTCTTTGTAGCTGTTGTTGTCAGTAGCTACCGGTGTGGTGCTCTGCTCTTGTTCGGTTATGATAACAGTCGGTTGTTTGCGTGTTCCCTCTGCGCGCTGCCCCAGCTCTGCGCAGATCGCTGACACAGCAGACCCCGCGAGAACCCCCAGTGACCACAGACTCTAGTAAGTGACAATAAACCTGGCTCAGGTTCCTTCGTACAACAAAGCACAGTAATAGTTTCCTATAGACTCTACAGGACGTATTACGAATCTGTGCCCCCGGCAATGGACACAGCTCAGTCAGTGGCAGGACTGTCCACTGCCCCCTAGGCTGGCCAAAGATGCGCACTCTGGGACGTACTTTTATACAGTTACAGGACAGATAACTCATCCCTACTGACGTATTGAGGTACAGCCCCTTGGCTCATTAGGGTGCTGTCACCCCCCTTTGATCATGTTTTTTCAGACAAACAGATCTATCCATCATGCTGTACTTTTGACTCTGTCTTTAAGATACACCAGCCTGTTCCTTGTTATGTCTATGGAGTGTCCTTGTATCGGACTGTCCAGGTGCCATCTTGGCACAAGTTCCTCTTATATGTTAAGCACCTGCTTCTAACGACCTTCTTCTCACCAACTTCTGTGAGCGGGGCCTGCCTCTGGCTCACAGCCCAGCTTTTGCTTAGCAGTGCCTGGAAGTACTTTGGTTCAGGCTTCAGTCCTCAGACTAGGCCTCTGACACAAGAATTTATATTTCAGGGCCTCATCTTACTACAGCTGTCTAGCTCTGTGCCATCCCAAATTGCCGTTCATCGGTTCTCAGCCCAGGCACCACTATACGCAGTCATCCAGTGGAAGCCAAAAGGTTATGGGGCTGCCGGTGGGACAGCTATTAATAGCTGAACTTTAATGAAAGAGTCTGATCCTTGGCCACAGCGTGAGCAGCTGCTCCTCAGACTTTGTTTACTTCCCCAACTGATGCTCCCTGCCCCATGGCCTTGGGGGTCTACAGGGAATCTTCTGTTTTCTAGTGTGTGTTAAAACTGTTTACTTTTGCTGGGGTACACAGCAGTCACCTGCCGAGAATGCAGCAGAATCACCACATTCAGCCGGGTAGAACTGGCTTTTTTTCCACTACATGGCAAACCGGATCTGAAATCAGGTACAGAAGCCTAGAAATAAGAGCAGAGGTTTGTGGGACACTTCCCGCCCCACGTGCTCTGGTCAGTGTCGGATTATTCTCTGCAGTGTAGTTGCTACTGTCTTGCCCGGTCTAGTTTATGGGCTTGTCTTGAGTAGGATGTAGCTAGCATGTGTTGGCCGAAACGGATCTTTTCCCTCAGTCAAATGAAACCTCAATTGTCTCAACACCGGAGTTGTCACTGCTTCCCCTAGGACACTAGTGTCCAGCTGACCAGATCTCATCCTAGGAAGGCTCTCCCTAAGATTCAGCCTAAATCTTCTTTCATGTCATTATTGTAGCCCTGTGGAATCACCACGGAAACATATCCAGCCAGGCACTCCCCCTTTGCCATGATTAAAAGCCACGGCAGCTTAGTTGATTGGCTGAGTCAGACGTGCCAGACAAATGGATGAGTAGAACTTCCCATGGCAGCTTTAGTCTGGGGTTGTAACCTCAAGTGCCTCTGCATTCCTGTCTCTCCTGGGGTGTGCACCGTCCATAGAGTTGTTTTGCATCTATCATGTGTACCCCCTGCATCCCCTTATTTAGCCAAACTGTGTGCACTTACGTGTGGCTCCTTCTCCCATTGAAGTAAATGGCAAAGCTTTCATGGATCTCGCCTTTAGTCTTTAATCTCTCCTCATAAACTAGCCTCTCCCTTAATCACCTTGTTCGCCGCTCTGTCCATCTTTCCGGCGTTGTCCAGACCTGGATGCAATCGCATTGGAACTGTTCAGACTGGGATGCTGGGGACTAAATTTAAAGTGCATTGAGCCCAGGAGTACTAAATGCAAAATACGGCACCACCCGTGAACTAAGGGTGCAAACAGGTGCAGAGGACTGGACTAGCCAGGCAGGTGTCGACAGACTTCTCTATTGCTCTTCAAACTCTCAGCCTTCATCTCTAAAACAAACAAATCTCCAGCTGGTCTGGCTGGGCAAAACCTCTCCAAACTGTGAGGTGAGTGTTACAGACATCTTCCTGAGTTTGCAGAAGGCCTGAAACAGGAGCTCTGAGGTGTGAGCTGCCCCAGGCATTCGTGGGGGCCGTCTCTAGTGCCACTGGCACTTTAGGGTAAGCTATTTCACAGCTCCACTGAGCATTGGAGGAAGGAGAGGGAGGAGCGTGCTATGAAGAGCTACCCCAGTGTTTCACAAGTGAGGAAGAGGAAAGACTAGTTATGGTGGCACGAAGGAGGTTTGAGATAAGATGGGTGGGTCTAGTGGGGGGTATGATTGCTTCAAACCCTCTTCTTACAGGTGGGCTCCGCTTTGGAAGTTTGGCTTTGGGGGCTGGCTGGCTCCTCTAATCACCCACTGGCTGCTCCAGACCAGGGATTTCTAACGCACCCATTGCTGTGCTCAGGTGGTGCTGTTCCCTCCCCACGCCGGGATACTGCCTGTGGACTGTGCTGCGAGCCTGCCTAGCCCAGGGTAGCACAGCCCTGCTCTCCCATGCAGCACAGCAAAGCTTAGGATCCACCGCCAGCCAGGAGATGGGGGAAGTGATGGCGAAGAGTTGCTGGTGCGTTTGTCCGTAGTAGCCGTGGTAACCCTTGACAGCTGACGCGCTGCAGGAGCCTGCGCTCAGCTGCCTGGTGGCTCGGAATCTTCCTTCTTCATCGTGTCGGGTTCTTGGCAATAACTTGAATCGAATCCAGAAGTCAGGCCAACCTCCAGGCTGGAGGAAACTGACTCATGGGAATTAGAGCAGAAAAAGATCTAACCGTTCATCTGGGCCAACTCCCTGCAAGCGCAGGACTGTTCCCTACAGCATGAATTCCCCCTCCGACCTCCTCCCTCATGTTACCCTTGTTCCACTAACCTCCCCGCTCCTTGGTGTCTACACCTCTTAGCTACCTGCCTCTTTCTCCCTTAGCCATTGCTCAGCCAAGCTGTGTTTAGCTAGCTTCACCTTCCTTCCTGTGGTCCCTCCTGCTCTCTGGTCACGTAGCCTCTCTTCTGCAATTTGTCAGTGTTTTCCTGGTAATGAGGTGCCCTGTGGTGGTTGCCTGCCTTTCCTGAACGAATGCCAATGCAGTGGTGCTGCTGGAGGTGGGGAGATGCCGCTCGTAGCTAGCAAGAAGCTGGAGGGGAAGGGAAAAATACAAAGCTTGAAGCAAGGCTAGTCGACGCTATACTGCGCTATCGCAGACCTGAAAATGGGTATTCTTCTTACAGCTTGACTGTGGGATTTGATATCCCAGTTTACACTAGGAATCCATCTGCCGCAATATCCCCTGATGCTTTAGAGCGGCGGAGGGTGTGGGAATATAATACAATACCATGCTACCAGGTGGGGAAGGGAGAGGGGGATGTCCACCCCTGGCCATCAGAGCAGCAGCCGAAGCAGGATTTGTTTATTCGGGCCATGTTATATAGAAGACACTAAATTCTCCAGCTGCAGTATCGGGCTCTGCATCCTGGGGCAGAGGGTTCCACAGGATAAGGAGTTAGAGGCACATCTGCCTTTCTGTCCCTGGCTCAGAGCAGAGCCCTGGACTTCAGCAGCTCACTGACTAATGTAAACGGATTTTATTTTTCAGCTGAGATTCAGCTCATAGACTCCTAGACTTTAAGGTCAGAAGGGACCATTATGATCATCTGGTCTGACCCCCTGCATGCTGCAGGCCACAAAACCGTCCCTACCCCTTCCCTTGACTCTGCTGTTGAAGTCCCCAAATCCTGTGTTTTAGTGACTTCAATTGGCAGAGAACCTTCCTGCTAGCGATCCCTGCCCCATGCTGCGGAGGAAGGCGAAAAACCTCCAGGGCCTCTGCCAATCTACCCTGGAGGAAAATTCCTTCCCGACCCCAAATATGGCAATCAGTAAGACCCCGAGCATGTAGGCAAGATTCTCCAGCCTGACTCCTGTTAGCCATTATACTATTTACCTGCCATTGCTTGGTATTCCTTGGCTAATATGTTTTACCATTAAACCATTCCCTCCATAAACTTATCTAACTTAATCTTAAAACCAGACAGGTCCCTCGCCCCCACCGTTTCCCTCGGAAGGCCATTCCAATATTTCACCCCTCTGACGGTCAGAAACCTTCATCTAATTTCAAGCCTGAACTTCCCCACGGCCAGTTTATATCCATTCGTTCTAGTGTCCACATTAGTACTAAGCTGGAATAATTCCTCTCCCTCCCTTGTATATCCCAGCTAAAGAGTGAGATCCAAATTCTAGGACAGTGGTTCTCAACCGGGGTCGGGGGCCTCAAGCAGGTTTCAGGGGGGCCACCAAGCAGGGCCAGCATTAGACTCGCTGGGGCTCAGGGCAGAAAGCCGAAGCCCCACTGCATGGGGCTGAAGCGCAGGTCCCTGAGCCCCACCACCTGGGGCTGAAGCCGAAGCCTGAGCAATGTTGGGGAGGGAGGTGTGTGGTGGGGGGGCTCAGAAAGAAAAAGATTGAGAGCCCCTGTTCTAGGACAGTGTTTTTCAAACCGTGGGTCGCAACCCACTGCTGAGTCGCTGGCTCGCCTTGCTCTAGTGAGCACCGCTGACCAAGACGTTAAAAGTCCCATTGGCGGTGCTGCCTGGCTAAGGCCGGCTAGTGCCTACACGTTCCGATACCGCGCTGCATCCCAGAAGCAGCCAGCAGCGGGTCTGGCTTCTAGGCAGGGGGACCACGGGGCTCCGCGCCCTGCCCCGAGCACCGGCTCCACACTCCCATTGGCCGGCAACTGGCCAATGGAAATTGGGGGGGTGGTGCCTCTGGGCGAGAGTTGCACGGAGCCGCTTGCTCGCCTCCACCTTGGAGCCAGACCCGCTGCTACGCCTTTGACCAGGAGCTGCCAGAGGTAAGTCCACGCCCCAACCCCGCACCCCAATTCCCAGCCCTGAGCCCCCAAACCTGGAACCCCTTCCTGCACCCCAGAGCCTGCACCCCCAGCCCCACCCCAGAGCCTGCACCCCAGCCCAGAGCTCTGACTCCCTCCCACACCCCAACCCCCTGCCCCAGCCCTCAACCCAGAACCTCTTCTTGAACCCCAAACCTCTCATCCCTGGCCCCACCCCGAGCCTGCATCCCCAGCCCAGAGCTATGACCCCCTCCTGCACCCTGACCCCCAGCCCAGAGCCCCCTCCCACACCCTGTACCCCTTATTCCCGGCCCCACCCTGCAGCCCTCATCCCCACCCCCTAACCCTCTGCCCCAGCCCTGAGCCCCTCCCACACCCCAAACCCCTCATCCCCAGCTCCGTTGGGTCGTGGGCATCAACAATTTTCTTCAACTGGGTCCCCAGGAAAAAAGTTTGAAAACCACCGTTCTAGGACACCTACAATCAAGGAAGCTGCGCTGCATTTTTAGAGAAGTGCGAGCGAGCTCCCCCTTGTGGCCCGCCTAGGAAATACTTCACCTGGGAAGTCAGCAGGACTCGCATGTTAGTCGGCTGCTGGGATTTCTAGGAGGGCGCTTTCCCTGGGCTCCATCTCCTCTCTGCCTCTGGCTAGTCACTGTCCAATACGTCTGAATTTCTGCACCCCTCTCGTCACTGGAAGAGCTTTCTGCCTTGTCCCCAATGAGAGGGGGTCTTCTACTGGCAATTGGCTTTTCCAAGTCACCTGTCTGTATAATTTAGGGCACAGTGAATGAGATTCATCCGTGTCAGTGGTGTGAAACATGCTGCCGCCAGCGTACTGAGCCCCCCCCTGCAATGGCCTCCCAGGGACCCTTCCCAGCAAAAGCCGCAGGGCTGGAGCTGGGTCATCTAGTGACTGCAGAAAAGGGATAGTTCAGTGGTTTGAGCATTGGCCTGCTAAACCCAGGGTTGTGAGTTCGATCCTTGAGGGGGCCACTTATGGATCTGGGGCAAGATCAGTACTTGGTCCTGCTGGTGAAGGCAGGGGGCTGGACTTGATGGCCTTTCAGGGTCCCTTCCAGTTCTAGGAGATAGGTACATCTCCATATATTCTAAAAGGCCCTTTCCGAAGGCAGAGCTCCCTGGGGAAGGAGGTGGGAGGCTGGGATAGTGCCAGCGTGAGCCCTCGAGGTGCTCCCGGCTGTCTTGCGCTAACAAGATTGAAACTGTGGGGAGAGGAAACCTGAGCTCCCCTCTGGAGCAGAGACTGACGAGCAGAAAATCAGCTCCACACAGCAACTAAGGCCTTGGCTGTGCCAGTTGGTTTAGAGACTGATCGAGGTCGGAGGAAGCCAGGTGAGAGCCCCCCTGCGGCGGTCAGAGGAGTCTCATGGGAGAACAGGGAAGGAAAAGCAGACGGGTGGGCGTGCCCTCCCTCAGAACACAACGGGCCCAGCCTGTCGCTGAGGATCACCTGGGTGTCCGTTCTGGGCGGAGGGGCTGCCTCGCTGACGTCCCGATTGTTCCCTTGGCAGGGGCCCGCTCTGCCTCTGAGCTCCTGGGGAGAAGGTGCTGCTGCCCCACGTGCTGTGAACGCTGCCCTGGCTCCCCTCTGCTCCCCTTGCTGCTGCCACAGCCTGGCCAGTCTCCTTTTCACTCTTCTCCTTCCCCGACCCCAGCCGTGCTGTCTGGCAGCCGCAGGGCTTTCTGCTTCGCCCATTGCTTAATCCCTCCCTCGCTTGCCTCCCTTTCCTCACCCAGCCCCGAGCAACACAGGCCTGATCCCAGTGAGGCCTGAGATCTGGGAGTGAAGGATGGTGTGTGTGGGCATTGAGCTCCAAGTCGGTGGAGGAAGAAACTGGGGATGTGGTTACTACACTGTCGGTCTCGCCGTCCCCCAGGGGAGGGGGAATCTCCCCCTCCCAGAGTTGGACACAGTCAGGAAGGAGTTTTGCTGCATCAGATTTGATGGGCCAGAGGCTGCTGAACAAATCAGACCACAGTCCGCGCTGGCAAAAGGGCTTGGATTGCGTTCCACAGGAGCAGCTCGGGGGCAGTGTCTCTTCCCAGTGCTGAGTGGCCTTTTCTGGAGCCCGCGATCTGCTTGCTAGCGGGGGTGTGGAGCTCTGGCCCAGCGGCGCTCGAGGCAGAGGAGTGAGACGTTCGTTTCCAGTTAGAATGGCAGCGTGTATTCTGACCCCTCTGGTGTTTGATTTCCGTCCCCGGAGACGTGGGGAAGCTTGGCGTGAGGCCTGAGGTCATGAAATCCCGACGAGTAGGTTGTGCCACTCCTTTTGGTGGCCTTGGCTCATCAGTTATGCGCAGCTGTGCCTTGGTGGAATGTACTGTCATTATAGCTCCCCTTCTCCCCTTGCTAGGGGTGGGACATCTGGGGATTGGTTGTGCTCTGAGCAGGGGGTTGGACTAGATACCTCCTGAGGTCCCTTCCAACCCTGATATTCTATGATCCGCCCAAAGGCCCAGTCACTGCTGATTAACCTGGCTTCCTTCAACAAGATCATGAGAACCTGGATGTGGGGCAGTCCCGTCCAAGGCTGCCTAACTCCCAGTGGTAGAAGGACCCAGGGGGCCATTAGCGCAATTGTTGGTGTCGCTGGATATGAACTATTCAGTTACCCCAATGGGCTTTTTCCATTTCTATCTCCCAATGAGTGCCGGATTGTTCCATGCAGTCTGCTCTCCAGCGTCTTGTCTCGCAGCTCAGGCTGACACCCGCTTTAAATTTCCCTTTCTTCAGTTTTTCCTCTACTCCTGACGATAGTCTCACCCCAAATTCCGTACGCCCTTCAAAGCTTACCAATGCTTCTAGCTGGCTGTCTCCTGCCTCCTTGTTGTTTTTGCCAGGTGAAGTACACCTCTAATCGCTCCCACTCCCTGAGTGGAATTGCTCTGTGGTTGTGCTCTGGTCTGTTTAATCAGATTAATCCGACACCAGTAGTACAATTGCCTGTTCTGCCCCCTGCTGACTGCAGGATGGCCCTGCTGGATACTTACTAGGGCTTTATCCAGCCTTCTTTCAGCTATCTCCAGGCCTTGCCTTAGAACGAGATGCTCTTGGCCATCTGAACTCTCTGCAGTGTAATGTCGGAAGCCCTGTCTGGGCTGAGGAAATCAGTCATGTTTAAAACATAGAATTGTAGGACTGGAAGGGACCTCAAGAGATCTTCTAAGTCAGTCCCCTGCACTCAAGGCAGGACTATTATCTAGACCATCCAACATGTTAACTAGCCCTTTTAAAACACTACTTTACAACTGGTGTAAGTAGTTGAACACCCTAAAATGTGTTATCTGGTCATGGCTGACCCTAGGACAATCTGGTCATGGCTGATCCTAGGACAACCTTTCTCCTCAGTCTAGACAGGGCTGTCTTATTGCCTGTAACTGCCCTGGTCCGATTCAGATTCCCACCCTGCATTCCCTTGCATAGACGTAGGCTTCTCTCAGATACGTGGGTGCGTTTGCTTAACTCTGTGATCTGCTTATGTGCCTAAGAATTACAGGGTCCCGAGACAGCCTGTTAACACCAGGAGTGGCTACTCCGACTAGCTGCATTCCTCGCTGCTGTAGGCCTTGGATCAGCCAACAAGCGAGGCCTCCTCTCCCTGGGGGACACGTCCCCATTTGAATCAGTGGAGGGTCTCTGGGGAGGGGCCCCCACTTGCTGGCCCTGGGATGCACTTGCCACAGGCTGCAAGGTTGATCTGGCAGGGGTGGCTGCAGGGAAGGGAGGCTCTTGGTTCATTGCTTGTTGGGCTGGTGCTGTGGGTGGGTTGGGGCGTCTTTACGTTCTAATTGAGAGCGCTGAGCGTGCAATGGGCTGGTCCCAATCAGAGTAAAACACAGTAGCGGAGAGCAGGCACGCCGCCCTCGACTGCACAATCACTCCAGAGCAGCCGACAGAACACTCATCATTTCTTTAAACAGCTGCTGGCCCATGTGGGGAAGCAGCTGATGGAACTGGGACTTGCACCAAACATGGCTGCTATCAAACCTTCGCAGGTTAGCCGAGAGTCTTCAACAGTTGTGTTCCCTAAAGGTCTCACTTCGGGGAACGGCCTACGCAGGGTTTGGGGAGCTGGCCCCTAGTCATGCCCGTTGGTGGGGCACACTGTTCTGTATCCAAGCTAGAATGAGCCTTAGAAACGGGCTGGATTCACGTCAATCAGCAAGCAGGAAACTTTAAATCATCGTAAGTACATAAGAATGGCCATACTGGGTCAGACCAAAGGTCCGTCCAGCCCAGTATCCTGTCTACCAACAGTGGCCAATGCCAGGTGCCCCAGAAGAAGTGAACCTAATAGGTAATGATCAAGGGGGGAGGGATAGCTCAGTGGTTTCAGCATTGGCCTGCTAAACCCAGGGTTGTGAGTTCAATCCTTGAGGGGGCCACTTAGGGATCTGGGACAAAATCAGAACTTGGTCTTGCTAGTGAAGGCAGGGGGCTGGACTCAATGACCTTTCAAGGTCCCTTCCAGTTCTAGGAGATGGGATATCTCCATTAATAATAAAAGTGATCTCTCTCCTGCCATCCATCTCCACCCTCTGACAAAGAGAGGCTAGAGACACCATTCCTTACCCATCCTGGCTAATACCCATCAATGGACTTAACCTCCATGAATTTATCTAGTTCTCTTTTAAACCCTGTTATAGTCCTAGCCTATAGTCCTTGCTTTGCATTTGTATTTTTGAGTTCTTTGCCAAAAGAGGCTGATGCTTGTTGACTGGTAGAACCTGGTACTTTTGGCTATACTCTCGACACACTTATTTAAGCAGTTCTATAGCTTAACATCAGTTTATTCGGTGTCCTAGTTTTTACTCTGTTATACTAGAAGCTAGTGAATAACCTACTTCATTTTTATCTGTGTCGAGCTGCATTTGGATGGAAATTGGATTTCAGTTAATTCCATAAACAGTCTTTTCAAATTGTTTGTATTCAGCAAAACTACTTTGAATATCCTGGATACGTAAGAGGAAAAATAAGTGTCAAAACAACTTTTGCACTTAAAGGTCCTTTTAATGAAAGGAAATATGGTATTAACTGTAGCCACTGAAAAAACAACGAGGAATCCTTGTGGCACCTTAGAGACTAACAAATTTATTTCCTGGTCACCCTGTTCTGCAAGTTTTTAAAGCTGGCAGGTCTGATCTCATCTCTCTCCCCTTGTTTCTGTTCCGAGACGGGCAGAGGGAAAACAAGCTTTCTGCCTTTCCAACCCCCAATAGGTTTCTGGACTTTGAATGAGCTGATCATTGAACTGCATTAATTGAATGAACTGATGAGAATATTCTCCCTGCATCTGCACAAGAGGCGACTGCTATCAAAAGCTGGTTTAACGCTTCAGCCAACTCTGGTTCCAGGTGCTTCGCTGGTGATTTCCACCAGTTCAGTGGTTTGAGTTTGGCAGCAAACGTGCTGTTTGTTGGATATTTTTTTAATGCTTTGAACAAGTTTAGGTGGTAAATTGTCATAATTTCATTTTAAATGGGGTTATTTTTTAACATTGAAATAAACCTTTTTTTAAATCTGTGGTTGCCTGCCTAGGAAGTGTCCACGGAAGGAGGAAATGTCTCCATGTGAGAGTCTGTGCTTCCTAGAGTCGTTTTCCCTGGAGAATGCGAGATTTGGGATTATGATGCGGTTTTATATGCCGGGAGGGATCTCCCCTCCCCTCCTATTGGGTCCTGTACAGTCTTTCCCTCTAATTTTTCCCACCCATGTGCGGAATGAATTTGTTATTTGCACCAATGGTGCAATGTGTGACACCTCACCGCAATATTGGTGCACCATAACAAAATTCATGTGGTGGGGCCGAAGGGTTCGGTATGTGTGTGTGTGTGGTGCGGGGGGGAGAGACAGGGCTAGGGCAAAGGATTAGGGTGCAGGGGTGTGAGGGCTCCAGCTGGGGGTGTGGGCTCTGGGGTGGGGCTGGGGATGAGGGGTTTGGGGTGCAGGAGGGTGCTCCGGGGCTACGTCAGGGAGAGAGGACTCCCCCCTCAGCGCTCTCTCCACACAGCAGCACCTGAGCTCGGGGGGAAGAGGTCCCTCTCCACATTGCGGCAGCTCCGTGTCTGGGGCTGCACGATAGGCACTCCTCTCCTGGCAGGTGCAGGCCAGGGGAGGGGTGCCCCGATGGTGGCTGGGGCCGGGTTGCCCCAGCTCCAGCAGGTTGGGGACCGGCTAGGTTAGGGGCGGAGAAGGGGCACTCCTCCCCTAGCCTCAGGAGGTCCCCTGGGTGGGTTCCCTGAGCGCCTGCGTGACACTAAGAAGTCTGCTGCACGGCCGCGCAGCTTACAGGGAACTTGGGTCCTGTACTGTTAGGGCTGCCAACCCTCCAGGATTGTCCTGGAGTCTCCAGGAATTAAAGATTAATCTTGAATTAAAGACTGTCATGTGATGAAACCTCCAGGAATACAGCCAACCAAAATTGGCAACCCTGTACTGGATAGTGCTTCCAGATCACTGCCGCGCCGCGTCCCTCTGAGCCTAGCGGGAGAGGGGAATCTGGCTGCTGGAGCTTTGGTTGTCGCTGTACAGGCTGGGACTGCCTGGCCAGCTGGTCTGTTCCAACAGGCTTTTCGTAGAAGCCACATCGGTGCCAGCAACGTGGCTGGCGCAAGGACTGGACTGACGTGGGGCTAGTGGAGCTTTTCGTTTGCAAGCCCCCAGCCCAGGTGCTCAGTGAAAGTTAGAACCATCTGTTAGCTTAGGTGAAGCAAGTCAGGCTTGACAAAGACCTGGCTGGGATGATTTAGTTGGGGTTGGTCCTGCTTTGAGCAGGGAGTTGGACTAGATACCTCCTGAGGTCCCTTCCAACCCTGGTATTCTATGATTCTAAGTCGACGATCTCCGTCCAGGTGGGGACACATCCATTGAACAGGGGGTGGGAGGCTTGCTCTCTTGATGCCCGTGCTGTATCTGAGCTGTGGGTACTGGACTTGAGTCTCCAGAGCTGTCAGCTGACCCCTTTCGCCTCAAATCACTGGCTGAGGCGGATCTACAAGTGCTGATTCAGTGATGTCTGTTAGAGGGGTGATGATTTTATCAAACAACACTTCACACAGGCGAAAGCTCTAGTATCGACCCAGCAAAAGAGTGTGGGTGTAGTTATACCGGCCAAAACCTCTTCTCGTGTAGCTCACTCCAGATCACTGCCCCTCCTGCGTGGCGTAGATAAGCAGTGATTGTCTGAACATCCCATCTGGCTGGCCACGACTGCTCCTGTAGCCTCCTAGACAGATTCAGACTGGAAATAAGGGGTAAACTTAGAACTGTGAGAGCGATTAACCATTGGAACAACTTACCAAGGGATATGGTGGATTCTCCATCACTGGCAGCAGTTAAATCAAGACTGGCTGGTTTTCTAGAAGATCTGCTCTAGGGATTACTTTGGGGCAGTCCTCTGGCCTGTCTTATGCAGGCGGTGAAACTAGATCAGTGGTTCTCAACCTGTTTACCATCATGGGCCACATATGCAGTTCCCTGAGTTATGTGGGCCACATCCACAGGATATATATACTATCTGTATGGCCTGGAGGACGTCACATGGGCCACAGTTGTGTGCTGAGTGGTTGAGAACCACTGGACTAGATGATCACCATGTTTATCAGGCCTCCCTGGGGACTGCATGGTTCATTACTGGCAGTGGGGGCAGCCTGGTATGGATTGCAAAGATCTCCAGGTACCCAGAGAGCGTGAGAGTAGCTTTCTTCCTGCCACTGAAACAGGTCTTGGGGGCTGCTAGAGAAAATGGCCCCAGCAGAAGGTAGGATGGCAAAGTGATTCTGGGGGCAAGGAGAGAGGCATTGGACATGTTGGGGTGGTCGGTGTAATCCAACTGTAAATGTCCTTAGTATAAAGTAACCCATTCAAGCAGCCCTGGGAGGGTTGCTTCGGGATCTAAGGTGTTACTCCTGTCTGGAACAGGTGAGTTTCCTCTGAAACCAGAGCTGATTCTCCTACTCCCCTTCCTCCCCACCAGGAAGAGGAGACGAAGCGGCTGCTGGAGCCTGTCAGCCCCCCCAACAAGGTGTTAAATGGAGCTGATCAAAACTATTGCAGTGTCCCGTCAGCCCGCACGGATGAGCAGGCCATGCTGTCGTCCATCCTCGCGAAGACGGCCACGTGAGTCGTAGCCGGGAGCCGCGGCCCTGCTCGTGGGGTAGAGGGGTATGCCAGCTTGTGGGGCAGTGGTGGAGGGGCCTGTTCCGGCAGCAGCCAGGGCATGTGCCAATGGGGTGCTTTCCTCTGCCCCATCAGGGAGGCTGAATGCTAACAGATGGCTGAGTGCTCGGACATTATACCCACGTCCCTCTGTGGCAAGTCACTTAGTTTGGTGTCAAAATGCCATCGGGACACGTCATCCTAGCATGGTGTGGTTGGAGCCAGGATGTAGGTTCTGGTCTCACCTCTGCCACTGACTTGTGTGGTCTTGAGTATGTCAACCTGTCTGTGGCTCAGTTTCTCTATGTAGCCAATGGGAGATGGGGAGAGGTTGACACCTATAGGGGAAGTCGCATTGACCGATGAATAGGGCACTGGTCTGGGAAAGAACAGGTTAGAGACTAGTTAGATGTATTCAAGTCGGCAGGGCCTGATGGAATTCACCATAGGGTAATAGCTGAAGCAATCTCAGAACCATTGCCAATCATCTTTGAGAACTCATGGAGGACGGGTGACATCCCAGAGGACAGGAAGAGGGCAGATATAGTCCTGGTTTTCAAAGGGAGGAACAAAAATGACCTGGAGGATTATAGACCGGTCATCTTAACTTCAATACCTGGAAAGATACTGGAACAAATTAATAGACAATCCATTTGTAAGCACCTAGAGTATAAATAGGATTATAAGGAATAGCCAACATGGACTTGTCAAGAACAGATTATGCCAAGCTAACCTAATTTCCTTCTTTGACAGAGTGACTGGTCTAGTGGATGGGGAGGGAAGCAGTAGAGGTGGTAGATCTTGATTTCAGTAAGGCTTTTGACACAGCCCCACATGATATTCTCATAAGCAAGCCAGGGAAATGTGGTCTAGATGAAATTACTATAATGTGGTACACAACTGGTTGAAAGACCGTACTCGGAGTAGTTATCAGTGGTTCATTGTCAAAATGGGAGGACTGCTATCTAGTGAGGTCTTGTAGGGTTCAGTCATGGGGCCCGGTACTACTCAATATTTTCATTAATGACTTGAATAATGGAGTAGTGTGTATGCTTATAAAATTTCCAGAGGACACCGAGCTGGGAGGAGTTGCAAGCGCTTTGGAGGACAGGGTTAGAATGCAAAAGGGCCTTTCCAAATCAGAATTGGTCTGAAATCAACAAGATGAAATGCAGTAAAGACAAGTGCAAAGTCCTTCACGTAGGGAGGAACAATCAAATGCATAACTGCAAAATAGTGACTAACTGGCTTGGTGGTAGTGCTGCTGAAAAGGATCCTAGGAGGTTATGGGGGATCAGAAATTGAATGAGTCAACAACGTATTGCAGTTACAAAAAAGGCTAATGTAATTCTTGAGTGTTGTATGTACGAGACAGTAGGGAATTGTCCCACTCGACCCAGCCATAGTGTAGCCTCAGCTGGAGTACTGTGTCCACTGGAAACACACCTGCTCAATGACCATTCCGCATTAAGTCTCAAAATGTAGTTTTGTAATCAAAATGTCGTGCGGCATAAAGTCAAAGTATCTTATGTCAACGTCATTACCTTTATCAACCAACTTTGTAATGTCTTTTATATCAAATTAGTTTGACAAGATTTATTTCCCTGAACTGATGATTTGCACTAACTACATTACCCTCCTTCAGTTCATAATTAATTGAGTCCCGTATCAACTGCTTCAATATCTTACCCAGAATTGATGTCAGGCTGACAGTCCTATAATTACTCAAGTCATCTCATTTACCCTTTTTAAAAATTGGCCCAACATTAGCTTTCTTCCAGTCTTCTAGAAGGTCCTCAGTTCTCCAAGATTTACTGAAAGCGAACTCCTCAGCCAGACCTCTTAAAACTCTTGGAAGCAAGTTATCTGGACCTGTTGACTTTAAAGTGTCTGTCTTTAGTAGCTTCTGGTTTAACATCCTCCAGAGATACTAGTGGAATGGACAGTGTATTATCTGCATCATCTTTCTTCCCCCAAATACAGAACAGAAGTATTTATTGAACGTCTCTGCCTATTCTGCATTAATATAGATAATTCTACTATTTCCATCTAGTAACTGACCAGTACCATTGTCAGGATTCTTTTTATTCCTAATATATTTTTAAAAAATCCTTCTTACTGTCCTTAACTCTGCTGGCTATAGATTTCTCCTTTTTTTCCCCTTGGCTTCCCTTATCAATTGTCTACAATTCCTAACTTCTGATTTATATTCATTACTCTCAACATCCCCTTTCTTCCATTTGTTATATATACTTTAAACAAGCCCAACCTGCTCTGCTTCAGAATGACATCCTTACTACTTTATAGAAGCTTAAATTGCACAGAACATAGAAATTGTGCAGAGACCCTACAGTTCTCTGTAACTTCCCCTCTAACTGTAACACAGTCTTCCAAGCTGGGTCAGACCAAGCCCATGGAATGTGTAGTGCCTGACTCTGATGCTGACAAACACCTGTCACAGCCTATGCTAATAGGCTGCCGAGCTCCTTGAGTGTATGGAAGGGAGTTCTAACCCAGCAGAGATGCCCATCTGTGTATCAGTCTAGCTATAATGTTGTCTCCAAGGTGCTTTACCATCAAAAGCAACAACTCTAGACAATGTATCAAATACAACTCCATTGTGGGCTACAAAACTAGGGCTGATTTGGCTTGTCGCACTGTGTCTGGGGGAGGATTTTATAGCTCCGGAGTGTAGTCACTGAAGGTTCTAGACCATTTCGGCTTGGTAAGCAGGGTTTACTCGCTGGATCCCCAGCTACCATGGGGGGATAAGGCAGCCGAGTGGCTGAGCTGGGCTCTGTGCTGTTCACGCAGGCGCTCACGGTCCCCCAAGAGCAGGCTTTCTGCAGGAATCACTGGGCAGGATTCTCTGGCCTGCTTCCTGCAGGAGGTTGGACTGGATGGTCGTGGTGGCCTGGATCTGTGAATCTCTTCCACAGTCCTGGCCATGGTGCGAGAACTAATGAGGTCTGGGAGGCAGGAACCCCTGAGCCCCTCTGGCCTTGGCGAGTTGCTTAACTCTTCCCAGCCCATCCGTGAAATGGAGGGAATCTGAAGATGGTCCTGGCTCAAACAAAAGCTTGTCCTTGGTTTAAAGCACCCCCAGCTGCCAGGCTGCCAATGCAGGGGCTGGGGGGCGTAATATGGTCACAGGCATCCCTCTGCTTTCCGCACTAGCTGCAGGCGGCAGAGAAGCCCTGCTGCTAAGAGGACGGCAGGGACTAAGCCTTGGTGCTCGGCTCCCTCTTAGTAAGGAACTAGAGAGTGGGAGCTCGTCACTGCCCATCTGTACCGTAGCACCTTCCATCTGAGGATCTCAAAGCGCTTACTCCTTACAACCCCTGTAAGGGAGAGAGGAGGATCTCTCCCCACTTTACAGTTGGGAAGCTGAGGCAGAGGTTAAGTGACATGCCCAAGGTTACAGCACTAGGCTGTGTTAGAGGCTGGAGTAGAACCCAGATCTCCTGACTCCCAGTGCTTTAGCCTTCTCGGCTGAGTCTGACTCCAAAGCTAGTGAGACGTGCAGGCGGCTCAGTGACGCGTCCATGCAGTGAGCTCGTGGACTGGAATGAGTCTCGGTGCGATTCAGCCGACTACCGTGCCACTTGGAGACACTTAGCTTCATAGAATCTTAGACTATCCGGACTGGAAGGGACCTCAGGAGGTCATCTAGTCCAGCCCCCTGCTCAAAGCAGGACCCCCCCAACCGATGGGGTGGGTCTGTGCAGGCTGGGGGGTTTGGGGTGCAGAAGGGTGCTCTGGGCTGGGATCAAGGGGTTCGGAGGGCAGGAGGGGGCTCTGGGTTGAGGCAGGGAGTTGGGGTGCAGGGTGGGGGACTCAGGGGTGCAAGCTCTGGGTGGGGCTTGCCTCAAGCAGCTCCCGGAAGCAGTGGCATGTCCCTCCTCTGGCTCCTATGCGGAGGTGTGGCCGGGCGGCTCTGCACGCTGCCCCGTCCGCAGGCGCCGCCCCCGCAGCTCCCTGAAGCAGTGGTTCCTGGCCAATGGGAGCAGGGGGCGGCGCTTGGGGCAGGGGGCAGCATGCGGAGAGCCCCCTAGCTGTCCCTATGTGTTGGAGCTGAAGGGGGGATGTACCGCTGCTTCCAGGAGCCGCGCAGCAAGCCCCTGACCCTGCTCCCCAGCAGGAGCTCAAGGGCCAGATTTAAAGGCCTGACGGGCCAGATGTGGCCCATGGGCCGTAGTTTTCCCACCCCTGGTTTATAAAGTCATGTGAGTTACCCCACCAAGTCTGTTATTCCAATCACTGCATAGTTCCTTGACTGTGCCAGGACTTGGAATCCTTCCTGGTTGTTTCGCAGGGTGCTCGCATTCATGTACAGGCACCTAGGATAACTAGCCGATTGTTCTGCTTTCTCAGTATGAATCAGGAGACCTCCGCTCTTGCACCTTCCTCCTTGTGTTTCCTCCCAGTATCCCACTTACTGCAGGGCTTAGGTCATCATCCCTTGGTTCATAACAGAACCAAGCTGCCCCTGCCCCATCAGCGATGCCCCATCTTCAAAGGGGAGGGTATTCACCAACTGTGGTGCCTGGCTCTCTGCACTGGCGAGGGTTTGATCCAAGGGCGTGGGTGGGCCGTGATGTCTCAGGGAGTTGGGGCAGGAGACGAGAGCCACCCACTAACAGCCGAACCTGCATCTTGTATCTTTCCCCAGTAACATCATTGATGTGTCGGCTGCAGATTCCCAGGGAATGGAGCAGCATGAGTACATGGACAGAGCCAGGCAATACAGGTAAAGGACTGTCCCTGGGTGGGGTGACAGGATCCAGGGCTGCCCGGTTGTAGGTGGAAGAACTGGGGGTGTAATGCGCCCTGCGTTCCAGCCGTTATTCACTCCCGAGGCACCGTGGGGAGCAGTGGGTGTCTGGCCAGGGAATCCCAGCTGTGTGTCGGGCCCCAGGGTAGTGGGGAGACATCTAAAAGTGCCAGCAAAACCTAACGTATGGCAGGTGATTGGGGGTGGGGGTGGGAAAGGGGCCCTCCCATCTAGCATCCTCACCCACCCGGCCTCATGTTGAAGAAGCCAAAGGTTGCACTGGCCTGTCTTTCTTGGGCCCTTTACAGCGGGCTCTGATACTGATGAGACCCAGGCCCTGCCGTCTTCCATCAACCTCTGTCCAACCCACTGACGCTCAAGCCCAGCTCTACTGGGCGTCTTTCGGATGGAAGCAAAGGCCCTCAGGTTCCTGAGCCATCTAGCTCCACCCTAATGAACTGGGTATTTGGCAGCTGCGCTTGGCTGGCCCTCGGGACAGGCCTCGTGCCGGGTGTTGGGATGTTTAAACACTGCTCCTGCGTGAAGTATGTCTGTGTTCTCCGTCTGAGGGAAAGACGGGGAGGATCCAAGTGGGCCCCCTCCACAGCTGGAAGGCTGGTTGGGTGTGCGATGCCCCCCAATGATCCCCTTCCTGGGCCTGTCCCCGCATTGTGTGAGTGCAGTCAGCCTCCTTTCCCTCGGGCTGCCCTGCAGAGGGGGCGGTCAGTTCCGTGTTACCCGGGGGGGCTGACTGCACTGCAGGGGACTCTGCCCGCTGGGAGCTCACTGCTGGCTCTCTGCTCTCCCCTGGCTCTAGCACGCGACTGGCAATGCTGAGTAACAACCTGACGCACTGGAAGAAGCTCCCGCCTCTGCCGTCTCTGACCAGCCAACCGCATCAAGTGCTAGCGAGCGAGACTGTCCCCTATCCAGACTTACAGCAGGTGAGGAGCCTGGGGCAGGGATACCAAAGATCTTTGAGTGGCTCCCTGCCACTTCCCCCTGGGGTCTGTCCAGTTCTAACTCTCCAGGCACTGGGGATCACCTTGGGAGATGATTCCCCTGTCCCAGAGATCTTGCTCTTGGCAAGCTTTCCCTCCGCCTCAATTTCCCTTTGCTCAGTTTCATCCCGTTCCTAGTTTTACTACGTGAAAGCCAAACCTTCCACTCCTTCCCTGCTGGATACACCACCCCAGTACAGGTGGTGGCCCTGCTCCTCTTTAGATGCTTTGTGCTGGCTCTACAGATCCTGTTTCTGCTCATCCCTGCTGTCGTGTGTCCCCCCGCTTCTCCCTCCAAACTTCTAAATGTGGATCTTCTGACTGTAAAAGTGGCACCGTAGCCTCAGGGTTCCCTTCCGCTGCAGGTCAGATTTGTGCAGTTGAAAAGTTAGACGTCTCCGACTGCTGTCGCCACAAACTGCCCTGGGATGTGAGCACCGACGTGGGCTCCTTCCTCCTTGTGCCTCTTCTCCGCTGATGCAGGCTGAGCAGAGTCCGGTGCGGTCAGTGGGTTTGCACAAGTGTAACGGGAACTGGGCAAACGATTCTCTTGCTGATGCACAAGAAGGAACAGGCCCCAAAGCTGGATTGGCCCAACGGGCCGAAGAGGAAAAACACTGTGGTCGCTAGTCAGCGCCTCGGACCTGCTCCCTGTGTGTGACTTGGAGCTGGCGGAGTTACGCCGGTCCTGTTTTAATGCCTTCCCAGCCAGCAGTTCCATTGCTGCCTCGGTCAGAACACGCGAGCCCGTGTGATACGAACGCCATGGTGTCCGCGCAAACCTCCATCGGCCACATCAGGCTGCCTGGTAAAGCAGGATGACGCCAGCTGTTCCTGTGCTACCTGGGCCCAGAGGAGCATGTAAAAACATCCTGGCCCCCCACAGACACATTCGCATTTTAAAGTGAACCTGCCCATGCGTCCATGCATGGAGTAATGGCACTCCAGCTGCCTCGCCGCTCGGTGGGTTTTATCCCCTTCCCAGCTGGCTTAGTAAATCACCGTGCACTGCCAGTGCCCCCCAGCATGCCTGCTGCGTAGTGCCTATAGATCTCTCTTGATCTGTATTTAGGAGCAAGCACACTAGGAAACCACAGTCTCTCCTTTCTAAGCCCTGTTGCTACTTGCCACCAGCTGAGGTGGCAGCAGGAGCGAGGTGCTAGCAGGAGCGAGGTGCTGGCTTGTGAAAGGCCAGGGTTCAGGAATGTAGACGGACTTTCTTCCACTGAGCCCTCTTGCCCTCAGTCCAGCGAAGCAATGGGCCAGATTAGCCAGGGCTTCTAGAACTATAGACACGCTGAGCCCGTCCCACCTCGGGCTCTGCTCTGAGCAGATTTCCTACCTCACCAGGGTTTGGCCGGGAACAAATGGTGGTGCCGTCTCAGGAGACGGCCTTTGTTGCCTGTCGGTGCTGAATCAGTCCTCCAGCACGGAGTAAGAGGCGCTGTGCTGCTGGAGACATCTCCTTGGGGATAAGATATAAATGTCGTGGCTTTGACAAAAGATGAGCCGTGTGAGTGTTGGCGCCGATGTCTAGGGCGAATTCCAACTCTGGCAACTGCTTCCAGTTCCATTTGGATACATTGTCCCCCTCCTGTCCTGCGCTGTCCTATGCAGCACTAAATAGCTCCCCCATCCCACTCCAGAGGGGGCTGCATGCTTGTAGTGCGTGAATGCACTCCCTGGGGAAAGCTTGTAAGTTTGTAACGCCCTTGGGATGAAACGCTTAGATTATCTGTGGGAAAATGTTTCAAACTAAGTTGCTGCTGTTCCTTGGAAACGTAGCTCCAACGGAGTGGCAAGCTGCCATGGGATGTAGTCCATAATGAGCACACCTCTTGAGTTTGGGTCCAAGATCCCATCACCTTGGGGGTCTCTGCCTTTAGTGGTGGTTGGAGGCTCTCTAAAATGAGCCTCCAGGCACTGAGCTGTCTGCTAGTTTTGTGTGATGTGGGGTCAGTGTGGCTTACCACTGGAGCTGTCTAAAAGCTCCTGCCAAAAATCACGATAGTCTGTTTTTTACCACTAAACACAATGTTTTGCAGCAAATGTCTGCTTTCTGTGGGCAACTTCAGCTCTTGCTAAAAAGTCAAACACCTGAAAACCAAAACTTTCCATTCAGAAATGTCTAAACGTTATGTGACACTTTTTGATCAACACAGTGTTTGCAATTCCCAAATCAGGATGTTTCTTTTAATTCTGTTCTGAGGCTAAACCTCATTCTTCTGAGCTGCCACAGTGTCCATGGGAGTTGTAGTTTGAGTAGCTTGTACTCCCATTTTCCTCTATGGGATGAACTCCTTGGCTGGACTACATTTCCCAAGATGCATCACAATGGGTCAGCAAGAGGGAAGTCTGATGCATCATGGGAAATGTAGTCACACCAGGCAAGCCATCCCCTGGAGACAATGGAGTCAGGAGGCACCCAAACTGTAACTCCCACAAGGCTGTTCAAATGGACCCAGTCTAATGTTAAACTGACTTGAAACCAAGGTGGCGATTTGGTCTGACAAATGGAAGTGTTTTCATTCAGGTTGACGCAATAGAACGTTCACTCTGGTTTCCGGCACAGTTGAATTTTTCCAGGGGGCGGGAGGGACACTTGTTCTGACCAGCTCCACTAACCACCAGTAGAAGGCTCTAAGACTGCTGCGAGCCCCAGAATTTAAAGTGAGCGTCCGGTCAGCTTTGTGACTAAGGCCTTGGGTGGGTTCTCCTCTCCCTTGGTTCTAGGGAGCTCTGAAGGCCTCTTGGGCCGGTAGCTATGTGGAAACCCTGTTCAGTTGCCATAGCTGGAAGGTGGGGGATGGGGAGGAGGGTGCAGTGGGGCTTCCCCGATCAGAGCTTTGTGGGGCGATCCAGGTGCTGCCGCCGCCAATGGTATCGCTTGTTTTGTTTGCCTTTACTGTGGCAGCGTGTGAATGCTATTGGATCGCATGCGTGCGTCAGGAAGGGGAAAGGTGATCTCTGCGCCGGGAGCTCACAGCTGGGATCCCTGCCTCTGGGCTGGAGCAGTCTAACAATAAATGGAGCATCCCAGGGAAAAGGTGGCTGAGACGAGGGCGGCCGGAGCATGAGCAGTGCCGACTTCCCCCGTGCTGCCCTTCCGATGTGCCTAGAATGGCTTGGTCAGCGGCGTCTGCTGAGATTAAGATGGGGGGGCTCTTCGGGACGGGGTGTAGAGACTCTCTGTTCTGCAGGCAGTGGCTGTAATGGCTTTAGCAGGTGAGTGATCCCGCTCCAAGCTGTCACTCACGCCGCTGCCCCTGGTTCTTGCCCACAGGTCTCCCGGATAGCCGCCTATGCCTTCAGTGCGCTCTCGCAGATCCGAGTGGACGCGAAAGAAGAACTGGTTGTACAGTTTGGGATCCCGTGAGCACGCTCGCCCGAGAGCACCTCTTTCACTCGTTTTTTTTCTTTGCTTTTTTTCCTCCCTCCAATCGGCGTCTCGCCGCTACGGAACTTGTACATAGCCCAGATGTCCGACTAATCACAAAGGAGACAATAACCACCACTTAGAAGGCCAGCCTGCTCCAGGCCTTCCCTTTCTCTGGTGTGGGTGGGGTGAGGCAGGCCAGGCCAGTGTAGATGGGTTGGGGGGAGGGGCTTTATCACATAGGAAGCCTTTATTGCACAGTGTTGACCACAAAGGGAAGAATCTCTCTAGTCACTGGAGCGGCCCTGGGGAAGGAGTAGGGGCAGCGCGGCCTCCTGGCTCTTCAGTCAGGGCAGATTGCAGTATTTGTACCTAGCTGCCACCTGTTGCGTTATCGGTTGGGGGCGGGGGAAATGGTTGCGTTCACAGTGACACATTGGAAATTCACCCCACGTAGCATTGGTTTAAAAGCTTTCCCACGACGATCATGGTTAGTTTCAGGGTGGGGCAGGGCTGAGTTGTATTTTTAAAGGAAGCCCAGCAACGAATTGTGGCCACCGGGTCTGAGGCTCTGCTCGCAGGACTGGCTGTTTCTAACACCACTTGTTTTTACATGGTTGAACCTTTGTGTTTTAATTATTATTATTGTTTTTTTGCCACCATAGATAAAATACATTCATCCAACCCTCCCAGTCTCCTCTGTCCCTTCTTTCCAAGCCACATCCCACGAGCTTGTGTGGAGATCTTGGGGGAGAAGGAGCTGGCAGGGTCTGCCAGGAGGATCTGGTCTCGTCATCCAGCATAATGGAGCTGGGAACCAGTTAGTGGCCTGAGTTGTGGTCACACCCCATGCGATGGGCTGTGATTTAGTAGACGCGTCGAACAACCCATCTCCATTGCCGGGACTGTCCGACTCCCTCACCTTGCACTGTTGACTTGTTCCCTGACCTCTCTGCGATGAGCTCGTCTTATAAACGCCAAGCCTTCCAGCCGCATGGCGGTGACGAACGCCCCAGGTACAGTGGCGTAGTCAGGTGGAGTGATCAGAAAAAAGGTACCACCCGCTGTGGCGCCTGTACTCACTGGGTCTTCGGCAGCACCTCGACGGCGGGACCTTCACTCGCTCCGCGGGGCTTCAGTGGCGGGTTCTTCAGTGCCACCGAAGACACCCGGAGCTAGCGAAGGGCCCGCCGCTGAAGAGCCAGAGTCCCGCCCCGTCAGTAAAAGCGCCGCCGGGTGAGTAAAAGCGCCGCAGCGGGTGGCACCTTTTTTTGTGAGTGAGTTAAAAAGCGCGCGGCGCTTTTACGGACGGGGCGGTGCTCTGGGTCTTCGGCAGCACCGAAAGACTCACTGCCGAAGCCCCGCGGAGTGAGTGAAGGTCCCGCCGCCGAAGACCGCGCCACAGCGGGTGGTGCATTTTTTTTTGTTTTTGTGAGTGAGTTAAAAAGGCGCCACTTTTGGGGAATGCGCTCAGGGGGAGCGGCCGCTGCCCCCCCCCTAGTTATGCTACTGCCCTGGTATAATTCATACTTGGGGGGGCCCTACCAAATTCACAGCCATGAAAAACATGTCACGGACCGTGAAATCTGGTCTACCCCCGTGAAATCTGGTCTTTTGTGTGCTTTTACCCTCTACTATACAGATTTCACGGGGGAGACCAGCCTTTCTCAAATTGGGGGTCCTGACCCAAAAGGGAGTTTCGGGTGGTCACAAGTTTATTTTAGGGAGGATTGTGGTATTGCCACCACCATTTCTGCACTGCCTTCGGAGCTCGGTGACTGTTGGCCAGGCGCCCAGCTCTGAAGGCGGCGCCCCGCCAGCAGCGGTGCAGAAGTAAGGGTGGTAATACCATCCCAGGCCACCCTTACTTCTGCACTGCTGCCTTCAGGTCTCCTCACTCTGCCTAAACCAAGCCCGCAACCTGTCACAGCTGCCCTCGCCCATCCTCGTTGAAGGCAAAGTGACCCCCTGATGGGGGTACTTGGAGTTCAGAATTCAAGGCCAGCTTTCCCCTTAGGCCTTAGCTAGGCTGTGCAATAACAGGGCAATCCAAGCAGCTTTCAACTCCCCGCATGCAGTAGGTCAGTATTAAACACTTCATAAAGGGGAAACTGAGGCACTGGGGTTTAAGGGACTCGTCCAAGCACGCTGACTCCCAGTCCTGGCCGTGATTGTCCCTCCCCCCCCATTCTGGTCATCAAAGCAGGCAACTGTGGGCAATGTTAGTTTCTAGCACGGTTCTAGTCTCACAGGAAGGATTTTCAAATCTTCTCCTCTGACCCTGGCCAACTGCTGACTCTGAACTCTGTTTCCTGCCCAGCTGTGGGGAACTGCTTGTCAAGCTGCCTCAGAGTAGCTCCCAAACAACCCATGCTGGCTTCTTCACATGCCACCCTGGCGGCTTCTGCCTGCCACCAGAAATGCTCCTGCTATAAACGTGAGACCCAGAGGCGGTCCTCCACCAGTGACTCCAGCTATGTCTACGTGTGCTGCAGTCAAACCTTTGATTGCAGTCTAGACGTAACTGGGCTGCTTTGATCCACCTAGTTTGAGTAACAGGAGCATACCCCGTATCTCAGGTGGGTTTAGGCAGTCTGCACTGCCACAACTTCTCCCATAGGCTTTGAGCTAGCGTGATCAAAGCTAACTCAGGTACATCTATACGGGTAGCAGTCCTAGGTGCTGGAAGTAGGGGTGCTCCTGCACCCCCTGGCTTGAAGTGCTTTCCATCATATCCAGCGTTTACAGTTTGGTTCAGCGGCTCTCAGCACCCGCACTACCCAAACTGTTCCAGCGCCCCTGGCAGCAGTCACAGCTTTGAGTGCAACAGAGACATACCCTCTGTTGTACTCAAAACCCACGTTCTGTGGGCCACAATCAATCTAACAGGCATTCAGATTGTCGAGTTGATGTGGACGAGCTGCACTGGCTTCAGATCAGATCGTCGGAAACGAAAGAACTGCATTTATCTGTAATACCCCTCTGGGGTAATCTAGACGTGTGACTGCAGCAAAACAAGGGTATGAAACCGCATCTCCTCAAGGCGGCTGGAGCAGTCCCACCAAACGTTGTATTGTCTGAATTTTTTTCAGTCCAGTAAGATTCTTGGAATTAAAAAATTCACTGGTTTTTCACTCAGTTGCTCTGCTCACAATTTGGATCCCTGCAATAAGGTGCTGATTTTTAACAGAGGGGACGATTGGAGCAGCCTCCCTTGGGCTGCTGCCGATTCTCCACATCGTAATCTTTAAATGGCTATTGGCTTTCTAAGGCTATGTCTACACTACCGCGGTAAGTTGACCTTAGCTACGCCACTCCAGATACGTGAATAACGTAGCTGGAGTTGACATAGCTTCCATCAACTTACCACGGGGTCCACACTATGCTGGGTCGACTTACCTTACTCTTCTTGTTTGGGGTCGACTGGAGAGCGATCTGGGGTCGATTTGGCAGGGCTTCACTAGACCTGCTAAATCAACCCCGGTGCATCGAGCCGGGGGTAGTGTAGATATACCCTAAGAGATGCTCCACTCAGCCACACGTTACTGGCCTTGCTGTAGGACCAGGGGGTGCAATTCTCTAGCCAGGGCTGTGTGCGGCAGCCTAGATGATCAGTACCCCCCTATGGAAATCATGGAGCCGTGTCAAGAAATTGGACCACTTACAAAAAATGTAAACTCCACGTGGACGAGAGTTGACGTGTTTAATAGTGCGCCAGCAAAACCGGGGCAAGGAGCCCTCAGACCATTAACCCAGGAGCTTCTTCCATAGTACCCCAGAGTGTCTCTCCCACCTGCTCCTGGACTAGCTGGTGGAGTTCATTCCTGGTCCTACGGACAAGGGATGTGGCAGACCGTGCACAAGGGCGATCACCACCCACTGTCACTCTGATTTGTGGAGCTGGCCTGAGCGTCCCATGCAGCCATGGCTTTGGGAGGCTGGCACAGCAGCATTAACACATCAGGGTCTCCTGAGAGAGGATCACAACGCTCTCTCTCTGCCGCCCCCCCCCCCCAATACCATCACTAAAGGGGTTGTCTTCTGCTTTAGCAAGGCTGGCAGCTGCTTGGGTCTGAAGTGCACTGAAGCCCATGGGCAAGCGCAGGGAATGTGGGGGCAGGGGTTTGTGCTAAAGGAGAGCTGGGAGTGGGAGGTGCAGCTTTGGCAGGCTGAATTTCACCCCCTTTGGCACCGTTTTTCCTCAGTCTGAGGAGACATTGTCTGCTGCAAGGCGCATCTGCTGGGCTGCATATCCCTGCAGGTGGGACAGTCTTCAGGGGGGGAGAAACAGGTGCTGTGCCATTTTGCCCCAGGGTAGAGGGAAGCCAGGCAGGTGCTACACCTCTCCCTTGCATGGCCAATGGCTCCTTGGGCACAGTTAGCAGCTGGTGTCACTTAGAGCAGCCCTGAGGTTGCTCTCAACTATGTCAGACCCAGGGTAGACCTAGCTACAGCTGGAACCCTGGCTCCCTCCCCACACTGTACTTACGGGAGAAGGGAGCCCCTAGGCCTGATCTGTAGCTCCATCGTATTTACCCCTCTTGGGGCCTTACCGAAGCCTCTCTAGTCACGGAAGTGGCCCTGGGGAAGCGGTAGGGGCAGTGAACAGCTGGAGGGGGGGTGGGGGGGGGGAGAGGTGTCTGGGAGGGGAATAGGTCTGACACCATGGAACCACTGCTAGCCCCCGGCCCCAACCTAGCCCCCTGGGTATGCACTGTCAGTTAATGGTCAGGGATCGGATTCCTGCTCTACACAGCCGCACCCACGGCCTGGGATGGTTCAAACATGCTTTGCCTCTGGGCAAACTCTGCCTCGGGGAAGACAAAGAGCGAGGTGACAATTTCCTGTTGGGGCTGGAGCAGTTGTGCTCGAAGCCTCTTGGAAAGTGATGACAGTGGCAGGCAGGGACTTGCATGGGGATGACTTGACTGGCCTGGGGCACAAGGGAAACCTGGCTGGCTCAGCTGGGAACGACTCTGAGCATTAAGCACTAATGCCCAGGGGGCAGGGCTGAGTTGTCCCAGAAGCTGCAGGCCCTGTGACTGATGGGAGCCCGTGAGTTCAATCAAATGGTCCTGTGGGACAGTCACTTACCAGCTTTCTTCCCCCAAAGGAGTCGGGGGCCTTCAGGCTCATCCCACCCCTGCTAGTGAGGAGACTGAGCCTTTGGAGGTGGGCTGAGCGTGTGATGAGGTTAGTGCCCGCAGGAGCGACTGGGCTCACACGGCAGAGCCCACCTGCCGGGG
The DNA here is from genome assembly GCF_011386835.1 of Chrysemys picta bellii. NCBI lineage: Eukaryota > Metazoa > Chordata > Testudines > Emydidae > Chrysemys > Chrysemys picta. The sequence continues at coordinate 347,906,758 of NC_088791.1, forward strand.
CCAGGGGAGGCAGGTTCGTGGAAGGCGGACAGTCCTGTCGTATGTAGCACTTAGAGCTGTTTGCCTCCCCGGGGCGGGGCCCCTCTCTTTGCCCCTGGGCTCTAGCCGGGGGCTGTGTCGGGGTGGTTCTGTGCCCTGGCTGCCTTTGGGTCTGATGTGCTGGGGGTGGAGGGTTGCACTGTACAGTCTAGCCATAGAGAACCCCCCTGAGCAAGCCTGGGGCACAAGAGCCTCCGGGAGTGGTGCTGCCCCATCCTCCCCGCGAAGGAAGCAGCCCGCGTGGGATCGCGGGCACCTCCTTACCACAGATGGACTCTCCCTGGCACCTCAGCAGGAGAACGGGGCTGGGACACCTTAAAGGAGTGCAGTGGGCAAGGCCAGCTCCTCCGCTGCTGGGGGCACAACCACCTCCTGGGAGGCCCAGGGCCCCATTTCTTCCCCCACCAGCTGCCTGCTGATCTCAGGAGAGGAGATGGGGCATTTCCCAGCCCCTCAGGAGAGCGGGTGGAGCGAGCCGAGCAGAGACCCTCTGTGCTAACAGTGGCAGGTGTGTACCCGGCCCACTGCCACGGCAGCCCTCCCCGTCCGTCTCCAGGGATGACTGAGCCCTGCCCCTTGTAGCGATTCATCGTCCTACCCTACAGAGCTCGAAGCCTTTATTCCTACGCTAACACGCGGGCTTTACGCTGCCCACCCCCGCGGGGCGCTGGGCCCCGTTGAACGGTGCGGATGCTGCTTCAGCCCGTCCCCTCAGTAGTTGTTCCGCCTTTTCTTGACCACCTTGGGTTTGACGTTCATGCGTCTCCAGAAGGTGGCGGTGGAGCGGTCCTGCTTCGTCACGCCGCTGAAATCGAAGGACTTCAGCTGGGGCAGCACGGACAGCACATAGCTCCTGTGGGAGAGCGGCCGGTCAGGCCCGGAACGGGGGCGGCTATCAGGCCAGGGCTACTCCCTGGCCTCCCCACTGAAATGTCGGGGGCTGCTTCTCCTCCCCTGCCCCCAGCTCACGCTGTACGCCCCAGCCTGGGCCTAGAGAAGCCCTCGGTAGTAGATGGAGGCCCTGCTTCCTCTCCCAAGGGGGCCAGAACGAACTGCTGCAATCCGTACTGCCCAGGAGTCCCTGATCTGCCTCCTTGCAGCCTGTCTCCTAGGGCCAGTCAGCACAGGGTGTCGGCTCGGGGTGCCTTGGGGATCATATTGGCACTGGGCCCCTGGAGCAGAGCAGATTGTATAAAATCAAGGGCAAGACCAGCGATGGGCTTCCCATGGGCTCCTCCCTGGCTGGGTGGATCTTGGCACCTACTCTGCAAGGGACTAGACCTGAAGAACAAATACAGCTCGTCAGCACCTCCGTTACCTGCTGCCGCTGCTCTCGGACCCTACTGCCTGACTGGGGTCGCACGTCTCCCGAAAGGGAGCAGGGTTAACGAACAGCTGGTCGAGCCCCGATAGTGGCGGCATCATTGAATTTCAAATCCGATGGGCCGGCCTGCTCCGTCACGCGTCTCGGAGCGATGGCAAGTGATTCTCCGAGGACCAGTCCAGAACCACTGCTTGGGGCCTACACAACTCCAGCGTGAGCGAGGAGACCGGGCAGGGACTCAGGGGATCTGGATTCTCTGCCCTGCCCTGCTGGTGACCTTGGGTGAGGTCTGGGGATGGACTTTCGCTATGTGAACGTGCAGTGCCCAGCACGATGGGACCCTAATCCTGCTGAGGGTCTCTGGCCCTGGCTGTCCTCTGGCACTGAGGAGAGGATCTGTAGACGCACATGCATGGGGCAGGCTAGCGCGTGAGCAGGGTTGACAGGAGCCGGGCCCAGCCTTTTAAAAGTTTTCCCTTGGCATGGTCTGGTTTGTGTATCCCAGAGGGGGCATGTGGGGTCTTGGGCAGGGCGTAGCAGGAGTCTATTGACTCCAGTGGAGGTGGATGGGGCCCTGAGCGAGTCTCTCTGGGCACCTTGGCAGCAGAGGGCAGAGAGCTGTTCCCCAGGGCTGGGTTCTTCTCTTTGCCCACTGTCCTTCCCTCTCCCCGACGCACTAGCTGGCTGAGCCCCTCTGCCCCACCTGTAGCCTTTCTCCTCCTCGATGGGGTTTCCGTGCAGGGTCAGCGTGCGCAGGCGCGGCAGGACGGCCAGCTTGTCCACCTCGCCGAGGTTCTGGATGCTGTTCCCATGCAGGTTGAGGGCCCGGAGGTCGGGGTACATAGTCAGCACCTGCAGCCACAGACCCCCCCAGCCCCAGTGAGGGAGGGCGTGGAGAGCCTGGACGCAAAGCAAGCCTCTCCCAGGGTATAAGCTGGGCCATAAGACCCCCCCGTCAAAAGCAACCCCAGCCGGGCTTTGCCTTTCCCTAGCCTCCTTCACCCCAGGATTCCACAGGGCTTCATGAGCATGGAGCAGGGACCTTCCCACAAACAAACCAGGGAACTGCAACCTCGCTGGAGCTACTGTAAGGTGGGGGCATAACTGGTTGAAAAACCGTTCCCAGAGAGTAGTTATCTGTGGTTCTCAGTCATGCTGGAAGGACATAATGAGCGGGGTCCTGCAGGGATCGGTTCTGGGTGCGGTTCTCTTCAATATCTTCATCAGTGATTTAGATAATGGCCTAGAGAGAACACTTATAAATTTGCGGACGATACCAAGCTGGGAGGGGTCGCAAGTGCATTGGAGGATAGGATTAAAATTCAAAATGATCTGGACAAACTGGAGCAATGGTCTGAAGTAAATAGGATGAAATTCAATAGGGACAAATGCAAAGTACTCTACTTAGGAAGGAACAATCAGTTGCACACATACAGAATGGGAAATGACTGTCTAGGAAGGAGTAAGGCAGAAAGGAATCGGGGGGTCATAGTGGATCACAAGCTATATATGAGTCAACAGCGTAACGCTGTTGCAAAAAAAAAAAAAAAAACATCATTCTGGGATGTATTAGCAGGAGTGTTGTAAGCAAGACATAAGAAGTAATTCTTCTGCTCTATTCCACATTGGTTAGGACTCAACTGGAGTATTGTGTCCAGTTCTGGGTGCCACATTTCAGGAAAGATGTGGACAAATTTGAAAAAGTCCAGAGAAGAGCAACAAAAGTGACTAAAGATCTAGAAAACATGACCTAGGAGGGAAGATTGAAAGAATTGGGTTTGTTTAGTCTGGAGAAGAGAAGACTGAGCAGGGACAGGATAATAGTTTTCAAGTACATAAAAGGTTGTTACAGAGAGGAGGGAGAAAAATTGTTCTCCTTAACTTCTGAGGCTAGGACAAGAAGCAATGGGCTTAAATTGCAGCAAGGGCAGTTTAGGTTGGACATTAGGAAAAACTTCCTAACTGTCAGGGTTGTTTAGCAGTGGAATAAATTGCCCAGGGAGGTTGTGGAATCTCCATCATTGGGGATTTTTAAGAGCAGGTTAGACAAACACCTGTCAGGGATGATGTAAATAATACTTGGTCCTGCCTTGAGTGCAGGGGACTGGACTAGACGACCTCTGCAGTCCTGTGATTCTATACATAAGCACCGACTCCATGGGTGCTCCGGGGCTGGAGCACCCACAGGGAAAAATTAGTGGGTGCTGACCATCCACCGACAGCCAAGCTCCCCTCACCCCCCGCCACACCGCCTCCTCCCCTGAGTTCGCCACGTCCCTACTCCTCTGCCTACCTCCCAGCGCTTTCCGCCTGGCCGCAGCCAAACAGCTGTTTGCAGTGTTCGCATGCACCAGGAGGGAGAAGGAGGAGTGGGAACATGGCATGGTCAGGGGAGGAGGCGAGGCCGGGGCGGGGATTTGTGGAAGGAGTTGGAATGGGGGCAGAGTTGGGGTGGGGACTTTGGGGAAGGGGTTGGAGCGGGGGCGGAGGGGGGGGTCAAGCACCCACAGGAAAGAGGGGAAGTTGGCGCCTAGGATTCTATAAGTGGGGCAGGACCACTATCCCAGCTCTGCGGAGTGGGAAACTGAGGCACAGGGAAGAGCTGGGACTCACCCAAGGCCCCACTGGGACCCAGCTGGGAAAAGCAGCCTGATTTTACCCAGAGCTTAGGGGACACACAATAGGGCTGTGATTTCTGAAAGAGCTCACCATTGGCCTGTCAGCCCCCCTTGAACTCCGGGGGGCTTTTACAATGGCAGCAGAGTTAGGCCAACACTGAGTCCCTCCGAGCTCCCCGCAGCTCTGACTGGCGGGGATCCCCTGAATCGCCCGAGTTCCCTAAAGGTGGCCAGGGCATCAGCCCCGCTCCCCACAGCAAGCCTGCTCTGCCAGCTGTTCCCCTCTGCCACCGGGCTGCATCAGTGCAGGGGCAGGGGGCAGAACGGACCTGGCGGTGAGCAGCATTTGGGCTCTAATCCAAGTCTGGTGAGTCAGGGCTGCAGAGCAGTAACACCGGCATGGCCCAAGCACCCGGCGCCACCTGGGAGCACTTTGGAAATGGATTCTCCCAAACCCCTCCACTCCCTGCTAGCCCTGGGCAGGGTTTGCTCTTACATCCCATGTACAGGTGAGCAGCTGCAGTGTGTAATCCGGCTGTACTCACGTGGCTGTGGCGCTCAAAGGGGGTGGAGGGGTATCACCGTTATTTTACAGGTGGGGAAACTGAGGCACACAGAGGGGCAGGAATTTGCCCGAGGCCTCAGGAGGAGTTGGTGTCAGAAGCAGGGTTAGGAGCCTGCCCTGTTGAGGGCTAACCCCCTAAGCCACCAGCCCCCAGTGCTCCCGCTCAGCCGTACCGGGTCGATGGTAGACAAGTCGTTGAAGGAGAGGTCGACCCAGGAGAGCTCGTCGGGGTACTCCAGCAGCTGCTCCATGGTGGAGGCGAAGTCCGTCAGCTCGTTGATGGTGTTGTTATTCAGGCGCACCGCCTGGGTCAGCAGCTTCCCCCCGGCCGAGCGCTTGATGACCTTGAGGCCAGTGCGGGGCTCCTCTGTCAGCAGGTCTAGTGGGGAGAGTAGGGAGGGGGTTAGAGCAGCCTAGGGAAAGGGCACGACCTGCTGCTGATTCGGTCGGCGGCAGCAGTGACCGGCTGGGCAGCCACAGACCCCGGTCTATCTTGGTTCTGGTACGGCTCCCATCACCTTGGTATCTGGGCACGTCCCTGCACTCTAGTTAACCCACCCCGCAGCTGCAGGATCAGAGAGGGAGGGCGCCGCTGGTTCCCCGCGCTCATCGCCAGTGCCGGCACAGCGTGGTTCTCTGCGGCGGGTTTTAGGGACCCCTGTTGCTCGTTGCTCCGAAGCTGGTGGAAATGCTGGTCCTGTGGCTAAGGCAATGGGCCGAGGTGCAGCAGACCCACCTTCCACTTTTAGCTCTGCCACAGGTTCCTGGGTGACCCCGGGCAAGTCGCTCCCTCTCTCTGGGCCACGGGGAACAGGTCATGGTACGCCCTTCCTTCCACTTGCGTCTGGGCTCTTCAGGGCAGGGGCTATGTGTCCGAGCAACACCTCGGACAGCAGGGCCCGGAGTCTGGCTGGGGGCATTACCAGCGTTTTGCTAAGGAGGGGCCCAGGTTACCTGCCTGGTCACCCCAAATTTAGCGGTGCAACCTGGTGTACAGGGTCACCACACCACTCCAGGCTGGCCCGGCCGGCCCTCTGTCATGGCAGCAGGGAAGGGGCACCGCCATGACGCCACCCAGATCTGGGGGAGGGCTGGCCCCCTGTCACCCCCTGCACTGCCCCATTGCACCCCTGAGTACAACATCGCTTGACGTTGTCCCTGCCGTTGATGAGAACTTAGAAATTAATGGAGATATCCCATCTCCTAGAACTAGAAGGGACCTTGAAAGGTCATTGAGTCCAGCCCCCTGTCTTCACTAGCGGGACCAAGTACTGATTTTGCCCCAGATCCCCAAGTGGCCCCCTCAAGGATTGAACTCACAACCCTGGGTTTAGCAGGCCAATGCTCAAACCACTGAGCTATCGCTCCCCCCAGCAGTAACAGGACTGCTCTGCGAGAGAGCTCCCGGGATCTGACCCTCTTCCCTGGCCGGGTCTGTGAAGCCCGCGGCGGTGGGACAGCAGGGAGCCAGCGGACTAAGACTGAACCACCTGCCAGCGACGGGCACCTTCATCATGCATAACTCAAAGCAGCCCAGGCTGGCCCAGCGACACGCCCTTTGCAGGGGGACCCCGACACTGGGGACAGAGGCCCTTCGCACAGCCGTGCGCTTTGCTTGCTCTGGCTGAATCCCATCACACGACAGAGGTGGCGGCAGCATTGAAACATGCAGTTGGCTGATTTCCCGCTTTGCTCTCCGTCCTTTCCCGGTCACTCCCGGTGCCTCGTGCTGCAGCTCCGGAAGCAGCGGGGAAGGGTTAGAGGAGGAAGCGGGAGGCAGGACTCCCGGTTCTATTTCCAGCTCTGGAAGGGTGGGTGTGCGCTGCTGGTGGGAGGCAGGACGCCTGGGTTCTCCTCTCACCTCTGCCACTGACTCCTCTCGTGAGCCCGAGCAAGGCACTGGAGCTCCAGGCCTGAGTTTCCCCAGTGGTAGACTGGTCCTTGCATGAAACGGCCTTTCTGCAGGGCGGGACAGCTAAGGAGCCAATGAGCGACAGCTGTGGTGGGGACAGAGCCCTAGCGCCCCCCCATCCCCCCATGCCCAAAACAAGTCTGTGCTAGTTTGCTTTGCAGAGTAACAGCCGCACCTTGGATGAAGCTGATGCCTCGGAAGGAGTAGTCCAGAGGAGGCGCCTGCAGTGAGATCTTACAGCAATCCCATCGCACGCTCATCTTTCAGGCCACGCTAGGAAAAACCGCAGGAGAGGGATTTTAATAAAGAAACCGGAACAGCCCTTAAGGCGTCACAGCCACAGCCAGGACTAGAACACAGCTCCTTTTGGGTCCAAAGTCCAGGGCCCTTCCACCTCAACTAGCAGAGCCTCTTCTTTAGTAACGAGCAGTACGGGGCTCATGACACACGGCTGTGTAGTCCTAATTCCATCCAGGAGAGGGCAGTGGTGCACAGACACACTAGCTGGCTCCCAACGATATTTTGTGCTGCTGAGGTGGAGCACAAATCAAAGGACATTTTCGTCTTCAACCCCCCCAGCATCATCATTGCATTCCCCCCTTAAGCAACCAGACTAGTATGAACAGGGCTGCACCTGCAGCACCGCAAGGTAACGACGTCAAAACACCATCAGATGGCGCCATTCAACCCAGACGACCCCAGCGACTTTCACATCCGTGCCTCTGGAGTGCAGCCACCTCTGGGGTGGAACTGGCAGCTGTTTAAGAGCACGAGGCACATGACGGGTTAGGGTAGGAACAAGAATACCGCATCCAATCAAAAGGGCAGGGGAGCTGAGGTTGGCAACATTTAACGTCACGTTTAATTTTGTGGAGCGCAGGTCTCTGAATTCACTAGGGAGGGACGCACCTAGCTGGTTGCTGGCCCAGGAAGTACAGGCCTGCCCCTCGGAGCCAAAGAGCTCAGCCCAGAAGGGGATTTAACAATGAAGTTTTGTTCCCAGTTCTGCTACTCTCTCCTTGTACAAATTCCCTAATCCCACCGTGCCTCAGTTTCCCTGTACGGGACCAGAGAATGCAGGCCACACCTACAGAATGGGGGACTATCTTGGAAAGCAGTGACCCTGAAAAGGAGCTGGGGGTCACAGTGCATGAACAATATGAATCCCCCGTGTGACACAAGGGCTAGCGTGGCCCTTGGTTGTACAAAGAGGGGAGCAGGGTTCGAGAGGCGATTTCCCCTCTGTATCCGGCATTGGGGAGACTGGATACTGATCGCCGGACACCGGATACTGCCTCCAGTTCAGCTGTCCACATCTGTAAAAGGTTGTTTACAACTTGAAGAGGGTGCAAAAAGGAGCCCCCCAAAATGATTCAAGGGCTGGCAAACAATGCCTTTGAGTGAGAGACTTAAAGATCTCCGTCTGTTTAGCTTCTCCAATAGCCGGTTGAGAGGTGACGTGATTACCACGGGTAACTACCTTCCCAGGGGGACTACGCCGGATCACGGGCTCTTTAGTCTAGTGGAGAAAGGCAGAACCAGAGCCAACGGCTGGAAGTTCAAGCCAGACAAATTGAAATGAGAAATAAGGCACTAAACCAGAGGTGAGCAAACTACGGCCCATGGGCCACATCTGGCCTGTGGGACCCTCCTGCCCGGCCCTTGAGCTCCTGGCCCCTCCCCCGCTGTTCCACCTCCCGCGCAGCAGCTCGCTCTGCCGCCGGCGCAATGCTCTGGGCGGTGGGGCTGTGAGCTCCTAGGGCAGCGCCGCTGCAGAGCCCGGCCTGACCCAGTGCTTTGTGCTGCGCGGTAGCGTGGCGGGCTCTGGCCAGGCGGCACGGCTCTAGCGCTGCCAGCCACCAGTGCTCCAGGCAGCACGGTAAGGGGGCAGGGAACGGGGGTGTTGAATGGGGGCAGGGATCCCGGGGGGGGGCAGTCAGGGGCAGAGGTTCTGGGGGCAGTCAGGGAGGAAGGGGTGGTTAGATGGGGTAGGGATCCCAGGGGGGCAATCAGGAATGAGAGGAGGGGTTAGATGGGGCGGCGGGGGGCAATCAGGGATGGGGGTTCCAGACGCGGTCAGGGGACAGGGGGCGGGGAGGGTGGATGGGGCAGGGGGGGTTGGATGGGGCAGGAGTCCCGAGGGGGGGAGCGTCAGAGGGCGAGAAGCAGGGAGTGGGGTAGGAGGCGGGGGCGGGGGCCAGGCCATGCCTGGCTATTTGGGGAGGCATAGCCTCCCCTAACCAGCCCTCCATACAATTTCTGAAACCCGATGCTGCCCTCAGGCCAAAAAGTTTGCCCGCCCCTGCACTAAACACAATGTTTATGGAGGGTGATTAGCTATTGGAACAAACTCGCCAGGGAAATAAATGGTGGATTCTCCCATCTCTTCGATCCAGGCAGGAGGCCTTATGGAAGATGCTTTAGCCAAACACAGGTTATCATCCCCAACACAGCAGCTGGGTGAAATTCTCTGGCCTGTGCTATCTAGAAGCTCAGACTGGATGATCTATGAATCTGCGGAAGGGGAACCATGCTCGCCTCCCAGCAGGGTTAATTAGCTAATGTCTGGAAAGCCCGGAGTGTTACTATTCTCCACAGCCCTCAGCTGTTGCATGCCGGTGGAAATGCACGGCTGCCTCTGCCCTGGCACGCTGATTTCACAGATGTTGTTTTATCTTCTAAGAGCTGATTTTCTCACACTGCTTTTCAGTCCCCAAGCACTTGACAAGCTAACAACACATCTAAAGGGCCAAAGCTGTTTAAACATTCATTCACTGAGCTTCCCAAATGTCATATTAGGAAGTCAGTGTGGTTACCTCCATTTTACAGGTGGGGAAACTGAGGCACGTAGGGGGTTAGATATTTGCCCAAAGTCACACAGTGAGCCAGAGGGCAAGCCAGATATAGATGGTGGTCTCCTGACTGCAACTCCCCTGCATTTAACAAGGGCCCATGGCCCCTCCATTTTCCTATGAGGCGATCACTCTGCCTTTGAAACGCAGCCACCTGGCATACAGCACAAGAGGTGATGGTGTTAAAGGGGACGCTTTGAAAACGTCTACTCCACAAACAGCACCACTGGACTGGTAACGTCCTGAGTGCAGCGAGGCGCCTTCTGAAAGACAGAGTGAGTTGGTCCCCGACGCTGGAGCCAGATCTCTTTAATACAGGATCTCTCTGTGTCAGCAAACGGCTCCGTTCCAGGGGTGCTCACATCCGTCTCAAGGCTGTGAAAACAGCAACTACAGTACAAAGGACAGAGCCCCAGAGTGTGGGGCTGAACGGGACTCAGCGACGGCAGAATGCGGTTTGGCAATTGGGACACAGATGCCAATTCTGCCCTTTGCCGGGGGCCATTTGTACACAGTCAACTTGCAGGTTACAAGCACTTTAAGGCACCCAGCTACCAGGGTGATGAGGGCCGTATAAGAACCTGGATAGGTAACTAGAACCCGTCTTTCTTGGGAGCAGGGGGAGCTGCCTCAGTTTCCACTGAGCCATCCCAGGAATGGCACCCTCGCTGTAAGCGCTGCTTCACCGAAAGTGAGGCCCAGGGAACTGGGCGCCCCCTGCAGCTGCGCCCCCTGGTTGCTGCCTGCCCAGCTCTACACACCCAATTCACAGAGCTACACACTCAGTTCAGAGCGCCGCACTCTGTCACATCATAGGTTTACATTTACAGCACCGTATTTTCACACTCGGCCTGCCCTTGCACAATTACCACGCTCACTGCCCGGCTTTCCGTGTACGCTGTGCTCTTGCGTAGCTTTTCACACTCGTCAAGCAATTACATGGATTTTACACTCACCAGTGCCCTGCACAGATTTTCATGCCCACTAGGCCCTGGCCCCTCTTTTCACACTCAATAGCACCCTGCACAGATTTTCACACCCACCTTCCCCAGGCATCTTTTTTCACACTCACCAGTGTCCTGAACAGATTTTCATGCCCACTAGCCCCTGGCCCCTCTTTTCACACTCACCAGTGCCTGGCCCCTCTTTTCACACTCACCAGTGCCTGGCCCCTCTTTTCACACTCCCTGCAAAGATTTTTCACACTCACCATCTCTGCTCCTCTCTCTCTCTGTCTCTCTCCCCTCACTATATGGAACTCTCGGGGTAGCTATGGTAACCAGAACCACACCAAAAGCCTCACCCAGCCCGGACTCCGCAAGGCATGCTGGGAAGTGTAGTTACGGGGGGTAATTGGGAACTACATTTCCCAGAGGGGCACGCGGCGAGAGTTCCTCACCTCTCGCGAGATCTACTCCCGCCCCACCCTAGGGCTCCTGGGAGCTGTAGTTCCCCTCACGTAATATGCGTCAGATGACGTACACGCGGCCTGCAGCCAATAGGGAGGGTGGAATGGGGGGCGGCGCAGCTGTTTGAATCGGTGAGGGCCGCGCTGCCGCGCAGGGGCCAGGGGGAGTCACGGGGCATCGCCCGCCCCGCTGCTTCGAGGCAATACGGTAAAGGGGGGCTGGGGCCTGCCCCTGGCGGCGGCGGGCGGGGCTGCCGTACTGGGGACTCGCCCGGCCACGGGGCGGTGACCTGGGGGAGGGGCACAGGGGGATGGTGACTGGGGAGGAGCTATGGGGGGCGGGAGCTGGGGGGCAGGGGGTGCTGGGGGGATGGCGACTTGGGAGGAGCTATGGGGAGCTGGGGGGATGGTAGCTGGGGGGCAGGGGGTGCTGGGGGGATGGCGACTTGGGAGGAGCTATGGGGAGCTGGGGGGATGGTAGCTGGGCGGCAGGGGGGATGGCGACTTGGGAGGAGCTGGGGGATAGTGACGGGGAGGGAGGAGCTGGGGGGATGGTGACTTGGGGGAAGAGGGGGCTGAGAAGACAGTGGCTGGGGAGTGCTGGGGGGATGGTGACTTGGGAGGAGTTATGGGGGGTGGGAGCTGGGGGGGCTGAGCTGGGGGGAGCTGGGAGGTGATGACTTGGGGGGGATGGTGACTTGGGAGGAGCTATGGGGGGCGGGAGCTGGGGGGCAGGGGGTGCTGGGGGGATGGTGACTTGGGAGGAGTTATGGGGGGTGGGAGCTGGGGGGCTGAGCTGGGGGGAGCTGGGAGGTGATGACTTGGGGGGGATGGTGACTTGGGAGGAGCTATGGGGAGCTGGGGGGATGGTAGCTGGGGGGCAGGGGGTGCTGGGGGGATGGTGATTTGGGAGGAGCTGGGGGGATGGTAGCTGGGGGGCAGGGGGTGCTGGGGGGATGGTGACTTGGGAGGAGCTATGGGGGGTGGGAGCTGGGGGAAGCTGGGAGGTGATGACTGGGGGGGATGGTGACTTGGGAGGAGCTATGGGGAGCTGGGGGGATGGTAGCTGGGGGGCAGGGGATGCTGGGGGGATGGTGACTTGGGAGGAACTATGGGGGGCAGGGGGTGCTGGGGGGATGGCGACTTGGGAGGAGCTGGGGGATAGTGACGGGGAGGGAGGAGCTGGGGGGATGGTGACTTGGGGGAAGAGGGGGCTGAGAGGACGGTGACTGGGGATTACAGGGGGGATGGTGACTTGGGAGGAGCTGAGGGGAGAGGGGGAGCTGGGGGCTGGGAGGATGGTGACTTGGGACGAGCTGGGGGGTGGGAGCTGGGGGTAGGGAGAAGCTGGGGGGATGGTGACTTGGGAAGAGCTGGGGGTGGTAGCTGGGGGCATGGTGACTTGGGAAGAGCTGGGAGGGGGCAGTGACTGGGGTAGGGGGAAGCTGGGGGGATGGTGACTTGGGAAGAGCTGGGAGGGGGCAGTGACTGGGGTAGGGGGAAGCTGGGGGGATGGTGACTTGGGAGGAGCTGGGAGGGGGCAGTGACTGGGGTAGGGGGAAGCTGGGGGGATGGTGACTTGGGACGAGCTGGGGGTAGGGAGAAGCTGGGCGGATGGTGACTTGGGAAGAGTTGGGAGGGGGCAGTGACCAGGGGGAGGGGGAAGCTGGGGGGATGGTGACTTGTGGGGAGGGGGGCTGAGAGGATGGTGATGAGGGGGGCGGAGGGGACACTTGGTCTTAAGGGAGTCTATTTGCCTGTCCCAAGATTGGTGGCTCCCTGCCTCTCCTGTGCTCTGTACAGCACCTTGCTTGCAGAGCTAAACCGCTGCTCCAGCCCTGCCCTGCAGGTGCATCAGGACAGAGGAGTCCTCGGTGTCAGCCTTGGGCAGCAAGTGTCTGACCTTCCCCCGGGCTGAGGAGGGAGCGGGGAAGCTTCCTGCTGGCCATCTCCAGGCCAGGCAGCTATGCCCTGAGAGCAAGGAGCTGTCAGGTTTTCTCCTGCCAGCCGTGGAGCAGATGCTGGGGGTTGGCTTGGTGTGTGTGATTGTGCAAGAGTGGCCTGTGAGGAGGATGTGAGTGGTGTTGCGTATGAGTTTGCTGGAATATGTGCATGCACAGAAATGGACAGATTTACCCAAGGTTCTCCTGTGGGTGTCCATGATCTGAGAGGCTCCTGTGTTTTCGTGAATGGCTCCAATTTAATCTGTTTATTAATCTGTCTGGCCTTGCTTTGAGCCACTCCACTGAAGGTGCATCTGTCATGCACCTGAGGCTTATGTACCTGTAGCCCCTCACCCTTTCTCCAGATTGTGAGCACATCTGAGATGCCAAACAGTCCCTGAGAAAGTGCCATGCTGGCTTTCCTGTTCTCTCTCTTCCTAGCATGATTTTAATTAGTAGGCAGACTTCTTTTCTGCAGGGTGGATTTGATTTAAATCCAATTGATTTAAATCACTAGTCAGGAAGACTTGATTTAATCATGGATTTCTACATAAAAGTGCATTCTTGTTGGGTGTTATAACCTTAATACATATTCTTCACAACTCCGAGATAGATGTAGATTTCATTTTTAGAAGCTTTGAGCAGGGGGTTGGACTAGATACCTCCTGAGGTCCCTTCCAACCCTGAGATTCTATGATTCTAAGGTACACACTGTACATTTTTAAAGTGATTTATTTTGAAAACTTTTCAGATTAGTTTTACAGCTACATCAGAAACAGAATGATTGATTGGTTATTTCATTTACCAAAGGTAATTGCAGCAGATATTTATGAAGTCACTGGGAGGTTAACGATCTCCAATTCAACAGGTTAATCATTAATATTTGGAGATTTTTCTTGCCATGCTGTATTAGGAGGAGAACATCACCAGACAGACATTTAAATTGTTTTATTTAACTAAAACAACAACCTTATGTATTCTGGATTTTTTTTCTTCAACAGCAAACGTATTTTAACAAAATAAGCATATGAATGTTTGAATTTAGTTAAACATTCAAGTTTTTTAAAAATAGGTTTGTGTTTGTTAAAATTGTTTTAAACTAAAATAGTTAAATGAAATATTAAAAAAAAAAAACCAACAAAAATTAAAATCGACTATGTCAGCCAGGTCAGCATGAGAAACTTAAAATATTGTCTTCTACTATTAAAATATTAGCTGCTAACTCAGTCGTCTTCACCTTCATTTTTCTGTTTGTTCATAATCTGGAAAAGAAAAACAAGCTTTCCTGCTTTTTCAGGTCCCAAACAATTTCTCAATTTGGAACGAATTAGTCCAAAGGCAGAAAATATTCTTTCTGCACCGGCAGAAGACGCTACTGCTGTTAAAAGTGAGATGATCACTTCAACAGTCTCTGAATCCAAGTGCTTAAGTGACTTCCACCAGTTCACTGGTGTGACTTTCTTTAAAACATCATCAGCAAACATATATTTCTTGAATGGTTCTTATGCCCAAACTGGGCTTCTTTTACGGCCTGCTGCCATTATAGGTTTTCCCTTCTAGTGAGAGAATGGTATGGTAGATCTCAAATCAATTTATGTATTTAAAAACAATTTTGTTGTTAACAAGCATGTTATCTCTGGAGACATAAAGCCACAGTTTGAGAACTGCAAAACTAAGCATCTCTGATTGTATCTTCTAGACTGAGCCCCATTGGGTAGATAGAAAGAGTAACCTAAATAATCTCTACAGAAGCCCCTGGAACCCCATAAGATTGGGACCCTAATCCATGAACTATTGGAACTCCTTTACAAAACTTTTCTTAAACGTTACATGAATATATTGTCTCATACTATAGAATTAGAATTTATAATCCCTATTCCATGATGAGATATCATTGAGCTATAAAGTATCTTAATTAAAACTATCTTTAGATAGGTTTTTTCCCAAAAAAGCATTTTATCAAAAAAATCTGATTTAAATTAAAAAAAATCTGATTTTTTCTTTTAAATCATTGATTTTTATCCACCCTGCTTTTCTGTATCTGTCAGGAAATGCCTCAAGCATTACTGTATTTTGAATGACTCCCTCACACTCTCTCTCTCACTTCATTTGTTGGTAGCTCCTGCAAAGATCTGGTCTTGAGCCCTGTTTGGCGGGGATTCGCTGGGGGGCAGCATAGCCTGACTTCAAAACACAGACATTTTAAGTTGACCTCTCTGGTGGCACGCTCTCCTTTCTCTTTAGTTTTGCCAGTCTTCTGCTATGTCTCTTGTTCCTAGCTCACTTTCACTCTTGACTTGTGCATGTTGTACCTCTGATCTAGGAGTTACACTAGAGACCTGGAGTAGCAGAAGGCATTTCTGCTCAGTGTTGGTGTATTTTAGTGTCTCCTCTTGGAGGAGGTGGGCTCTCTAGACTTCCTTTTCTGTTGTGGGGAAAATTGTACATATTTAAAGCAATTGAAGTATTTTAACGAGGTGTTTTTGTGGAGGTGTACATAGAGTATTAATACCCCAACTTTACTTGTGCCTGCTAGAGATACTCTACCCTTTTCATATCAAGTCCTAAAATCTTTTCTCCTCCCACCACCCCCCATTTTCAAGTGTCTGCTGCTGCATATGTATGTGTTGAAGGTGATTGGTTGGGGTTATGCAAAACTGTGCGAGTCTCCTTCCATACAGCTTGGATTATTGGGCAGGTATGTGCAAGATCCTTGTTTTAGTTGGGTATCTTCCAAGCAGCTTATATGTTGGTGTAGAGCTATTCAAGAAACATGAATTAATGGATCCAACTCTTCAAACGTGTAAGTGCCACCCGAGTCCAAGCCTGCCCAACTCCTTGGGTCCGAGTTTGGGTAGCTAGCCCGAAGTGCCGTCTGTATCACAACTTCCATATGGCTGTTTTTAGCTTGCTAGCTTGAGCTGAGCCAGTGTGAGTCTGTGTACCTGAGTTGGGAATCACACATCCCAGCTGCAAGGTAGACATACTCTCCGTGCCTCAGTTTTCCCATCTGCAAAATGGGGATAAGGTGCTCCAGGGATGGGTGAGGATCTAGTGATCTCTGGTACTTAGCTGGCCGCGATCACTGGAGTATCTGAGCCCCTCACAATCTTTAATGTATTTTTTTTTCCTTTGCAACACACCTGTGAGGCAGGGCAGTGCTATCATCCTCACTTTACAGATGGGGAAACTGAGGCACCAAGGGACTTGCCCAAAGTCACACAGGAAGTCTGCAGTGGAGCAGGGAGTTGAACCCAGCTCTCTCAAGTGCTAAGCTAGTAACCTGACCACTGGACCACCTCTCCTCTCTGGGTGGCATTACAAACCCTGAAACAAAATATCGCTCTCCTCCCACGCTTTGTCTTGTCTACGTTAAGGTCTCTGGAGCAGGGACTGTCTCTTAGGCTATGTCTATACTACACAGCTTTGTAGGGTAGTGTAGCCACTGTTTGTTGGCTCTCCTGCCAACAAAAAACTTCCACCCCCAGTGAGCGGCATTTGCATTGTCTACAGAAGAGCGCTCCTGCTAGGGTGACCAGACAGCAAATGTGAAAAATCGGGACGGAAAAAGCCCCGAATAGCAGGACTGTCCCTATAAAATTGGGACATCTGGTCACACTAGCTCCTGCCGACAATGCGCTGTTCACACTGGCACTTGTCATGGCAAGACTTTTGTCTTTTGGGCGGGGAGGGGTTCAACACCTCTGAAAGACACAAGTTTTGTCATTCAATTGCCAACGTAGACATAGCGTTAGGCACGGCAGCTGGGAGGGGTCATTCCTAGCTTGGGTAGACGTGTGTGTGCTCACTCTGATCGAGCCAAGGGGATTGTATTCAGGTGGCTGGCCTGAGCCGCGGCCTGCACCACTGTGGCCACACTGCTATTTTTAGCATGCTCGCTTGATCAGACGTAGCACGTCTACCCAGACTGAGAACTAAACCTCCCAGCCGCAGCGTCTGTGGGCGCTTACAGCATCCGGCACAGCGGGGCACTGACCTCAGTTCTGCACTACAAATAACCTCTTTGTACAATTGTTTTATCTGCTATGTTACAGGTAACACCTCAGGCTGCCGTATAATTGAAAGCCTGCACCTTGTCTAATCAGGCTTGCTGTTTCCTCTGTATAGTCAGCCAGCTCCCCTGTTAGCTTTCATCTATCACAGCAACAGGGGGAGAGATGCACTTTCCTGTTTTTAAAGAAATGTAATAGTAAAGCCACAGAAATTGAAAGGGCAACTTGGTGGCCAGTTTTGGTTGCTTGTGTCTTTTTAAACAGATGCTGATCACACCTTTTCTTTTGTTGTAGTGTTTTTATGGCTGGACCCATCTAAGGGGACTGCATTGCCTTTTGTCTTTCTCTCGAAGGTAAGTCTCCTTTATGTGTCTCCTCTGCTTCATATTCCCAGTAACTACTTTCACTATTGTGTCATGCTTCTCTAGTATAAATATAATCTGTTTGAACGCAAGAATGGCCCTACTGGGTCCATTTAGCCCAGTATCCTGTCTTCCAACAGTGGCCAGTGCCAGGTGCCCCAGAGGGAATGAACAGAACAGGTCATCACCAAGTGATCCATCCCCCGTCGCTCATTCCCAGCTTCTGGCAAACAGGTTTGCCAACAGATGTCGGGGTTTCCCATTAAAGTTATGTTCTGAGGTGGTCAGGATGCTGCAGCTTATCCCCTAGGATAGAAATGGAGTGGGCAGGAGTTGGGTGGGATTTGTAGGCCTGACACTTCTTTATATCGTGATATGCCTTAAAGCTGTAGTGGTAAGAGGTAAGACTGTCTTTTTCACTGCCAAGGCTGTGCTCTGGGATTTAACATCCGATTGTCCATGTGGAGGCTGAGCAGGACTTGAAAAAACATATCCAACATAAAAATACTAACCCAAGGAGTAAATCGGCTAGTCAGGGTGAAGAAGACCCTGCCCTCCACTCCCCTGCTCCCAAAGCCACTTGTTCACAGCTCACTCCCCTCCATGAATTCTCTGCCTCCCTTCCCTTGCTGAAAGAGAAATCAATTCTGGGGCCTCTGCTCCTTCTTGGCCAGCCTCTGCTCCCGCTCCTCGGACTCCTGTGTGATGCTGTAGCTAAGAAGGCAAACATGATCCTTGGGTATGTACGCAGAGGAAGGTCAAGTAAGACTAGGGAGGTGGTATTACCTCTGTATATGGCATTAGTAGGACCATTACTGGATATTGTGTCCATTTCTGATGTCCACAGTTTAAAAAGAATGGTGAAAAATTGGAAAATCTGTAGAAAAGAGCAACAAGAATCGTTCACAGGTCAATCTGCATTGTAGTGTTTAAGAAGCTAAATCTATTTAACTTTGTCTTGGATAAGCTAAGAGGTGACTCGATTGTGGTCTACAAATACCTATATAGGGAAGAGGTTGTAGACAGCTCTTTAATCTAGCAGGAAAAGGCATAAAGAGAGCCAACAGTTGGAAAATTCTGACTAGAAATAAGGTGCAAATTTTTGACAGTGAGGAAATTAAGGACTGGAGCACCGTGCTGATTTTCAGTAAGTCTTGGAGCACTGGGGAAGTTCCAGAAGACTGGAAGAAAGTTTGATGGGCCAATTTTTAAAAAGAGTTAATGGGATGATCTGGGTAATTATAGGCTTATCAGCCTGACATCAGTCCTGGGCAAGATAATGGAGCAGCGGAAATGGGACTTGATTAATCAAGAATTAAAGGAGGGTAATGTAATGAATGCAAATCAACATGGGTTATGGAAAATAGATTCTGTCAAACCAACTTGCTTTCTTTTGATGAGATGTCAAGTTTGTTAAAGGTGTTGACGTAATATACTGTGTCTAGTTCTGGTGCCCGCAATTCAAGAAGGAAGTCGATAAATTGGAAAGAGCTCAGAGAAGAGCCACGAGAATGATTACAGTGATAGACTGAGCTTTCTGAGTCTATTCAACTTAACAAAGAGAAGGTGAAGGGGTGACTTGATTACAGTCCAGTCTGTGACACTGGCTACTCGCAGAAATCCCAGCTTCTCTTTCTTTCTTTGAGTATCTCCATGGGGATTACATAATGTTTTTAATAATGGGCTCTTCAGTCTAGCAGAGGAAGGTATAATATGGTCCAATGGCTGGAAGTGGATTCTTGACCAATTCAGACTAGAAATAAGGTGCAAATTTTTAACAGTGAGGGTGATTAATTATTGGAACAATTTCTGATGGGTGGTGGTGGATTCTCCATCACCGACAATTTTTAAATCAAGCTTGGATGTTTTTCTAAGAGAGAGGCACTAGGAATTGTTGTGGGGAAGTTCTGTGTCCTAGGTTATACAAGAGGTCAAACTAGATGATCACAATTATTCTTTCTGGCCTTGGAATCCATATACTTATCTAGGGGTTTGATGGATTCTCCATCTCTTGAAGTCTTTAAACCAAGACAGGATCCTGTTCTAAAAGAGATACTTTAATCCAAACAGTAGTTATGGGTTTGATGAAGAAGTAACTGGGAGAGATTCTCTGGACTTTGATGTGCAGGAGGTCAGAACAGACACTCATAATGATCCCATCTGGCTTTAAAAATCTGCAAAAATCTACCTCACGCTCTTCTGTAATCTTAACTCCTTCATGCTTTCTTCCCCATGGCTCCTCTCTGCCTCCCTGCACTTTCAACGGCCTGCAGCTTGCACACCCATCCAAAGTTCCCATTTGCCTGGGTGAGTGGGATTTCAAAGTTCTCTGTAAGACTGGGAACGGGCAAGGGGAGCAGGAAGAACGAAGCTTTAGCAGAAACATAGGTGTGAAAACAAACTCAGTGTTGGAAAAGGAAGGTGTTTGCTCAACAGTGTTTTTTGGCTGGGCTGGAGTTGAGAGAGGAGGTTGCAGTTGTTGGGGAAACTGCTTTTCTGAGCATATGGTCCATAAGAGGAGAGGGGAAATGGGGGCTGTCACAGTTTCAGGCTAACTGCACCTGTATCCCCCAATTCTTTGGTCTACTCCAGGAGTGCCCGGTCAGATCTCTGCTCTCTAGCAAGTTACCACAGAGCTCTTTCTAAGTAAGCACGTTTATTCTTAAGGAAAAGCATCACACATTAAAAACAATAAAGAGATTTAAACACACACTAAACATACCAGGAGTCACCCACAAGTCACCCATTTGGATTCCGTTGGGACCTATGGAGTCCTAATAATCCAGTCTTTCCAGCCCTCCCCAAGTGCTGGAGCCTGTCTTGGAGAGAAGGTCTTTTCCGTTTGCTGGATTAGAAGGAAGACCTTGTGTCAGTTCAAACTCACGTTTTATCCCAAAAGCCCTTTCTTTGTTTGAGTCTCTGGAAAACCCAGTTTGCAAACCACACCAAGGGGGTTGTACCTCTTGTGTTGGTCCTCAGGTACCCAGGACTGAGTTATCTTGTTACCTTTTGCCTCCCCTGAGCAAGAGTCTTGCCTATGGTGGCTGGCACTGTGGATTGATTTCAGTCACCAAGTGGAAAGCCTTGATTTAGATCATCGGTTGTAATCAACTTTTCCATTTGTACTTCAGTTATTTTCTAAAGAATGGTGTATTTTCACGTTGATTTTACAGCTAAACAGAGCCGTCGTACCAGATTTGGTACATCTTTTTTGCTACCTAGTAGGATATGCGATAGCTATCTATATTTAAGCAATTATATAGCTTAATATTTTCAGATTCTTATTAAATTGTGGACTTTTAGTATGTTAGAAAACGGTGAATGATATATTGCTTCTATGCTAGAAAATTCACTTTTTGCTCATGATTTGTCACGCTGCACTAGGATGGTAACTGGAATTTAAACACATACACAAGCATTTACAATTGATTTTTATTAAACCAAACCACTTTAAATGTTTTGGATACATAAACTTCTCATCAAAACATGTTTCACATTTACAACTGAATGATTTATTAAACAGGGGGATTAACTGTTATCAGTGAATTAAACTGATTATTTCAGCTCAGCTCAAATGATCCCCGTGAGATACATGATGGTATCTCCTGGAGTCAGAGGCCAGGTCCCAACCCCTGTGAGGACTTTGCCATCTGCTGCACTCACTAGCACAGCCCCTGGGTCTCCCAGAAGATCAAGCTCTTAATTCAGTACATGATCCACTGTGCCATGTTTATAACGCTTGGCCTCAAAAGTCAAATGTCTTTCCCTCATCCTTTGGCTAGGAAACTCAAGGTTTGATAGAGGATGGATTCAGCATTTTTATTTAAATGTTTGAAGAGATTATTATAAGTTTAGGCCTTGAAATATATTGCATTATATTCAGCTTTCATTTTAAACAGATGTCTTTTTAAAATTGAAAGACTTACTATGATTTGAACAAAATAAAAGAATCCATTTTTTTAAATCCTCATTTTGTTATCCTCCCTGGCTTCTGTGTCACACCTCAAAAGAGTTGTTTAGTCTCTGTGACTCGCCTTAATCACCCCCCACTGTTGGTTCCTGGAAGGACTGTGGTAACCCTCCCCCATGGAGTGGAACACAGTCCTACATAAATCATTCATAAATGTAATACAATAGTCCCTCCAAGATGCTGCATTAGGTTGCAATATGTGTCACAGGGGATTTTGTAGAGAAAAGCAGTAGAACCAGTTAAGCACTGCTCTTGCTAGCAAGGTGATATCACTGTTCTCCAAGTCAGCATGCACAGAGGCCAGCTGTTAAACCATTATCCCAAACCATATTCCAAACCTGGGGGCAGGGCACTTATACTCTCTGCCTGTGTCCGCTCTTAAGGTTTTGCTAACCCCATTTAAGTCCAAATGTAGACAGAGGCCATCTACAAAATAATTGCTACTCTGTTGGGAGAAATGAATCCTAGAATATCAGGGTTGGAAGGGACCTCAGGAGGTCATCTAGTCCAACCCCCAGCTCAAAGCAGGACCAATCCCCAACTAAATCATCCCAGCCAGGGCTTTGTCAAGCCTGACCTTAAAAACCTCTACGGAAGGAGATTCCACCACCTCCCTAAGTAACCCATTCCAGTGCTTCACCACCCTCCTAGTGAAAAAGTTTTTCCTAATATCCAACCTATACCGCCCCCACTGCAACTTGAGACCATTACTCCTTGTTCTGTCATCTGCCACCACTGAGAACAGTCTAGATCCATCCTCTTTGGAACCCCCTTTCAGGTAGTTGAAAGCAGCTATCAAATCCCCCCTCATTCTTCTCTTCTGCAGACTAAATAATCCCAGTTCCCTCAGCCTCTCCTCATAAATTGTGCTCCAGCCCCCTAATGATTTTTGTTGCCCTCCGCTGGACTCTTTCCAATTTTTCCACATCCTTCTTGTAGTGTGGGGCCCAAAACTGGACACAGTACTCCAGATGAGGCCTCACCAATGTCAAATAGAGGGGAATGATTATGCCCCTCAATCTGCTGGCAGTGCCCCTATTTATACAGCCCAAAATGCCGTTAGCCTTCTTGGCCACAAGGGCACGCTGTCAACTCATATCCAGCTTCTCGTCCACTGTAACCCCTAGGTCCTTTTCTGAAGAACTGCTGCCTAGCCACTCGGTCCCTAGTCTGTAGCAGTGCATGGGATTCTTCCGTCCTACGTGCAGGACTCTGCACTTGTCCTTGTTGATCCTCATCAGGTTTCTTTTTGCCCAATCCTCTAATTTGTCTAGAACCCTCTGTATCCTATCTTTACCCTCCAGCGTATCTACCACTCCTCCCAGTTTAGTGTCATCTGCAAACTTGCTGAGAGTGCAGCCCACGCTATCCTCCAGATCATTAATGAAGATATTGATCTAGTTATGACATGATTGTAATGTAGGTGGGATCTAACTCCGGTTCTGAACCATAACTAGAGCCATACAACTGTCCAGTTCAGAACAAGCTTAAATAATGGTTCAGTCCTGTGCACTGTGCAAGACCAGACTGTTTGGAGGGATTACCATGCTGTGTGTTTTACTGTAGGAATCCGTGTTGACAGGACCTCAGAGATAACAGGCAAATGTTTATTTGTATTACTGTCGCACCTCAGAATCCTAGTTACGAACCAGGACTCCATTGTGCTAGGTGCTGTACAAACAGTCCCTGCCCAAAGAGCTTCCAATCTCAGTATAAGACACAAGGCAACCTACAGATACAGGGCAGGTGGATACAGACACAAGGGGGATAATATTGGTCAGCATGATTGGCTGTAGTCTCAGCACACCAGCAGCCTGACCGTTGTCAAGGGTTTTATCGGCATTGCGAAAAAGGAGAATTTTGAGGAGGATAATGAGGAAAATCCAGCTGTGCGTTTCTGGTGAAGTACCATGATCTTCAGTGGAGAGTTGACCAGTGCTTGCACTTTAAAGCCTAAATATGTTGATTTAACAGGCCTTTGGAATGATTAGATGTTCTCTTCTCTAAGGGATTTTTGGCTGGAGATGTAATACTCAGTGCTTGTAGTCTTTGTCAGTTCTT
The DNA here is from genome assembly GCF_011386835.1 of Chrysemys picta bellii. Classification (NCBI taxonomy): domain Eukaryota; kingdom Metazoa; phylum Chordata; order Testudines; family Emydidae; genus Chrysemys; species Chrysemys picta. The sequence goes on from NC_088791.1 coordinate 347,929,825, forward strand.
CAGATGTTAAGTATTTAATCCTCCCGACACCTCTGTGCGATATCTCTATCTGTGGGGGAAGAACAGTGGGACTGGCCTAGTGCTTTAGATTATGAACCCTCAATAGATGAGACATGCCCTCCAGTTTCTCCTCCTCAGACCCACTACTATCACTTCTCTTTTTGTCTGGAATTAATTTTTCCTGGCAGGGCTAAAATTTGCTGACTAATGCCCTGGTGGCTGATGAAAGTATAGATGGTCTGATCCCGGAGTCTGAGGGAAACTGGCCCCAGTACTGCTTGCTATGTTCTCAGTGGCCTCACGTACTTTTGGGGTGGGGGATGAGACAAAACTGAGCCTTGTGGAACACTGCTCAAGAGTTCCTTGACCCCAGAGACAGCCAAAGATTCCTTGCCTCAGCCGTTGCAAACAGGGAACGTTGAAGACAAGTTGGTGTTTGCAGAGACTGCTAGCATCAAGAAATGGCTTTTCAAAATGAGGTCTAACACTGTCTGTCCCACTGTCTTCCCACAGAGAAGAGAGACAGACTTGAAGAATAATGGCCCCACTTGATTTTTACGATCAGTGCCACCATGGTTCTGGCTTGCAAGCCAGAACGTGTTCCTGGGATCTCTAGAACCTCAGCGAGCGAAACGGTCAGATTCTAGTAGAAAACACCTTGTTTGTTCTCCATCGGCTGCAGATCTGCCCCTATAAAGGAGGTCAAACTAATAGTCCAGAAGTGGTCATCCTAGTGGGCTGATTGTGACATGGTGCTAAAATGTGGAAGCTTCATTCTTCCGTAAGCAGATGAGTGATGGATACTTAGAGATTTGTTCCTTGGACTAGGGTCAGGTGCTCTGTATTATAAATAGTATTAATAAAGGGGCTGACCTGGGATTTCATGACTTCTAAAAAATTGTTGCTTATTTTAAATTCTGTTCCAAGCCAATTTTAATGCCTGGCGTTTTTAAGATGTGAAGTGCTCCAGAAATGCCAAGACTGGCGTTCTTGTATCCTTACTCTATTGTGCACCTTAGCCTGTTGTGGGAGGCTGGTGAGAGCTGAGCTGCTGTGGTGGCTATTTTTAGTAACACTCGCTTTTGCTGGTGCATAAAGAACTCTCCCAATCAGATTTAGGAAACAGATTTAAAGAGACATTGTCAGATGAAAAACAAATTCAGAGGTTGAAAAAAAAAAAACTCGTCTACCACGAAAAAAACCCACTGATGTTCTTTCCGTGACAGAAATCTGATTTACTCTTCGATATTGTGTAAGTTTGCTTTTTGCATTGCTCTTGGCTTGGACAAAATAATCAACTAGTCAATTTGCTTTTATTCTATTCCTTTTCATTTTCAAATTCTTATACGTTGCCTCAGTGCTGCAATATGTTGTACACACTTTAGGGAAAAATTAAATTGTTGATTAAACTTACCATTGGAATTAAAAGGGGCAATCATGGAAACTACAGTCTTGATCTGTGTAAAACCTTATTCCTGTAGAGCCTACGTTTCGTATTAGATGTGATCTGACCTTTTAAAGAGAATGGGGAGGTGATAAGTGACAGTCAGCAAAGAACAAATCATGTCAAAACAACCTGATAGCTTTCTTTGACAGGGTAATAAGCCTTGTAGATGGGGGAAAGTGGTAGACTTGGTATATCTTGACTTCAGTAAGGCTTTTGATACTGTCTCATGACCTTCTCATAAACAAACTAGGGAAATACAACCTCGATGGAGCTACTGTGAGGTGCGTGCATAACTGATTGATAATTACTCTCTAGGAATAGTTTTCCAATGGTTCAGTCAAGCTGGAAGGGCATATCAAAGGGGGTCCCGGAGGGATCAGTTATGGGTCTGGTTCTGTTCAGTATCTTCATCAATGATTTAGATAATAGCATAGAAAGGACACTTAAAGTTTGAGGACAATACCAAGCTGGGAGGGGTTGCAAGTGCTTTAGAGGATAGGATTAAAATTCAAAATGATCTGGACAAACTGGAGAAATGGTCTGAAGTAAATAGGATGAAATTCAATAAGGACTAATGCAATGTACTCCACTTAGGAAGGACAATCAGTTGCACACATACAAAATGGGAAACGACTGCCTAGGAAGGAATACTGCGGAAAGGGATCTGGGGGTCATAGTGGATCACAAGTTAAATATGAGTCAACAGTGTAACACTGTTGCAAAAAAGCAAACATCATTCTGGGGAGTGTTGTAAGCAAGACACGAGAAGTAATTCTTCTGCTCTATTCCACATTGGTTAGGACTCAACTGGAGTATTGTGTCCAGTTCTGGGTGCCACATTTCAGGAAAGATGTGGACAAATTGGAGAAAGTCCAGAGAAGAGCAACAAAAATGATTCAAGGTCTAGAAAACATGACCTATGAGGGAAGATTGAAATAACTGGGTTTGTTTAATCTGGAGAAGAGAAGACTGAGGGGGGATATAAGTTTTCAAGTATGTCAAAGGTTGTTCTAAGGAGGAGGGAGAAAAACTGTTTTCCTTAACCTCTGAGGATAGGACAAGAAGCAATGGGCTTAAATTGCAGCAAGGGCAGTTTAGGTTGGACATTAGGGAAAACTTCCTAACTGTCAGGGTGGTTAAGCACTGGAATAAATTGCCTAGGAAGGTTGTGGGATCTCCATCATTGGAGGTTTTTAAGAGCAAGTTGGACAAACACCTGTCAGGGATGATGTAGACAATACTTAGTCCTGCCATGAGTGTAGGGGACTAGACTAGATGACCTTTCGAGGTCCCTTCTAGTTCTATGATTAAATCTAGGGTCTCCTGACTTTGAGGATCAGGACACTGGACTTATACACGTGTAAGTGTTTACCTGATAAAGTCTGAATCCCTTGGAACATGGGTGCTGAATATGATGGCCTGTGGATAAAAACATTGGACAAGAGACGGGTTCAATTCCAGGCTTAGCCACTGACTACTTGTGTGACCTTTGTCAAGCCACTTTATATCTCTGTTCCTTAGTTCCATTGCAAGGTAGGATAAATTCAGCAAAGCTTGTGAGGCACTTGGGTTTATAAAAATATGGTAATAAGTGAATATAATGTAACTGGAATATGCTTCATGCAAAAGGTCTCTTGTAAGGTATCGTTACAAAGCTTATAATCTACTGAGTGTAATCATCCTATTTGTATAAATGTACCACTCTTGTATCTGGGACTAGAAATATGAAATATAACTCTCAGGGCCTATTGTAATTATGCAAAGTGTGGGCCATTAATGGTGGTTTGGAATCTTAATGGCTCCCATCAACCAGGACAATTGACTGGGGCTCTGTTTGCAAGCAAGCCTTCCTGTAAGTCAGGCTGGGAGGAATGAAGGCTTAGGGTCTTACAGTGATGTGATCATGTGACATGAACTGGAATCCATCTTTAACCTGGTGCTTTTCCAGTGAGGGGGTGGAAACCCAGAGAGAGACACAGGATTCCCGCCTTATGCAAAAGATATATAAAGGGGTGGAACAGAACAAAGAGAGGAGAGGGGCCATTATGAAGAATCCCCTAGCTACCACCTGAGCTGGAACAAGAGCTGTACCAGGGGAAAGAATTATGCCCAGGCCTGGAAAGTGTCCAGTCTGAGGAAAAAACTTACTGAAGCATCTCTGAGGGTGCGATTATCTGTATTCAGTTTGATTACATATAGATTTGCGCATTTTATTTTATTTTATTTTGCTTGGTGACTTACTTTGTTCTGTCTGTTACTACTTAATCCTACTTTCTGTATTTAATAAAATCACTTTTTACTTATTAATTAACTCAGAGTATGTATTAATACCTGGGGGAGCAAACAACTGTGCATATCTCTCTATCTGTGTTACAGAGGACGAACAATTTATGAGTTTACCCTGCATAAGCTTTATACAGGGTAAAATGTATTTATTTTGGTTTAGACCCCATTGGGAGTTGGGCATCTGAGTGCTAAAGACAAGCACACTTCTGTTAGCTGTTTTCAGGTAAACCTGCAGTTTTGGGGCAAGTCAGTCAGACCCTGGGTCTTTGTTGGAGCAGACGGGAGTGTCTGGCTTAGCAAGACAGGGTGCTGGAGTCCTGAGCTGGCAGGGAAAATAGGAGCAGAGGTAGTCCTGGCACATCAATTGGCAGCTCCCAGGGGGGTTTCTGTGATCCAACCCATCACAGTGGTCACTGAAATACCTAGACATAGGTAAAATGTCATTGAAAACTTGCTACATTTGTTACCCATCTGTCACGGAGTGTGGGGGCGACACAAGGCCCTGCACCCCCGGCTTCCTGCGATTCACCATGACTCTCAGCCAGCCAGTAAAGCAGAAGGTTTATTTAGACGACAGGAATACAGTCAAGACAGGTCTTGCAGGCACAGACAACAGGACCCCCCTCAGTTAGGTCCATCTTGGGGTCCCAGGGCGCCCCAGCCCCCTTGCGAGGTCAGAGCCCCATCTCCCTCCCAGCCATATCATCAGTCAGCTCCTGAAACTCTGCCTTCAGCGACCCCTCCCACAGCCTTTGTTCAGTTTCCCGGGCAAAGGTGTGACCTGGCCTCTAACCCCTTCCTGGGTTCTCATGTTACATGCTCAGGTATTCTCCGTAGGTCAGTCTCCCATCCCCCAATGCAGACTATCCTAGCCACACTCCCCTGTCAGCATTCAAAGACTACAGTAAGGAACAGTCCCAGTTTGTCACATCTCTCCCCCCTTCGAGACCGAACTGAGCAGGGTCACTTTAGCCAGTGACCCGGGGAAGTTCGAATCTACCCCCGTTCCCGTGGATGCCCGAGCATCCCTCCCATTCCTTGGTGAGAATTACACCAGGCCCCTCCAGGTTCACCCCCCCCCTTAGGTCGGGGTTGCTCGGTGGCACTCGTAGTTCGCATGTGGGAAGGTTTATGCGGCCTGTGCCCTTTTCCCACCCCAATACCCCTGGGGTTCCAACTGGGCTGGGGTCTTCTCCCAGTGTTCCAGTCTGGAGGTCGGTGATTCGGGCTCTCTTGGTTCAGAGCCCCCCTTTTAACCTTGGCCACCCTCTGGGAAGGCTCCTCTATGCTGGGCAAGGGTCCTAAAGCCATTTTCCCCTTGTCCCGGGCCTTCCTCCACCTCTGCCAGGGGTCACAGGATCGGCAGTACTGTCGGACAGTAACAAAGACCCCAGGCCAGTAAAAGCTCCGTAGCAGCCTCTGCTGGGTACTCCAGGTTCCCTGGTGCCCTGAGAGGGGAATGTCATGGTCCCGGTACAGCAGCTGGTGGTGATACTTCTGGGGTACCACCAGCTGCCTCCTGATCCCCCCCGACTCCATTTTCCCTGGGGGGGGGCCCATTCTCGGTACAGGAACCCTTTCTCGCACAGGAACCTTTTCCAGCCATCTCTCCCCATGGTCTGTACCGCACTGAGGTCGGCCAGGTCCCTTATCTTCCGCAAGGAGGGATCTTTCTGCACCTCGGCCTGGAACTCAGCAGCTGGGACAGGGATGGCCACCTGCTCTTTCTCGCTGGCTGGGTCTGAAGCCGCAGCCTCCCTGAGCCGTGTCCCTGGGTGTTCCCTCCCCACCAGGTTAGGGTCATGCGCCTCAGGCAAGGCACCCTCCCCAAGGTCAGGGTACAGTGCCCCTCGCCGGCTCTGGCTACAGGTCATGACCAGGGCACCCTGGGGGTTGCTTGGCCAGTCCTCCAGGTCCCCCCCCCCCCAACACTTCAGTGGGCAAATACGGGTGAGCCCCCAACTTCAGGTGTACCCTCACCACAGGTACCTTGAATGGGGTCCCACCAACCCCCGTCAGGGTCAGGTAGGTGTCGGGCACCACCCGATCTGGGGCCACCACCTCGGGCTGGGCCAGCGTCACCTCTGCGCCCATATCCCAGTATCCATTGACCTTCCTCCCATCCACCTCCAGGGGAACAAGGTACTCTCTCCGGAGGGACAGCCCCGCGCCCACCGTATAAACCAAAAACCCTGAGTCTGGAGCAACCAGCCCCCCAGAGGAGCTGGCCTGGAGCTCTCCTCCCTCCTTAGCAGGTGGTACTCTGCCAGCCCCCCTTCCCTGGGAATGCTGCCTCTCGCCTGGCTGGGTCTCTACCCAGTCAACCCTCTGTGGGTTCGGTCTACTCAGTCTGTCCCTGAGCCTGGGACACTGGGCCCGTATGTGGCCTCTCTGGCCACAGTGATAGCAGCCCATGTCCCATGGGTTCCCTCGAGTGGGTTGGATGGCCCTGACACCGGATGTTCCCCTTTGATAGGGTTTTTCCGTATTTTCCCGCTGGGAGGTCCTATGGTGACTCTCTCTCTGCGTTGTGGTGGGACTGTTCCTTTGGGACTCCTCCCTGTTATCCCCTGACCGGCTCTTCACAAACTCATCGGCCAGCCGCCCTGCGTGTCGCGGATTCTCTGGCTTTTTGTCCCTTAACCACAGCCTCAGGTCGGATGGGCACCGCTCATACAGTTGCTCCAGTACCTCCTTCGTCTGGGCCCCATCTGCCCACTTGCTGGCGTATCCCTCCATGCGGACGGCTAGTTGCAGATATGAGATCTCAGGGGTTTTATCCTGACTCCGGAACCTTTCCCGGTACATCTCAGGAGTCAGCCCAAACTCACGTAGCAGGGCCTTTTTGAATAGTTCGTAGTCCCCTTTCTCCGCCTCCTCCAGTTGGTGGTACAATGCCACGGCTTTGGGGTCCAGTAGGGGGGTGAGAACTCGGAGTCTGTCCGCAGGATCAACCTGGTGCAGCTCGCAGGCCGTCTCAAAGGCATCCAGGAAGTCATCCATGTCCTCCCCCTCCTTACGTGGGGCCAGGATGCACTTATCAAAGCTCCGTGCAGTCCTGGGTCCCCCCTCACTCACCGCAGCCAGGGGCTCGCGGCCCCTCAGTCTCGCCAGCTCCAGTTCACGATGCCTCTGTTTCTCACGATCCTCCAGCTCTCAGTTTTAGCTCTTTCTCCCATTCCAGCTCTTTCTCCCATTCCAGCCACTTCCACTCCACAGATGCCGTGCGTCGCCGGGAGGATCCCCTGCTGGCCGGCGAGTTTCGCCGGGAGGATCCCCTGTTGGCCGGGGGGGTCACGGCGCCCTCGGTATTTGGTGGGCTCCTCCCCACCCTTCCTCTAGGCATAGGAAGGAGGGGGTCTCGGGAAGCCCTCAGCAGCCGGCTGACCACTCCCAGATGGGACAGACACTGGTGCCTGCGCTGCATTTGCCAGGCTGCTTCCCTCTGAGACAGGAATCAGTTCATTCGAGCGATCTCCCTCCTCCAGCTGGGCAATAAGCTGTTCTTTGGTGAGCCTCCCACTGCGCAGCCCCCTCTGCTTGCACAGTTCCACCAGGTCGCTCTTAAGCCGCTTGGCATACATCTTCCTGCTGGCCATTCACAGGCCGGGGTGCTCACTGCTCCCTACAGTTTCCAGGGAGACCCCTAGTGTGCCAGCCCTTCTCGAGGTCACCACCTCTCTGCCAGGGTCAAGCTGCAGACTCCTCCGCCCCTGGGACCACTTGCTGCGATCCCCCGGGGGGCCCTGTTACTGCAAAAGTCCTTCTCGCTTGTCACACACTCCCAGGGGTGATAACCGTGTCTCTGACTTCAGCATGCCTGGTCCCCGTCGATCCCCCTTCGTTTTACTGCTCCCCAGTCACTTACTGCAGGAAGCACCGTCCACGGGGTGCAGTAGATCCCACCTCTGCCACCAGTTGTCACGGAGTGTGGGGGGACACAAGGCCCTGCACCTCCGGCTTCCTGCGATTCACCATGACTCTCAGCCAGCCAGTAAAGCAGAAGGTTTATTTAGATGATAGGAATACAGTCCAAGACAGGTCTTGCAGGCACAGACAACAGGACGCCCCTCAGCTAGGTCCATCTTGGGGTCCCAGGGCGCCCCAGCCCCCTTGCGAGGTCAGAGCCCCGTCTCCCTCCCAGCCAGCTCCTGAAACTCTGCCTTCAGTGACCTCTCCCACAGCCTTTGTTCAGTTTCCCGGGCAAAGGTGTCACCTGGCCTCTAACCCCTTCCTGGGTTCTTATGTTACATGCTCAGGTATTCTCCGTTGGTCAGTCTCCCATCCCCCAATGCAGACTATCCTAGCCACACTCCCCTGTCAGCATTCAAAGACCACAGTAAGAACAGTCCCAGTTCGTCTCACTATCACAGTGACCACACTCTGAAAGGCCATGTCTGTGCTGGGTATCTTTTTTGCACTGGGTCAGCTACACCGATGCAAAGCCACAGTGCGGATGTGCTGCACTGGGGTCAGAGGGGGCTTACAGTAGTGATTTATTCTCATTGCGCCAGTGAAATGTTTAGTAATTTCCCTCATCTGAGGTGACTCTGATCTAACTCATTCACTTGAAAAGTCAAGTGAAGACCGGCACGCTGCTTCTATCACACGCTAAGATGGTCAAGCTAAAGCCCAGGTTAGCATACGTTAAAGTATACACTGCCCAAACTACACCAGATTTTTCAAAAGTGCCAGAATGTGTTTTAATATCACACCTCTAAAGTCTAAGTCTAGACAAGGCCCAATTGATGTGAAAACTCAAGTTAGTTAAGGGGACAATGTCGACTTGAAATCTAGTCAAGTATCAGAGGGGTAGTCGTGTTAGTCTGAATCTGTAAAAAGCAACAGAGGGTCCTGTGGCACCTTTGGGTATGTCTACACTACGAGAGTAGTTCAATTTTACTTAAATCAAATTTTTGGAATCGATATTGCAAAGTCGAACGTGTGTGTCCACACTAAGGACAGTAATTCGACTTTGTGAGCCCACACTAACGGGGAAAGCGTCGACATTGGAAGCGGTGCACTGTGGGCAGCTATCCCACAGTTCCCGCAGTCCCCGCTGCCCATTGGAATTCTGGGTCGAGCCGCCAATGCCTTCTGGACACTGATAAAGAAAGAATGCTTCGGGAAAGCCTGCAAAGACCAGGGCCGTATGCTGCCATGCTCTGCAGGGCAATGATCCCGGAGTACTTGATTGTCTCCTGGCGCGGAAACGTTTCATATCACGGAGGACCCAATAAGGCCGCTCTCCCCAGGAACCTGATGCAAAGGCTTTCCAATTACCTCCAGGAGAGCTTCCTCGAGATGTCCCAGGAGGATTTCTGCTCTATCCCCGGACATATAGACCGCATTTTACTGTAGCTGCACTGGCAGGGACTAAACAGTAGAGCGGCTTGGGCAGAACAATCATGCTAAACCGGACATTGTTAGATTTTTTTTCAATAGTTGCACTGCCCAGGACTGAAACGTTAAGCGCCTAGGGCAAACTAATAATGAGAAACCCATTGTTGTTATTCTTAATATTCCTGTTCTGTTAAAAATAAATGTTTAGATGTTTAAAACACTTACTGGCTGATCCTTCCCCAGATTCTGTGTCCGGGTTAACGGCTGGGGACGGTTGGTAGGGGATCTCTGTAAGGGTGATGAAGAGATCCTGGCTGTCGGGGAAATCAGCGTTGTAAGCGCTGTCGATTGCCTCGTCCTCCTCATCTTCCCCGTCCGCTAACATGTCCGAGGAACCGGCCGTGGACAATATCCCATCCTCAGAGTCCACGGTCAGTGGTGGGGTAGTGGTGGCGGCCGCACCGAGGATGGAATGCAGTGCCTCATAGAAACGGGATGTCTGGGGCTGGGATCCAGAGCGTCCGTTTGCCTCTTTGGTCTTCTGGTAGCCTTGTCTCAGCTCCTTGATTTTCACGCGGCACTGCGTTGCATCCCGGCTGTATCCTCTCTCTGCCATGGCTTTAGAGATCTTCTCGTAGATCTTTGCATTCCGTCTTTTGGAGCGCAGCTTGGAAAGCACGGACTCATCGCCCCACACAGCGATCAGATCCAAGACTTCCCGATCAGTCCATGCTGAGGCCCTCTTTCTATTCTGAGATTGCACGGCCATCACTGCTGGAGAGCTCTGCATCGTTGCCAGTGCTGCTGAGCTCGCGATGTCCAAACAGGAAATGAGATTCAAACTGCCCAGACAGGAAAAGGAATTCAAATTTTCCCGGGGCTTTTCCTGTGTGGCTGGTCAGAGCATCCGAGCTCGGACTGCTGTCCAGAGCGTCAGAGTGGTGCACTGTGGGATAGCTCCCGGAGCTATTACCGTCGATTTCCATCCATACCTAGCCTAATTCGACATGGCCATGTCGAATTTAGCGCTACTCCCCTCGTTGGGGAGGAGTACAGAAGTCGAATTTAAGAGACCTCTATGTCGAACTAAATAGCTTCGTGGTGTGGACGGGTGCAGGGTTAATTCGATGTAACGGCGCTAACTTCGACATAAACGCCTAGTGTAGACCAGGCCTTTGAGACTAACAGAAGTATTGGGAGCATAAGCTTTCGTGGGTAAGAACCTCACTTCTTCAGATCTAGTGTATTTTTTAAAATTGAGTTAAAAGGATTTTCTTGATCTATATATAAAGACTCTTATTAGGGTTGTCGATTAATCACTGTTGACTCACATGATTAACTCAAATTAATCGTGATTAATCGCAGTTTTAATTGCACTGTTAAACAATATCTTTTTCTACATTTTCAAATATATTGATTTCAATTACAACACAATACAAAGTGTACAGTGCTCACTGTATGTCATTTATTAAAAAAAATTTGCACAGTAAAAATGATAAACAAAAGAAACAGTATTTTTCAATTAACTTTATGCAAGTACTGTAGTGCAATCTTTTTATCCTGAAAGTGCAACTTATGAATGTAGATTTTTTTGTTTGTTTGTTTGTTACATAACTGCACTCAAAAAAAAAAAAAGTAAAACTTTAGAGCCTACAAGGCCACTCAGTCCTACTTCTTGTTCAGCCAATCGCTAAGACAAACAAGTTTGTTTACATTTATGGGAGTTAATGCTGCCCCCATCTTATTTACAATGTTACCTGAAAGTGAGAACAGGCATTCGCATGGCACTTTTGTAGCTGGCATTACAAGGTATTTATGTGCCAGATATGCTAAACATTCGTATGCCCCTTTATGCTTCGGCCACCATTCCCGAGGACATGTTTCCATGTTGATACTTATTTAAAAACAAAACAAAAAGTTAATTAAATTTGTGACTGAACTCCTTGGGGAAGAATTGTATATCCCCTGCTCTTTTACACCCGCATTCTGCCATATTTCAGGTTATAGCAGTCTCGGATGATTACCCAGCACGTGTTGGTTTTACGAACGCTTTCACTGCAGCTTTGACAAAATGCAAAGAAGGTACCAATGTGAGATTCCTAAAGATAGCTACAGCACTCGACCCAAGGTTTAAGAATCTGAAGTGCCTTCCAAAATCTGAGAGGGACGAGGTGTGGAGCATGCTTTCAGAAGTCTTAAAAGAGCAACACTTCGGTGTGGAAATTACAGAACCCGAACTACCAAAAAAGAAAATCCACCTTCTATTGGAGGCATCTAACTCATGATGATGGAAATGAACGTGCGTCGCTCCGCTCTGCTTTGGATTGTTATCAAGCAGAACCCGTCATTAGCATAGATGCATGTCCCCTGGAATGGTGGTTGAAGCATGAAAGGACATAGGAATCTTTAGCGCATCTGGCACGTAAATATCTTGAAATGCTGGCTACAACAGTGCCATGTGAATGCCTATTCTCACTTTCAGGTGACGTAAACAAGCAGCAGGCAGCATTATCTCCCATAAATGTAAACAAACTTGTTGGTCTTAGCGATTGGCTGAACAAGAAGTAGGATCGAGTGGCCTTGTAGGTGCTAAAGTTTTATATTGTTTTGTTTTTGAGTGCAGTTATGTAACTGTAGTAGGTTTGTGCCGGGGCTCGACCCTCCTGGGCTGAGGGGAGCCAAACTGACTCACTACAAGCACAGACAGTCAACGTCCAGGCCCTTCGGTGCAGGCCTGAGTGGCCCACAGTTCAGGGAGCTCAGGCCCTCAGGCAGGGCTGGGCAAATAAACAGTTACTCCAGGGCCCAGGCCCTCTGGTGCAGGGGCTGAGCAACCGTCAGTTAAGGGGCTCAGGCCCTCGGGTGCAGGGGCTGAGCAACAACACCACAGTTTGTTTGGTAGGCCCAGGTTCCTACACCTGAGCGTTGGGTGAGGGGGAAACCTGCCACCCGAGAGTGGGGTGGCAGGGGGGGACGCAGGCCCACCCACTCCACTGCGTCCCAGCCCGGGGCCCTAGCAGCGGCTCGTGTCGCTGCTGGTCAGTGGGGTGTCCTGACCGAAACACACTGACATCGGCTCACATGTGTCTACAGCCTGACCGGGGTCGGCTATCCCCGGGCTACTTCAGTGTTCCCCCTCAGGGGCTACCTCGTTGGCGATGCCGGGTTCGGGCCAGTCCAGCAGCATCGGTTCCTCTGGTCCAGGGCTTGGGGTCAGGTCCGGCAGCTCCTCGGGGAAATCTGGCCCCTGGGGCTCGGGCGGCTCCTCCGGATAACAGCAGGGGTGGAGGGGCTCTGGGGGCTCCTTGCCTTCGTAGTTGGCGTGAGGCAGGCCCGACGGCTCCTCCCAATACCGGGGGGCTCCTGCGGCTCCTCCTCGTAGTGGGCTCTGGGCAGGTCCAGCCAGTTAGGGCAACGGTCTCGGGTCTCAGAGGTCTCCCGGCCGCGAGCTCCCGGTGGCACGTCTGCTTCCTGCGGCGGCTGGGCTCTGACTGAGCTCCGGCGGCCAGCCTTTATACTTCCTGTCCTGCCCCTTGACTTCCGGGGGGCGGGAACAGGCGGCGGTGGCTCCGCCGACTCGGGTGCCGGCAAGGGTGCTCCCTCTGCTGGGCAGGAGAGGAGCCACACCGACTCACTACAGTAACAAACAAAAATCTCCATTTGTAAGTTGCACTTTCACGATTTTTATTTTTGAGTGCAGTTTTTTTGTACATAATTCTACAGTTGTAAGTTCAACTTTCATGATAAAGGGATTGCATTACAGTACTTGTATTAGGGGAATTGAAAAATACTATTTCTTTTGTTTTTTACAGTGCAAATATTTGTAATCAAATATAAATATAAAGTGAGCACTGTACACTTTGTATTCTGTGTTGTAGTTGAAATCAATATATTTGAAAATGTAGAAAACATCCAAATATATTGAAATAAACGGTATTCTATTTAACAGTGTGATTAATCACGATTAATTTTTGACAGCCCTACTTATACCACTTGCCATCATAATATGTTAGTACCTGTCCATTAGTGCCTGTGCTAACTTCTCTGGTCTCACAACCACACTTATGAATGTTTTTTAAAAAAATGAGTCTCCCCCTTGCGTAAAAGGCTCAAACAGGAGAAACTGAACGTGGGGGAGAGGGGGAAATGAAATGGGCCATATACGAAGTGCTATAATTGGCACAAAATGAATGGAAAAAAGACCTTCTCCAGTCTTTCAATTATAGTTAAGATTTGCAGAATTCAATTTTTTTGTAACTTTGATAGATAATATTGATTTTTTTAAAGCATTTTATTTATTTATATCGATATATATTTTCACAGTTGTAGGAATTTAGGGCGTGGAGGGTCCAGAGGATTACTTAATGACTATAGATGTTGGGATTCAAAAAGTTAAAGCTTTATAAACTGCTAAAACACAAATTGTCTATCACTTGTCAAAATATACAAAGTAAATATTCTTAAATCAAAACAAAATGGTAACTTTGAGTGTGATATAATATCTCATTGAAAGGTGACATAGGGCCAGAAAGAGTTAATTAACTCACAGACTGACCTGACCCAGGACCGAACTTTAAAGACTGGTTAGGAAGATATATAAATGAATAGAGCTTTGAAATGCAAGTCTGCATTGTTAGAGATAGAAGAGTAGATGTTTGCTCAGGTCTTGTGATGTAAGCAAACAAGTCTTGTCTATTGCTATAGCTTTGATTCAAAGATCAAAAAAGGAGTATTAAATATTTAGGAAGACACTTGAGTGAAATATTATTATTGTCTCTGTCTCTTTGAAGGTTGTGATAACCTGTATCTGAACTGTTTAATGGGTAAATTACCCTGTGCTAATTGCCATGAGGTGGTAAAGTTTGCAGATGACTCTAAACTGCTCAACATAGTTAAGACCAAAGCAGACTGTGAAGAACTTCAAAAAGATCTCACAAAACTAAGTGATTGGGCAACAAAATGCCAAACGAAATTTAATGTGGATAAATGTAAAGTAATGCACATTTGAAAAAATAACCCCAACTATACATACAATATGATGGGGGGGCTAATTTAGCTACAACAAATCAGGAAAAAGATCTTGGAGTCATCGTGGATAGTTCTCTGAAGATGTCCACGCAGTGTGCAGAGATGGTCAAAAAAGCAAACAGGATGTTAGGAATCATTAAAAAGGGGATAGAGAATAAGACGGAGAATATATTATTGCCCTTATATAAATCGATGGTATGCCCCCATCTTGAATACTGCATACAGATGTGGTCTCCTCATCTCAAAAAAGATATACTGGCACTAGAAAAGGTTCAGAGAAGGGCAACTAAAATGATTAAGGGTTTGGAAAGAGTCCCATATGAGGCGAGATTAAAGAGGCTAGGACTTTTCAGCTTGGAAAAGAGGAGACTAAGGGGGGATATTATAGAGTTATATAAAATTGAGTGATGTGGAGAAAGTAAATAAGGAAAAGTTATTTACTTATTCCCATAATACAAGAACTAGGGGACACCAAATGAAATTAATAGGCAGCAGGTTTAAAACAAATAAAAGGAAGTTCTTCTTCACACAGCGCACAGTCAACTTGTGGAACTCCTTACCTGAGAAGGTTGTGAAGGCTAGGACTATAACAGCATTTAAAAGAGAACTGGATAAATTCATGGAGGTGAAGTCCATTAATGGCTATTAGCCACAATAGGTAAGAAATGGTATCCCTAGCCTGTTTGTCAGAGGGTGGAGATGGATGGCAGGAGAGAGATCACTTGATCATTACCTGTTAGGTTCACTCCTTCTGGGGCACCTGGCATTGGCCACTGTCGGTAGACAGGATACTGGGCTAGATGGACCTTTGGTCTGACCCAGTACGGCCGTTCTTATGTTCTTAGGAGAAGGAAAGTTAAGCCTATTGTTTTCTCAGGCCAAAAGGCTGCTGGAAATGTATAAAAACCCTGGGACATGACCCTTTGTCATCTCAAATTTGCTTTGGGTTTCAAGAAGGGGAAAACCTAAGCCATAAGAATTGAGATCCCCAGTCACTGACTGGAGTCACCCCGAATGTGACTCTTGCATCTGAAGAAGTGAGGTTCTTACCCACGAAAGCTTATGCTCCCAGTACTTCTGTTAGTCTCAAAGGTGCCACAGGACCCTCTGTTACCCTGAATGTGGACATTGGACTATAATCTATGAACTATTTCTAAAAGGACTTCTGGCAAATACAAGCTAATCTCTGCTATGTATCTGAACCTCAAAAATTGAGTTCAAGTCTGTATGTATATTGATCTTTTAACTAACTCTCTCAGTTTATAAGAATTGGCTATAAGTGTGTATTTTGGGTAAGATCTTAGTTATAATTGGACCTTGGTGTGTGGCTGATCCTTTGGGATTGGAAGAACCTTTTCTTTTATATGATGAGGTAAGCTTTTCAGTAATCATCATCATATCTGACGTGTGTCTGGATGGAGGCCTGAAACTGGGCACTTTAAAGGAACTGCATTGTTTGGACTTCTGAGTAACCAGTGAGATAATAGAGAAGCTGTTCTGTGCTGGTTTGGTAAATCTAAGTATTGGAATAACCACCAGCGTTTGGGGTTTGTCTGTCCTGTTTTGTTTGCAGTTCATCCTAATTAAGTGACCTCAGCTGGCTCCCACAGCCAGCATTGTTACAACCTGTTTTTACTGTTCATTCATTAGTCTGTTTGTAACAAGGCTAATTCAGAAGTCTAAATGACTGGATTTTAACTAATAAGTTCTCAAGCAGCATTTTTCTTACTTATCTATAATAGAAATATACCGATAGGCAAATATTTTTTAGTCAGTTGGGTGTATGGTGAAATAGATCTTTACCGTCATTTACCAATAAAAATTTAATCCTTCCAAGCCTAATTATAGTGATCTTGGGTGTTACTTGTACCAATAGTAGGCAAAATGCTTTCAGACAAGTGATTCTTTTACTTGTCAAGGTTGAACGGGACTAGAAATAGAGGGTGGAAATGGAGCAGAGGCGTTGTTGTTGTAACGGGAGCAGGAATTGGACTTCTGGGTTCTAGTCTGAGCTCTAGGCAGAAACAGTCTTTTTCTGTGTTTGGACAACATCTAGCACAGTGGGGTTCCGGCCTAAGACTAGGGCTCTTAGGTGCTAATAGAAATAATAATGGCTCTACCTGTGTGACCTTGGGCAAGTAACTAAACTGTGCCTTCATTTCCCCATCTGAAAAATGGGAGGGTTCTTGCTTCAAGTGTATTTGTAAGGCTTAATTAGGGGCTGTCTGCAAAGCACTTTGAGATGCTCAGAGGTCAGTAAAGCATTGTCCCTGCCCAGACATGGTAAGAACGCTCTGCAGCTTGTGTATATTGAATACTTTACAGACGCTAATGAAGTAAACCTCAAACCATCTGCAAAATAGGGAGAAGTGTCCTCATTTCTAGAGCGGAGAGAACAAAGGCTGTGACTTTCCCACTGTCATACGGTGAATCATTTGCAGAACCAGGAGCCAGAAGCAAGGTCTCGTGTACCCAGTCCTGTGCTCTGACCACAGGTCCACTCCAAGACACAAACTTCTGTTGACAGCTTTGTGTCTATTCCACCAGCCATGCTGGCCCTTCAGTCCCCCTAAAATGTATCAGCAGACATTAAGCTCACAGGCAAGTCTAGCTATACTAGACTGAATTTAGAAAGGAAGCTGTATAGATTGACAAGGTCTACAATGCTTATTGTATGCTCCAACGTGCATGCAAGGCTGTAATCTAGCTTCTGGGTGTGCAGCAACTGGGCAGGCTAATGCAGTGGCCGTTGTATACATTGCAGTGGCCGTTGTATACATAACAGCAGCTGTGGTATAGCTTTGGGCATCTGTTCCTGCTTTACTGACAGGGCACGTCCTAGGGCTGAAAGCTCTGCTGGGTTGGCTTCTGTTGCACATCCTGTTGGTATGCATTTGGGAGGGCCCTTTGAATAGCGGTAGGGGGAAACACTCTGACCCTTCCCCTCAAATTCCCCAGTCATTGCCAGAGCAGGCAGGCAGCTGGAAACCCTCTGGCCACTGCAGGAATATGCATAGGTTTCAGCAGCCATATTTCCAAGGGAAGGCTGGGATGTACTCAACCACAACAGAGAGGATCAGTTCAAAGATGTCTGCGTACTTCAGTCAGCAGTAGGGAAAGGGTTAAACACTGACCTGCCCAGGTTGAAGGACACTTTTCACCCTTCATGAATTTACAGATTCCCCCCCCCCCCCCCCCCCCCCCCACTAACTTCTTAAACCAGCCATGATTGGGATGTTTATCCTGTTTGGTTTTTTAAATCTGGTATCAGCTAGGTCCTTTTTTGAGTCCCTGTGTCGTGGAGAGTTAAACATGGAGCTCTAAAACCCGCTTCAGCATAGTTCCAGCTCCCCGGATTTCAGGTGGAATTCTGCCAGTCCACAACTGCATAAAACCCAGGTGCGCTTAAACAAGGCTTTTCCCGGGCACACCATCTGAAAAGCCAGGTTAGCTGGATCTGTGTCTTCAAGTCTGAATTGCAGAGTGTCCGGGCTCTCAAACCCACACTGAAAATGATTTTAAATTGGCACTTGGGTCCCCAGCCCCTTTTTGTGATGATCGTTGTGTTACAGTGGCAGAGTCGAAGTAATAGTCTCTGTGAGCAGGCTGCCTATTTTTATAATGCCCCATCACTAGCCCCACTCTGGTTCCAAGACCTTTTGGAGCTGAAAGGGGGGGGGGGAATTGCTCTTAAATGGCTAAATTGAAAATTACTGTCCATGGATCGAGGGCCAGAAGGGAACATTGTGATAATCTAGTCTGGGACTTTATAGCCAATTCCCTTGGTAAATTGTTCCAATGATAAATTTTTAACAGTGAGAGTAATTAACCCCTTACTGCCAGTCTGAATTTGTCTAGTTTCACATGAAGCTAGGAAACTAACACGGGTGCCTAAGGATTTCCCTTTAATGTCTGTGTGGCGCTGCGTAAGTGCCAAATCTGATCATTCCTTTTCTGGTGGAATGCCGAGGTATAAACCGGTCGCACCAAGCGTCTGTATCTAGGAAAAGGTTTAATGGGGCGGATCGGTTTCCTACAATGTGTCCATTTAGCATGACTGTCCATTTCTGAATTTGGTGGCAGCTTGCCACCTACTGGGGCTGCTCGTGCCGCGCATCTTTTGGTGCCGTGTGCCTTTAAAGAAAGCAGACTCCTTGCTGTGACGTCTCTCTGGCTGTGGGCCAGGAAGCGGGGGAACCATCTCCTGCCAGCCTGAGAAGAAAACCAACAACTTTTCTTTTGTGTGTGGTTACTCTCCCTTTTTTGGTCTCTTCCAAGGTTTTAAATGCTAATGGCGGATTAAAACCCTTACACAGATTGTGGCTTTAGAAGTCTGGTAAGGCCTCAGCGAAGACTTTCTCTATCTTCCTTGTTTGTTTAAACATGGATGGAGGGGGGTGGCGTGGAGGGGGGTGTTTTAAAAAATAATCATAAAATCACGGTCTCCTAGCTCCAAAGTCGGGCTGGATTATTGGGATTCTTTAAAATCAGCAGGATCAAGATCTCCTGCTTGCCCTGAAAGGTGCGAATAAGTAGCTAAACTCTGAAGCGACAGGCTAAGTTTGATTTGCCAACATCCGGGAGTTTTGGCTTCCCGTGGAGAGGGTGGGTTTTTTTTCAAAATAAGTGTCTTTGTACTGACTGCGCTCGGTGGTGGGGGGTGGCCCCTTTCATCAGGCCGGTGGGGGCTGGGAATAGACGCAAACCTGATTTTTTTGGTGGGGGGAGTGGGAAAGATGTACGTGAAAGACTGTGGTGTTGGTTAATGACCCAAGTGGCAAGCGCTCAAATTCAGGCAAATTGCTGCGTGCTTTCTGCAAAAGGAGCACCGCCCCCTGTTCCTCCTCTTTCCTCTAAATCCAGGCCAGAGCTCTGAGGAATAGGGAATCAGGGGGCGGGGGAGGGAGAATATAAGCAAGCAGCAGTGCTGGGGACTAGAGGAGTGGGAGTGGATCGTCTCTTCCTCTGGGTGTGTGGTTTGTTAGCAGAATTGCTAAATCCAAAGGAACATCCTTGCCTAACGTGGTATTTTGGCTGGGTTAGTCACTGCAGCAGAGCATAGTCCCTTGTGTTAAAACCAGTCCTGTCTCTGTCCATTGCTGCTGTAACTCCCCTGACCGGCCATGGATTGAAGCTTTAGTGCAGCGTATTCTGTCAGGGTTGGATTTTACTCCCCTTGTGTTCAGTCCAGGTGAGGATGCCGCTTCTGCAGCGGTGTGGGGCTTCGGGTGTCAGGGTGGTACCTGCAGTTGTAAAGAACTGGTAGCAAGACTAAGGCTTTGGTTATGTCACATTTGAAAGCTTTTATTCAGGTATCGCCAACACCGATTCCGCCACCGTGCGCGCGGCCTTGCAGTGGAAATTAAATGTTTCTTCCCTTTGATACTTTGAGCTGCTGACCTTTCTTCCCCATCCCTGAAGTGAGGGAGCCTAGAGGAAGAGAGCAGCAAGCATATTTGCCTAAAGCATGGAAGATCGCTGGCTGGCATGTCTCCTACTCCAAGGGAATATATGGTCCCTACTCTCCCTAGGGAGTGAGCCACTCTGCCCGGCGTAGAACCTTCTGTCGGGCATCGGCTGCACCACAGGCTGGCTGTGATATAGCTCAGTGGTTTGAGCATTGGCCTGCTAAACCCAGGGTTGTGAGTTCAATCCTTGAGGGGGCCACTTGGGGATCTGGGGCAAAATCAGTACTTGGTCCTGCTAGTGAAGGCAGGGGGCTGGACTCGATGACCTTTCAAGGTCCCTTCCAGTTCTAGGAGATGGGATATCTCCATTAATTATAAGTGGTCTGAGCACAAGGCTGAGAGCGGAGAATGCTGGAGTTCTAATCCCATCTTGGACACTGACTTCCTTTGTTCTTGGGCAATTCACTTAATTTACTATTTTATTATTTGCATTGAAGGGCTCACCCAGGTTCAGGCCCTTTTAGGCTAGGCATCCTACGCCTTAAACGAGTTCATGCCCTAAAGAATTTATAATCTAAACGGCAAGAGGAGACAAACAAGTGGACAGGAGGAGGAAGGACTAAGTAGTAACAGGATGTTTCACGCTGTGCCTCGCTTTTTCCATCTGGATAACGGGGCTAGCACCTCAGAGGTGTAGCAAAGATCAGTTACTTAAGTTAAAATTTTCAATCTTGTGTTCCAAAAGGTAAGTACCCAAATAAGAGGGGCCAGACTTTCACAGGTGCTGAGCGTCCCATTGACGTCAACAGGACCTGCAGGTGGGAAATAGGGCAGCTTATTGAGGTGCACAACTTAACGCATTCAAGTGAGAACTATAGCAGCCTGGAGGGTTTTTTAAAAAAAATGTGAATTTCTTGCAGTCTCCAGCAGCTTTCACCAGCAAGTCTCTACCCTGCTCCCACTGCATCTCAGTCCTGATTCGGAGGAACTACCTCCAGGGATGAGGCAACAGTTTGCCAAAAGATTGAATACCCCAGGGAATCTGCTGAAATTGCCAACAAAGAGTGCCAATTGTGATGGTAGTTTTTGTGATGTGAAAAGCTGCCTGCTAGGAATTAGACCAAGACTGTTTAACTCAGGTGCACTACAGATGCTCATCACCAGAGTATCTGGACGCTTGCGTAATCGCCATGACCCCTGCGAAGTTGGGAGCGGAACCCTGGACCGTCAGCTCTTGAATCTCTGCCACTTGAGCTCAAAGAGAATCAAAAAGCGTCTCCCTTCACGTACATCCAGCTGCTGTCATCAGCAGGTAAACGTTTGGCCCTGCCAACCTGAGCCAGGTTTGGACGAGTGAACCAAGCCAATAGGTTCTGTATCCTGTTAGTATTTCTTTGTGTGCTGGAATTTCGGTGGTAACAGGTGGCGTGTTTCCAGCAAAGCCATGGTTTGCGCAGATGTTCTCTGCCCTCTTCACCAGACGGTGGTGAGAAATGGCGTGGTCTAAGCAGACGCTGAAAACTCCAAGCAGTCACTCAACCAGCAGCGCGAAGGAAATCTTCCCTGGTGACTGAGGGTCTAACCCATGACCTCCTGCAGCATCGATTCGCTTTTATCTTTTAAAGCATATGTTCCAAGTCCTTGTGGCTGCAAGGAAAGCTCTCCCAACGGAAACGGAGTGTGAACTGCTGCAGTGCTGTCTTTGAGTCTGTAGATAGACTGCTCCGTTATCGCTGCTGCTGCCCCAGGCTCTGGCAAACAGCAGCTGGATGTAAATGAACCAGACCGGCCCATTTCACTGCTGGTGTTTAGAACCTGTGAGTGACAATGCCATGGTCAAGAATCAGGTCACTTGGTGCTCTTGCTTGGGAGAGCTCTGAGGAGGTGCAGCTAACCTGGGAAGTGGAGTTATCCTGGTGAGGAAGGCGACAAAACAAGTCTGAAGGAGAGAATTAGAGAAGACCTGACTTGCACCCCTTAGAGAAGCCAGGGAGCTCTGGAGCGTGGAGCAGAGATCTAGCTTGGCTTTTCCAACAGCAAGAAGGGGCCTGTGGACCTTCCTGTTCTGGCACCTATTAGCCAGAGGCTGATATGAGTGTCCCTAAGCAGCCAGGAGGGACAGCATGCCGGTAAAAAGCACAGCACCCTGCCCTTCCCCGGCAGCTGGGTTTGGCAGTGGGCCTGAACCTCACTGGTGGGTGTCCCGCTAGCCTCTTCTTCCTTACGTGGCTAGAAGGTTTAATCCTCCGGCTGGTGGGTGTCTGAACTTCCTCTGAGCTCTGGTTATAACCACTTCTTCCCCCTCCCCAAATCTGAGTGGTGGCCCCCTTAGCCATCCGGTCTCCTTCAGCTCTGTACTGTAGTGCCTAGTATTACGCACGTTTTATCTGCGTTCGTTCTCTGCTGTGCTGTAACAGTGTGGCAACCCCACAGGAAGCAAAGGTCGCTGCGCTGCCGACGAGCTGCCATTAACCAAGTGAGACTGGGGTAAAGAGGCAGGCGACTCCAACGTGCTAGTAATAGGCTGTGGCACTGGGGGGGGTCTCCTCTGCTGGTGCTTACTGCAGCTTCCCCGGCTGGAGTTGTGCGAATTGGCATCCGAAGTCGGGGAGTTCGATTTCATCCCCTCCAGCAGGTGGTTTGTGTTGGCTCCAGCCACCAGAAGGAAATGGATCTGGCAGCTCTAAAAGTGACTGGCTCTTAGCACTCACTTCATGGTATATGCCAGAGGTAGGAGTACAGCAGTGCGGTGGCGCTAGGGACGGGGTATCTCCCCTCCCTCCCAGGACAGCACTGGTGCTGCTGCTGCGATTCCCCAGAAAGAGTTAACAGGAGACCATGGAGAGGAGCAAGGGGAGGAGTTTCTTATCATGGTGTTTGAAATGTGAGAAGGGCCCAATACAGGAGCCCTTTCATCTCTCCAGAGAACAAGCCTCCCCAGCTCTCTCCGGAGCACCTCTTTCCAGGGAATCTGACCAATTTTGAGTGGTTTTTCTCTCTCCCTGAAGGAGTCTGATTCTTCCAAAGAAACCCAGGCAAGGAAGAGAACCTGAAGAACCTTAAAGGGTGTGTTTTAAAGCGCTGCCTTGGAAGCTTTTTAGGGGTGGGAGGCTCAGACGTGGCTAAGGAAAGTCAGAGATGTGCAGGTCTTAGCTTTCAGCTCATGCCACAGCAAAGCCTCTAGCATGCTCCGCTGGGTGCATTTCCACTGGGTGCATTTCCACGGGCATGTCTCTTGGGCGTGGCTTCCCTGGGATTTCAGAGGTAAGGGGAGGAGCCTGGGTCCCAGGAGCTCCTGATCTCTGGCCAGCACTTGCTGAAGCTAGAGTTCGTAGGAACGGTGCTGATTTCAAAGTAATTCATTAACCTTGCTTGCCTAGCTTAGGAGGACCATTGGCCAGGATCATCCCTGGCAGGTGCGAACCAGGCTCTGTGAACACCAAGAGGTTCTTGCTGACGCTTCCCTCCAGTTCGATTCCACCCGTGACGGAGCGAGAATGCTAGTGCAGACGAGGCCTTGGGGTCCATGGAGTTTCACCAGGGAGAGATTTAGCCTAGTACACGGAAGCCTGTGATCGTGCTCACTACAACTCTACAATCCGTTCCTTCCTCGATTGTTGTTCCCTCCGATGTTTCAGTGCAACCCTGGGGAGGAGGGAATCTCTCTTTTCAGATGAGATTTGAAAGGGAGGTCTTGAGAACTTGCGGTCACTACGAGAGTGTCCTAGCTAGTGTCTGGTTCGGTTAATTACATTCTGCTGACCTAAATTCCCTCTGCAGTTCCAACTGGCTACAGTGTTCTGCTGCCTTTCCTGACCTCTGGATTGTGTGGCGTATTGCCCTGTGCTGTTAGACCGCTGTGTTTTGCCCCTTTGATGGTTGCGTTTCAGCAAAGGGGGAAATAATCCCGATGTGCCCTTTGCCTGCCTTACCAGGCTGCTGTGAAGCACCGAATTGCTCCCGCCTCTCCTGAAGCCTGGCTAACATTCAAAGGCCTCAGAGTTGAGCCACGCTTTGCTTGGTTTCAGCTTAGCAGTTCATTTTTAGATCTTCTCCGGGTTTTCCTGGGATCCTGCTCTCTTCCAGATAGAGCAGCCGTTGACGAGGGCCATCACCCAAGCAGAATCAGCTGCTGCTGACGGGTTGCCAGCTCCTAAGCTGAGAGCCTGCTGGAGTAAAGAGAAATCCTCCCTCTGCTGTGATCTAGCAAAGCTGGGGGGGGAGGAGAGAAACAGAACCAGCCATTTAGTGGGGGAGCTGTGGGTAGGAAGAACCAGAAGTGGCCGCTGCTAGCATCTATGCTGGATGCTGTTAGAAGCCCCCCTTCCACCCCCCGTAGCTTCCCCCAGTGGGCTCTCAGTCTCAGCAACGGGTGTGGGGCGAAGAGGCTGCCTTCGGGGCGAAGGATGGGAGACCACAGCTGCCACTAGCAGTGAAGGAAACCTGGCAGTCTGCTGCAGAACAGGTCGTTTTAGGCCTTTATGCCACTGACTCGAGGGACGGATCTGATGGGGAAACTGACTCCCCCTCCTTCTCCTGATGGCGGAGCCTTGGCTTTAAACGTTCAGGGTGGGTGGGGAGGAGCCGGTCTGAGATGTAAGTCTCTAAGGACCAAGCTGCTTGGCTGAAAGGCGATCTAGAACACCGGCTTGCAGTAGCTGTCTCTGGGGTCTGAATGAGGACGTCCTGCACCGGTAGCATGCACCGACAGAATGACTTTCCATCGCATTTCACAAACATCAGCTACTCCTTGCGATCCCCCTGGGAATCAGGCAGCTCTAGCCCCACTGCCCAGATGGGGAGATGAAGGCAGAGTGTTTTCAAGGCCAGAGGAAGGGCTGGTGTCAGAGCTGGGTTAGAAATTGGAAGTCTTTGACCCCAGTTCTCTGTTTAGTCCTGTACCTACTGCTGTCAATGGAGCTGCTCCTCAGAGTGGCAGTGAAATGGGGGTCAGACAAAACGTAGGAGTTGAAATAGAAGGCACTGTAATGATTAGGGGGCGAAGGGGGGTGCTGGGGAACAGGGCTAGTCTAAAAATGCTTGGTCTCTGCCTTACTGAGTTACAGTGGCAAGTCCGGGTTCTGAGTGGGGACAGCACACGCCTTTGGGTACTGAAATACTCCAGTGTTTGTACTTGTCCAAGATGTGGTAATGACGCTTCTCCGCTAGTCTCGGGCCATACAAAGGGAAGGCCCTGGGGGGATCCAGGGCAGCCCTGCTTGTGGTCCTTCGGACTGTGTTATAATTCGACGACTCCTGCCCCTACCGTAGTGCTTGTCCCTTAACAGATTTCAGTGTAGCCGGGTTAGTCTGTATCCGCAAAAAGAGCAGGAGGACTTGTGGCACCTTAGAGACTAACAAATTTATTAGAGCATAAGCTTTCGTGGGCTACAGCCCACTTCTTCGGATGCATATCGAATGGAACATATATTGAGGAGATATATATACACACATACAGAGAGCATAAACAGGTGGGAGTTGTCTTACCAACTCTGAGAGGCCAATTAATTAAGAGGAAAAAAACTTTTGAAGTGATAATCAAGCTAGCCCAGTACAGACAGGTTGATAAGTGTGAGAATACTTACATGGGGAGATAGATTCAATGTTTGTAATGGCTCAGCCATTCCCAGTCTCTATTCAAGCCTAAGTTGATTGTATCTAGTTTGCATATCAATTCAAGTTCAGCAGTTTCTCATTGGAGTCTGTTTTTGAAGCTGTTCTGTTGCAAAATTGCCACCCGCAGGTCTGTTAGTGAGTGACCAGACAGGTTAAAGTGTTCTCCTACTGGTTTTTGAATGTTATGATTCCTGATGTCAGATTTGTGTCCATTTTATTCTTTTGTGTAGAGACTGACCAGGTTTGGCCAGTGTACATGGCAGAGGGGCATTGCTGGCACATGATGGCATATATCACATTGGTTGGGGAGCTGTCTGTAAGCGAGGACAGGTCTGTCTCCCAAGATCTGTGAGAGTGAGGGATCATCTTTCAGGATAGGTTGTAGATCTCTGATGATGCACTGGAGAGGTTTTAGTTGGGGGCTGAAGGTGACAGCTAGTGGTGTTCTGTTATTTTCTTTGTTGGGCCTGTCTTGTAGGAGGTGACTTCTGGGTATTCGTCTGGCCTGTCAATCTGTTTTTTCACTTCAGCAGGTGGTTACTGTAGTTTTAAGAATGCTTGATAGAGATCTTGTAGGTGCTTGTCTCTGTCTGAGGGATTGGAGCAAATGCGGTTGTATCTTAGAGCTTGGCTGTAGAGAATGGATCATGTGGTGTGTCCTGGATGGAAGCTGGAGGCATGTAGGTAAGTATAGCGGTCAGTAGGTTTCCGGTATAGGGTGGTATTTATGTGACCATCGCTTATTAGCACAGTAGTGTCCAGGAAATGGACTGCTTGTGTGGATTGATCTAGGCTGAGGTTGATGGTGGGATGGAAATTATTGAAATCATGGTGAAATTCCTCAAGGGCTTCTTTTCCATGGGTCCAGATGATGAAGATGTCATCAATGTAGCGTATTGAAATCCTAATGGAATTCCTCAAGGGCTTCTTTTCCATGGGTCCAGATGATGAAGATGTCATCAATGTGGCGCAAGTAGAGGAGGGGCGTTAGGGGACGAGAGCTAAGGAAGCGTTGTTCTAAGTCAGCCATAAAAACGTTGGCATACTGTGGGGCCATGTGGATACCCATAGCAGTGCCGCTGACTTGAAGGTATATGTTGTCCCCAAATGTGAAATAGTTGTGGGTGAGGACAAAGTCACAAAGTTATCTTAGCAGAAGATCCCACAGCCCCGAGGAGATTAGTTCCTTGTTTGGAACCCCGGTGCTCCCCCCCAAGAGCCAGAGGAGGTGGCACCAAATGCTGTGGGGAAGGAGGAGACCCTGCAAATTTCTGCTAAATCTTAACTGGTGGCTAGTTTGGAACCTGATTCTGTAAATGGATATGGAGGGTTAAATCCAGGCCTACTGTAACTCCAATTTGTGCTTACAGCAGGGCTGGATCTGGCTGATAGAGCGCCGAGTAAATCTCTCTGGTCTCCCCATCACCGTGGCATTCACCACCTGCTCCCCACATCAACAGTGGGGAGACACCTTTAACCTAGAACCCCAGCTCTCTGCATAACTTACAATGCCCAACAAAGATTAATGTGCTGTGACGTTATTGACATAATCTGGGACCATATAGAACATGGTTGCAACCAAGGTCCTGTAGTGGCACCAAATCTTGTATAAAGGGGATCAAACGAGGTGTCTAAGACAAGGTTATGGTTGGCTGGTTATGATTATGCTGTCTGTGTGCATATATCATTTTTTGTATTTAAAGTTTTATAAGTATTGGCTCTATACTGTCTGTATTTCAAACTTATGCTATGCTTCTGGGTGACACCCCAGACAAGTTGGTGTCAGCTCTGCCTAGCCTGCTTGATGGCCCATTAAGGACCATCAGCTATACAATGGACCCATTGAGAGAAGGCAGATACACCTTGTAACTCAAAGTATGCAGGGACTTGCCCAGGTAACTCCAGACTCCATTTTGCTGTAATTTTCCCCAGTAAGAACAAAGAGGTGTTCTTATACATGGAAAAGACTATCCAGCGCCCAGCACGATGGGACTCTGATATTGGTCAGTATCTAGACACTACTGTAATAAAATGTATTATGCCACAGAGAGAACAGCTTGGGGAAGTGACATAAACACACTGTAGAACTTTGAATGGCTTTCAGCTGAGACGTAAACTTCAGGCCCTGACCTCTCTTAGACAACATAGGTCCAAGGCATTTTTTAATTGATATCGGAGCAGTGTTTCGACTCGGAGATTTAGGTCCTCAGACTACTACTTCACTGTGCATTCAGGTGGATGTGGCATTCTTTGCTACTCCTCCTAAACAGTTGTAACATCGTTGTGTGTGGCAGAAATGCATCTGTTCTACCCCAGAGGTGGCTGCACTTGTAGGCTGGATAAAGTGATTCCCCCGGACTAGTTCATAAGGAACTTTGAGATTTTTCAGGATGAAAGGTGCTAAATAAATATCTGGCAATACACAGTAGCAGGGGTCTGGGAGGGATAGCTCAGTGGTTTGAGCATTGGCCTGCTAAACCCAGGGTTGTGAGTTCAATCCTTGAGGGGGCCATTTAGGGATTTGGGGATTTAGTTGGGGATTGGTCCTGCTTTGAGCAGGGGGTTGGACTAGATGATCTCCTGAGGTCCCTTCCAACCCTGATATTCTATGATTCTAAGCCAGGAGACCTGGGATGTATTTGGCTCTACCACAGCAGAGCCACTTAACCTCTGTCTTCCTGCCAGTGAATTGAGATGCTGTCTTACTGCTTCTGTAAAATGTGCTGAGATACTCAGAGGAAAGGGGCTATGGAAGCCTTTCATTAGTTCCTCTCTTACCCGAATCAATGTTGGGTGCTCGTTGTGCATGAATCTGCATGTTCCATTCAGGCTTTAACTACTTTTTTTTTTCTTGTCCCTTTTAGGTTTGGAGGGTAACCTGGCAGCGTCACAAAGATGTCTCTTCACGCTACGAGGGCCAGTGCTCTCCTGGCCTGGGTAAAGTGTTCATGCCTTACTTCTGCGTGCCTTGTAGTATGAGTGGATAGGCTCTTCTCCCCTTGGTGCAAGGCCTTCTTAATTGCTCCTGCTTCTTTGAGCATGCACTTCTCCCTGGGGATGTGGGTAGGGAGCAGTGGGGTGGGGAACCTCCTCTGCAGCACTGAACAGGGATCAACCATTCGAGTGAATGCAGTTGGATGGGCACTGGTGGGTCTGGAGCCTTCGTGCCTTGTGTTGTAACCTTCTGGGCTGCTCTCTGTAAGGCTCTGAGTTCTACAGATTTGACCGGGCAGTAGGTGGGGGGGGACATTTGCTCACAATTCCTGTGAATGAGTACAGTAACTCCTCGCTTAACGTAGTAGTTGTAGTTCTGTTCCTGAAAAATGCGACTTTTAAACAAAATGATGTGAAGCGAATTCAGTTTCCCCATAAGAATTAATGTAAATGGGGTGTGTGTGTTAGGTTCCAGGGAAAATTTTTTTGCTGGACGTGTGTGTGTGTGTGTGTGTGCGCGCGTGCGCACACTCTATAAGTTTTAAACAAACAATTTAATACTGTCCACAGCAATGATGATTGTGAAGCTTGGTTGAGGTGGTGGAGTCAGAGGGTGGGATATTTCCCAGGGAATGCCTTACTGCTAAATGATGAACTAGCACTCAGCTGAGCCCTCAAGTGTTAACACGTTGTTGTTAATGTAGCTTCACACTCTACAAGGCAGCACGAATGGCGGGAGGGGGAGACAGCATAGTGGAGAGAGACAGAGACGCACACCGTGTGTGTGAGTGACAGAGACACTTACATTGCCACTTTAAGTACACTGACCGCACTCTACGTACATTGCCTTTTTAAGTAGATCAGCAAGTTGAGACAGCAGCTGCTGCCAGCAGGTTCCCTCTAAACTGAGACGTGTTGTGTCGTGTTCTTCCCCTCCCTCCCCCCCCCCCCCCCGCTCTGTGGAGATGGGTTAAAGGAGCGGGGGGGGCAGGGGAACACCCTGACAGGCTCCCGGGAGCAGCTCCAAGGCAGAATGCAGGAGCAGCACACAGCAGTGGGGGGAGGGACAGCTGAACTGCCGGCAATTGATAGCCCGCTGGGCGACTGCCGTACAGGGAACTGAAGGGAGCTGATGGGGGGCTGCCGGCCCACCCTGGTTCCAAGCCCCCACCAGCTCGCTCCAATGGGCTGCTCTTCCTGCAAGCAGTGGACAAAGCAGGCGGCTGCCAAACAATGTTATAAGGAAGCATTGCGCAGCTTTAAACGAGCATGTTCTCTAATTGATCAGCAACGTGACACGGTTAACCGGGACGACGTTCAGTGAGGAGTTACTGTAACTGGAAACACTGGGTCCAGTGAGTCCCGCCTTGGAAACTTGCCCTGAAACCAGTGCAGGGGCCACGTGGCTAAAGCACAGCGGGAGGCCAGCAGGGACTTGCTCTGGGGTTTCTTACTGTGCAACTGACACGACTCTGTCCGGTCAGTCTAGTTGTAAATGAGGCAGAATGTCCTTGGCAAACTTTATGCTGCCTCTGAGCATCTCTGGGGAAACACATTATGAATGAGGCCCATGTTAGTGTCTTGTCTTTGGCTGTGTGACTGTCTTGTCACAGAGCGCAGGAGTCGTATTGGACATCCAGCTTCAGGGCTTGAATTGGACCAGCTCCTGCCCTAGAATCTAAGCTTTCAAGGCCAAGTCACCCAGTCAGTCATTGGCAGAGCTGGGCGACATGTGCTTGCTAGCGGGTTCCTAGTTTTTGACTGCCCTGTCCTGTCCCCAGGTGAACAGCCTGAAGGTCGACAATCCCCTGAGTGATCTGTCACAGCTCCGGGACTGCAGTGTCTTCCTCAAGATCATCGACAAAGTGTGAGTGGAAGCAACTACAGAGTTTCCCTTCGAACTGCCTTGCTGGTCTCCAACCAAGAATTAGAGGGTTTTAGGCTGCTACCCATCACCGTAATATCTGAGCACTGAGCCTATCTGCCATGGGAAAGGCCAGTGGGTCCCGAGCCGGACTCTCAGCTGGGGAGCATTAGGGAGAAGTCCCCTGGAGGTCTGATGGGAAAGGTGTGGCTGTTACCCTGGTTCCTTGGTGCACTATGCTCTCAAATCCCCCGTTCTGCTGCCTGTTTGCTTTTCATTCACAGTCGTTTTTTCTGGTTGCAATTCCGGCTGCCCCAGCACTGAAGTACCTCCCCCACGGCGGGAGAGTTTGAATCCCCTGCACCTTGGTTCCTTAGGTTATTACAAATCCAGTCCCTTCTAAAATGGAGTCTGTCGCCGTGCTGCCGAACCCTGTGAAACTGCAGTTCTGTCCTGGGAAGCAGCATGACACGGGGGGGGGGGGAGGGGGGCGCACAGTACTGACTGTGCCTCCAGTACTTCAGCATCAATCCTCTTGGTGTACGCTTTTCACAAAATGATCACTCCATGTTCGACTTCTTAGCCCTCCCTCAAGGGAAACCTGCACAACACCTTCAGCAGACGAGCCTGGGAGCTTAAATTCCAACCTTTGCTAGACACTAAACATGACGGACTCCATAAAGGCACTGGATTTATGGCTCATTACAACAACCCATAATCCACTAACCCCCCCTTTGCCCTAGACTGCAGAGGGAGTTAGCTGCCCACTTCACCTGGAATGATCTCTTGCAAGGCATGTTAACTCTTTATGCTTAACAATCTGTTCCCCCTTGTATTTAGCCATGACTCTGAGTGTCTTTCCCAGACCTGAAGAGGAGCTCTGTATAAGCTTGTCTCTCTCACCGATAGAAGTTGGTCTCATACAAGATAATTACCCCCATCTCCACCTTGTCTCTCTAATATCCTGTGACCGACACAGCTCCACCGACCCAGCAAACAGAGTCAAAGGTGGCTTTTCTAACTGGCAGCCCTGCAGGCTCCCCGGGAATCAAGCAGGGTCCTTTCTTTCTCAGACACTGCTCCGCAGTTAAGGTTCTGCTGGCCAAATCCTGCCTACAGTGACGCCTGTGCAACTCAGTTGCCTTCGTCAGGGCCGCACAGGTGTAACCAGGGACAGAATTTGGTCCTGCAGTTGGAACTCTGGTAACTCCTCTAATGATGCACCATCCACAATAGAGTCCAGCCTACCCTCCCGTAGCTGTTGGCTCTGAAGGGCTAATGGGAGTGTTTCCCCCACAAGGGCGTTTGGCACCCCAACCCATTACCCAGTTCCTAGGGGTCAGGACCTAAACTTCTATAGGTTTGCAGGGCCTTTTGCTAGTGAAAGAGCTTTACCCAGTAATATTCTTAACAGTTACCAAAACCGAATACACACACTAAGCACACAGTGCTCGCCACTCCCAATAAGAAGAAGAACAGGAGTACTTGTGGCACCTTAGAGACTAACAAATTTATTAGAATATTTATTTATTCTATATGCATCCGAAGAAGTGGGCTGTAGTCCACGAAAGCTTATGCTCTAATAAATTTGTTAGTCTCTAAGGTGCCACAAGTACTCCTGTTCTTCTTTTTGCGGATACAGACTAACACGGCTGCTACTCTGAAACTCCCAATAAGGCAGCTGAACTTTTCCTGGTGGCCAGTTAGGATCAGGTTGTCTGGGGCTCCTCCAGCTTCTGCATGATGTGGTTGGCAGGGGGGTGAGGTCTGGCAGCTCTGATCTTGGGCTGTGTCCTGCAGTTGGTTCCCAAAGAACTTCCTTTTGGACCCCAGTTTATATAGTGAAACTTGAGACCTACTTCGCTCTGCCTTAACCAAAGTACTACAATATCATTCTCTGTCCAGTCGTAAGATACTGCGAAACAATTCTTTACCCGGTCATACCCCACCACATTAGTTGATTTAAATCTTGCAAAATTAGCTATGCAACAGACAAACAATCAAAGAACCAGACAAACAAGCGAGAAATAGGGACCGTAGAGGCAAAACAATAAAGTACACATTTCACAACCACAACTCTTGATAAGTGATTCCTTGCCAGACAGTTGAAGATCTGGTTCTTTGTCTGGCGATGGTGGGTATTATTAGGACAGGAGTGCCTTCTTAACAGCCCAATATTACATCGTTTTGATGGAATGTGAGGATGTGACTTTCTACTTTTTAGCTGATGGTTGCTGATGTCCTAATGTGGCTGCAGAAAAAGGCCTCAGACCTTTCAGGTGTCAAAGCTGCTAAACTCCTCCTCCTTGCTGAAATTGACACTGGTGATGCTGGAATCACACAGGACAGCTCTGTGCAGTAAATAGGTGCCGCGTCCCATAGACACTCCTTACTTACCCGTTCCAAGGCTGGGAGCTCCCCTGTCAATGCCACTTGGAAGGGAGTAACTTGGGGAAGCCCTGGCAGTGGTGAGGCAGTTCTCCAGCACAGCGCCAGGCTCCTCCTCCCAGTGCCTGCCTTGCTGCCCCCTGGGAATGCCAGGTTTGCTTCTGTGTATCTGCAGGATTGAGGAATTTCCCCCCCCCCCCCCCCCAATCGCAAAGGGCTCTGTATTCATTTCCATAAGTGAGGGGTGCAGAGACCTGTGGGGGAGGAAGTGCTGTTACTCTGGGGAATGGGTTTGTAGGAGTAGCTCTTCTGGGAGCAGTGTTTATTGGCTGCGAGTTGGAGTGATCGTGTCAAACATAATGGAAGCTGAAATAGTAGAACTGAGCATGCGCCAGGATTTAATTCTATGTGATTATTGAACTAGAAAAGGAGTCCCTGGTAGGAGAGGGTGCAGTGAGACTCATTTACATTTAGACATCGCACTGCATTTCAAATCCTTCCCTCAGGAGTCTTTTTGTGGAAGCCTGTGATCTATAATTATCTCTCGTACTTCATAAGGAGAGCCCGCTCTCGAGCTGGGCTCTGATTGTGTGGGGGGTGTGGAGGAAGGAGCTGCCTGCAAGGGATATATTTAGTCAGCCCTGGTTAATCTCCTTCATCTCTAACTCAGATCAACAAAGGAGCGGCGCAAGGAGCATGGGCTGTATGTACTGACTGGGCCTGGCGGTAGTACAGGATCATAAAGGGGGGCGATTTGCCGGGGAACTCTCTGAAGTATGAGGAGACTGGTTTGAAAATCCCGGAGTGCCGACGCGCCACATGCAGATTACAAAATTCCAAATGCAAAATCAGCATCCAACATTCTGTTTCGCTACCGGCCAAGCCACTGAGTTCAAGGACCTCCGGTTTCCCCTGCAAGGGCCGAGGATGTCAGACAAGCCTGACACTAGCAAGGGTTGCAGACATGTGAGCAATTCGCGCATGAGCTAATGCAATCGACTCTTGTAGGGGAAACGTGGCATCTTGAACTGGGCCTTGGCAGTTAACTCCCAATTCCCCTTCTTAAAAATTTGGTGCAATTTTTAAATGCAACTATCTAAGACTGTAAAAAGCGAGAGAGAGTCCTGTGGCACCTTATAGACTAACCTGGCTACCCAACTGATACACCAAGCCTGCATTCAGTCTTAGATAAAGTAAGAGTGCATCTCCACTGGCTCCTACTGGTGTTTGCAGGTGCATTTCCATGTCCAAATTTGGCCCGTAATCTGTTCATGTTTGGGTTCTTAACACAAACCTCCTTTAAAGCACCAGAACGGTCAGACCCATGTGACCAGCTCGGAGCCATTCCAGCAGAGCTGTGTACCACAAATGGAGACGCTTCCAAAGCTTTCCAGGTAGCAAGAGGCACTTTCCACACTAAATCCTATTGTGGAGCTGTGTGCAAATGGTTCTAATCGGCGAGCTGCTTCCCACCAGGTTAGAAAGAGCTGTAGGGGTGGGGTGCACTCTTTAAATCCACTACGTCATTCATTTAGTGGAGAAATATATATTTGAGAGCTCCCTCTGCTGGCTAGTCCACCGCAGTAACATTAATTCCCAGAGCTGTGCTGTCCGGCTGGTTCACAAATAAGGAAATAAACAAAACCACGTGAATGTCAAGCTCCTGCCCAAACAGGGAGGGGCGGGTCTGTGTTTACCAGTTGGACCTAGTTGGAATCTGGGGTGGCGATCGAGAAGCGATTGTGTTTCATGGAGGTGGTCAGGGGCTCCAGCCAGTCTTGTCAGGTCTGTAACCTGCATGATGTGGGTGGACTCCACGATCTTGGCTGGGCTTGTTACTCGAGCTGACACAGGAAACCGGCGAGGCCTGTGGTCTACTGCATAGCAGCCAGCCTGTCTGTATTAAAGCAACACCCCCTGTATAAGCAGCATCTGCCTCACTTGAGTATCGGAGTAACCCGTGTGCACTCTTTCAGCCATGGCTCTGAGGAGGGACGGTCTGTTCTGCAGCAGCCCTTGCCGGAGAGGATCGAGTTCATCCGGAGCTTTCTACAGAGTAAGAATCTCGCAGCTGTGTCTGAGCTCACCACCTCCCCTGCATGTTCCACCCCTGTGGTTGTGGCCTAATTCCAGGTTCTTCTAGGTAGAATAGGTCAGGCTCAGGGTCATCAATGTAGCCTAGGCCCCTTGGATGTAAGTAGTGCTACCCTGAATCCATGGCATCAAGCAGCAGTACTTCTCGTGGGCGCCTGCAAACGCACACCCTAGAGGCATCCTGCTGGGCAGGCTCCCAGAGGCGAGGGTGATGGTGGGCTCCAATGGCCAGTGCCAAACACAAGGTGCTAATGTTTGGTGTTCTAATGCCACCTGACCCACTGATGGGCTGGACCTTTGGGACGTGTCAGTGACGCCTTGTGCCTCAGCCAAACCCAGCTGGAAACCCTGTGCCGGCTAGCTGCTGAGCTGAATAGCCCCAGGGGACGTGGGGACTGAGCTGAGAGTTGATGGTTTGCAGGGAGCCGGTGGTAGAAGACTAAAGGGAACAGAGGGATCCCAAAGGTGGTGCGGGGGAGTTTAATTGGAGGAGTGGGTTGCAGGAAGCACACTAAAGGGTGAAGCAGAGGAATTTTTGGCAGGGGATGGCCGGGTTACCGTTGCTGTAGATATGAGGCCTGGCTCTGTCAGTGGGCCTGCTGCCATGTTTCCTAGTGCCTATGGAGTGAAGGCAGAGATTCCCTTCTCCTGGGGTTTCAGATCAGTGGTGTCTTGTTTACGCGGCCCCTCACTCTAATGGTGGGTGAGTAGGGGCTGGGGTGGGAGGTTGGCCCACAATGGCGTTGGACACGGAAGATGAGGGAGGAGACCCGAGGTCCAGACTAGTCCATCCCCCAAGGGTCAGCACAAGCATGTGTGCCTAGAACTCTCTGGATTCTCGTTGCAGAACACTGCAAGCACAAGTCAACCATGGAAAGCCCCGTGTCCATACCGAAACTCTTGGAGGGAGAGGAACTGGAGCTGGCCAAGGTACCTGTCTTTGCACCTGGACCAGCACTCAGTAAAGACAGGCCTATCCGGGGATGGCAAGTCTTATGGGATCTTCAGTGTCACAGCCATCCTATCTAAACTTGGTCCTAACAGGGACCCCATAGCCCCCTGAAGAACGTATGCACTCCAAGGGGTACAGAGTGCAAGGTGGAGGTTCCAGTGCACTGGGGAGTTCCTGGTTGGAGAGGAACAGCTTAGCACTTCCTTCCCCTCCCAGATCCACTCTGTGAAGGGCATCTCAACCCGCCCCTTGTTCCAGAGTGCTTGGGGTCTGAATCTTAGCGGGATTGAGAACTCTGGGCAGGGGATCCTGCCAGATGCCCCTGAGCAAAGGGGTGAATATCTCCGGTGTCTCCAGACACATCTCTCCCGGCAGCCTGGTAAAGGCAGCAAGGCAGCACTGCTGGGATAGTGGAGTGACTCTGCATTTGGATGTGTGATTGTGAGGCGTGTTTCGCCTTTGTGACGCTGCAGTGTCTGTTTCCAGGTGACCATGCTGCTCCTGTACCACGCCTCCATGAGCACCAAAAGCTCCAGGGACTGGAACGAATTTGAATACAAAATCCAGGTAGCCCTCGCCAGCTGCATGCGGACTCCTGCTGTAGGCTTTTGCATGACGTCCCCCTTCCTCTGCTGCAATCCGGTTCCCGGCTGGGTTCTCCCTACAGCCACTGCCCAAGCAATGGGCTGGCCTTGTGGCTCAGGCTTGGGGTGCTAGTCCCATCTCTGCCATTGAGTTGCAGTGTGCCCTTGGGTGAGTCACTTCACCTTGGTTCCATCATCTGGAAAATGGGGCTAATAATGACCTGCTTCACTAAGGTGTTGAGATGGATGGTCTCCAAGGAGGCATCTTTCTCCTTCTCCCCTTCCAGTGGATCCACAAACCCCTGTTGTTGATGGATAGACTTGGATATGGATTCTGTGTTTCAATGCATGGAGAAAGACCCCCTCAGATTTGGCCAGGCTTTAACTTCTGGGTCACGGTGTCAGCTCCCCAATACTTCCCCTTCCCGGCACGACAGATTGGGGTATGGGGAGCTGGCATAACTACTGAACTGCCTTCCCAGTGCTTGCACCGTCGCTAAGCAACAGCTGCTCCTTTCGAGGACAGGGGCTGCAGCCACCGCATATCTGCTAACACTGATGGGTCTGTGTCTCAGGCTGAGCTAGCGACAGTCCTCAAGTTCGTGCTTGACAACGAAGAGAGCCTGAATGAGAACCTGGAGCTCTTCCTGCAGAAGAAAGGTGAGTGCTGTGTGTACGGAGGGTTAAAAGCAATGAATCGTTCAGGCTGGCTTGGATGGAGTCACCTAACCCAAAATAGCATGCACTGCTGGCACCAAAGCTAAGTAAGCAGCCAAGCCCTGGGTAGGGGGCAGTAGTCGTTGGACGTAATGTCAAACCCTGCTGGCATATCTCCAGAGCCTCACTAAGTCTGAAGGTTAATAGAAAGTGATTGGCCTGGATGATGAGAGCAGTGAGAACTGTTCCTGAATGCCCCAAGCGTTTGGCACCATCCTACACTAT
Organism: Chrysemys picta bellii; assembly: GCF_011386835.1. NCBI lineage: Eukaryota > Metazoa > Chordata > Testudines > Emydidae > Chrysemys > Chrysemys picta. The sequence continues at coordinate 347,966,711 of NC_088791.1, forward strand.
TGTAACGCCCCCCATGTTAATGCTGTTGCTTCTAGTCAGTAAGGGAAACGTTTTCTAGCAGCATGAAAACTGAAGTGCTGAAACTAACCAGCGGCTGCAGTTCAAGAGAGAAGTAGATGCAGTGCAGACTTCCCCAAATGGTTCTGATGCAAGCCCGAGATGCAAGACGGAGCTCTCAGATGGCAGGGTCTGCCACGCACAGGCACGACTCCATGTATGCGCTCTGTTCTAGTGACCGCTCCTTTCCCCGGGATCTTGCACTGATGTATAATGCTTCTACGGGGCCTGTCTTCTCGGGGAGAGTCTCTCTCCTTGTGCTGCAACAGAGCAGGCCACAGCTACCAAATCTTCAGAGAAGTGGCGCCGTCTGTATTCCCAAAACCAGAGCTCCTGGCTGCCACAATAACAGGCAATATAGAAATCCTTGACACAGCTAAGCGCTTGGTCTCTGGCCGGCTCTGAAAAGAATAGGCTGTTCTGCACGGGCATCTCACGTTCTGGTGGATCCCAACCATTTGGCAAACAGCACAACCTACAGTGCGTCTAAAAGGCAGCCACCTCTGGGGAGGTAGCTAGGCGGGATGCCCGCAGCACAGCAGTGGGGGAAGGGGATGTTTTGCCTCAGCCACCAAAGCAGGCAGGGTAAACCCCTTACTCTTGGGTTCCCATGTAGAGCGACAAGACCGCGTGGGGAGGAGGGTTTTAAGGCCTTATCTGGATACCCCCAATAACCTGTTTGGAAGGATGAAGGGCTGGGCTAACCTGTGGTTCCTAGAAATGTAGGTATTTCAAACATGAGGCTTTATGCTTCGAAGCCGTCCCCTCTGGCACTACAGCAGGCAACTCAGGGTCTCACGTTTGCTCTCCCCAGTGCCACTTTCATCCTCCAGCATCTCCAGCACCAGCTCCGAGGAGCAGTCTCCCGTGTTCTCCCGCCAGCACAAGCGAGAGGTGCGCTTCCTGGAGCTGCAGAAGATCGCCTCCTCATCCAGCATGAACAAGTACGTCCTCAGCCTTCCTGGGGATCCTGGCTTTCAGGGGGGCAGCCCAGCTTTAACGGCGTCCTGGGGCCCTAGGGCAGCGTGTCTGCTCAGCAGATAAAAACTCCTTCCTGAGTTGGGCCTTTCCTATTGCAAACCTCTCCTATTCAGTACAGGAGCACAGGCATTGCCAGATCAGCTCAAACCACTGGTCCGTTTAGCCCAGTGTCCTGTCGCTGATCGCCAGGAAACCAAGCGCATCCCCCTGAAGCAGCAAGTTCTGAGATTCTGATCAGCCTGCCCCCATGGCAAAGGCCAGCCTGCAGCATCTTGTGAAAGGCTGGGAGAGCAGCAGAGATCAGAGACAGCTCAGCAAGAACTAAAATCCCTCACACTCTGGTGACTCTGACTGCAGTATAAAGGGAGATTGAAGGGACTTGGTCCTGGAATGGAAGGTATTTCTGCACCCCTCCCAGGCCTGAGCCCCGTTCAGTGAGTGGGGTTGAAGTAAGGGTCCTCCTTTTCACACTGGTGTACACTACTAAGTGGTCACTGCGATAGACATTGTTACCATAACAGGTCTGAGATTCTGCTTAAGGAGTAAGTGTGAGGTGACTGCTCCACCTTCTCTGGCCTGTGGTATCAGGTGTTGTATGGCTGGTGCTTTCTTTACAGCTTCCTTCCTGTCTCGCCCGCCTCCCCCATGGGCGACATCATGCAGACCCCGCAGTTCCAACTGAGACGGCTGAAGAAGCAGCTGGCAGACGAGAGGGAAAACCGGGATGAGCTGGAGCTGGAACTGACAGAGAACCGCAAACTCATCACAGAGAAGGGTCAGTAGCTCTCGGCGTGATCGGGGGAGTCGGGGGGAGAGGGGGGTTCTGGCTGACAGTGTGTATTGGCGCACCCCCTTCCTGCTGCAAGTACCGCCAAGCCCACAGTGTTGGTGCAGTGGGTTGGAGGCTGAAGGCTTGCAAGTCTTGAGCATCTCTGCTCTCCAGTGTTGGAAGGGAGCCCTAGAGGGCTACCCAGTCCCTTTCCGTACATGGTGGCTGCGCTGTGTTTCAGGAGCAGGGCCCCCAGTGGTGCTGGCTGTTTGTCAGGAGTCCAAGGACTGCATTGAACTTGCCTTGCAGACAATCAGTACGGCCAGTGGAGCAGGCATGTTTTGGAGCGGATGTGGTGTGACGCTTCCCGGGGGTACCCAGCATTGCGAGGCACCTTGCTACCACCTGCCCTTAGCGTGAGGAAGCCGGTCTGTGGGTCAGCTTTTCAATTTAACTGGCCACAGGCAACACTAGCATTATCTAGGCACTGCAGGCCCCGCTGTCACTTTGCAGGTTAGCGAGAGGCACACTCGAGCCCTCTGAGCGTTTCCCCAGCCCTGTTCCACTAGATACTCGCAGTATTTACAGTTTCGCTGCCTCCAAAGTGCACCTCCGATCAGCACTCCACGTAACCCACCGATTTCCAGTGAAATGGAATATAAACTTGTTTTAACAAAGCACGGAGATTCAAGCCAGTAGCAAGTAAGTATTGGAAACAAATGATTACGTATAAAATAAACCATAACATGCAGTCTAGAGCGTAGACTTAATTAACTGGATATCCTTATAGTTAATAAAATATCGCTCATCCCCAAATCCTTGCAGCGTTGTACAGCCTGGCTGGTTGTGACTCCCCTTTCATGAAGCAAACACACGAACAGTTTGCCTCCTAGGTTGAGGGTCCTGTGTCTCCTTGCATCCTCCGATATACCCTAACGATCCTTTGTCTTTAGTCGCAAACAGCCCGACACCCGCTGATTGGGTTTTTTCCTTGTAGGATTTGCAATCGTTAGACCAGTATTCGGCTTAGTATGCAAACAGGCCTCCATTGTAAGACATACAATATGCACATAGCCAGAGACAGAGATAAGCAACTGTTGCCTCCTAGCTGAAAAAAACCTGTCTGAGGTTTATCACCTCCTGGTGGCCTACCTTAACTCCAGGATTTTAAGAACATACTTTTCAGTGTAGATACATAACTCCTTAAATATCATCCACAGAGACCTCCCATGCCACCCGTTGGAGAACTGTTATGCATATATCTGACCCAGGGGATCCCTGTAAAAACCCTGATCCCAAGGGATCCAGTGGTCTCATGCGGGTTCCCCCCCGTCCAAGTTCTGACCGGAGCAAATAGGCGACGCTGCACGGTCTGTATTTGCAATGAGCTCAATATCTTGGCGGTTTCTCTGTTGGCTACGTGGCTCTGCATGATGGTGGTTCCCCCTGCTACGTTACCAGCAAAAACTCGCTCCAGCACAGCCATGCGAGTAATCGAACTCCTCCTGGGTCTGGGAGTCAAGCAGCAGCTGCAGGCCATGCTCGGGGCACCCCTGGTATGATCCGTGCTGGCTGGGACGGGGTTTGTGGTGTGGATGCTCACCCATTAGGAAGTGGACTAAGGTCCAGCTTGTCCTTTAGGCTTCCAACCGGCTAGTAACAGTGGCTTCTCTTCCACCTCCCCAGAGACTCAAATCACCATGATGCAGCAACGGATCGACCGCCTGACTCTCCTCAATGAGAGACAGACTGCTGATCAGCTGGAGCCAAAGCCGCTGGAAGAGCTGCGGGAAAAGAACGAAAGGTAACTCCTCTGAAGCAGCGTCTTTCTACTCGGGCTCCTGGTAGGCTGGTGCCCAGGGCTTGTGGGTCCCTCAGATCGGTGTGACCCATCATTTATCTAATGCATGGGCCAAGCATGATTAGAAAACATCGCCTGACGCCCTACTCTGCATCCTCTGCTATGGGGATTGGTCCTGCTTTGAGCAGGGAGTTGGACTAGATGACCTCCTGAGGTCCCTTCCAACCCTGATAGTCTATGATAATGCAGGCCCATAGAAGTACCGTAGATAGATAAAATGAGGCTGCAGCCCATATTGTTGGAGTCTGTGGGCTCTATTGTAATCTCCCCGATACCAGGGAGGAGGTGGATCTCTGCCACTGTGTAGTTTTAGTGTCTCTGTTCCTTGGACTGCTCGTGAGCCCTCACGCGTACATGTGCTGTAATCAGACTCGCGCTGGCTCTGTGGGGAGGACCTGGGTACTCACCAAACTCCAAGCCTACCGTTGTCTTCCTGTCCTGCCAGAAAACTGGCCCTCAGAGATTGTGCAGCAGCTCCTCAGCGGGCGTAAATTGGTGTTGACTTACCCCAGTTCTAGCTCTAGAGTGTGATGCACCATGAACAGCACCTTCTCCCTTTGCGGGGCATGCACCATCCCTCCAGGGTGACCAGCGAGAGGGAGACAAGGCTAGTGACTGTGTTCCCAGACTCCATGGCATGCTGCCTCGTCTCTGAAGTCCTGGCAGAAGCTGCTCACTCTGCAATGGCACATTTAGGCTGAGGAAGTACCGGAGAAATCTGTCTTGCTTCAGCCTGGAAAGGGTGATCCCTGCCGGGGTGTCTACCAGGTGGAATCCTGCAGCAGCCTCTAAGCTTCCCCTTCAGAGTAGACATGATACGTTCCATGGAAGTCTGAACATAGGGCAAAGCAAAGGTCAATCTCCATTCGAGACTTGGTGGCCGGGCATAGTCTGGCTGTGGGGCTGGGAGACAGGAACTCTGAGTCCTAAACCAGGCTCTGACCTTTTATTGTGACATCGAGGTGCCAAGAGAATACGGGATGTGCCTCGTTTCCCCATCAGCGTCCTCAGGAGGATTAAGTGACGCTGTCTGAGGCCTTGGCTACACTTACCCGCTAGTTCGGCGGCTGGCAATCGAACTTCTGGGTTCGACTTATCGCGTCTAATCTGGACGCGATAAGTCGAACCCGGAAGTGCTCGCCGTCGACTGCGGTACTCCAGCTCGGCGAGAGGAGTACCGCGGAGTCGACGGGGGAGCCTGCCTGCCGAGTGTGGACCAAGGTAAGTTCGAACTAAGGTACTTCGAACTTCAGCTACGTTATTCACGTAGCTGAAGTTGCGTACCTTAGTTCGAATTACGGGGGTAGTGTAGACCTGGCCTGAGAGCAGCTTCCCAGCTCCTCTCTCAAGTCGCTCTTCTGCTAGGCAGACGGTGTAACGCCACCTCCTCTCCCACAGCTTGATCCTGCGTCTGCACGAGGCTCTAAAGCAATGCCAGGACCTGAAGACTGAAAAAGGCCAGATGGACCGAAAAATCAACCAGCTCTCCGAGGAGAACGGGGACCTCTCATTCAAGGTACGGGGCACCCCTTCTTCCACCCGGTAATGGTACAAACCATTGCAGTCAGAGCATGGAGTAGCATCAGCAACAGCTTTGCATCTGTACTGTAGCTGCATTTATAATGGCTAGTTTTATACCAGGCCTGTGTTTTGGCCTGACCTTGCCCTGACAGTGATGTCTGAGAGTAAATTTGCCGTCCTTCGTTTGAATCTGCTGGTACTGGACGCTTTGCCATTCAGCTCCTTTTTATAAAACGTTCCTGTTAGTAAGGAAGGGTTGGCAGCGTAGGTTGCGTTCAACTGACCCCTCCAGAATGATGCTTTCGGGGAAGAACGTGGGCCGGGTGTTGCGATGAGATGGGAAGGAAGAAGGGTGTGGTGATGGTAAAGCCGTGGACTGGGATTCACGAGTTACCAGCTCTGCCACCCGTTTCCTGAGTGACTTAAACTACCCTGCACCTCCATTCCCGGTCTGCAAACTGTGGCTAACACTGATCTCGTTACGCTTGTTTTTTGTTTTCGTTTAGATAATTCCCTTTCTTTTATTTTCACTTCTTTTAGGGTATTTTTGAGAATGTCTAACTGCCTTTGGACCCCAGTGGCCAGTATTTTTTATTTATTCATTTGTTGTTCAGATACACGGAGTTTCTCATGCAGTGTGGCGTTCTCCTCCTGGCAGCTAGCCAAGCGAAGGAATGCCTCATTGCGTGCTTCCCACAATAGCCAGATTGCAGCCAAGTCTCTCTTTATCGGGGCCGATGGCCTGTAGACCAACAGCTATTTTGCCAATCTATCTTCCAAATCCACTCTAGTATGGACATCGGGTAATGCTTGTGCAGTCCATGGGCTGCGCCCAAACTTTTGCAAAATTGTCTTAAAAGGAGTAATTTCCTGTAGGAATGGCAATTTTTTTCTTCTCTTTTTGAATTTTGTTTTTAGGGGACTCCTTTCGCCTAAACACATTTCTTTATGAATTTCTTTTACCTTTACTTTTTTGTGCCCACGCTCGTGCTGGGACTTACAAAACACAAAAGTCTATACCCACTAAAAACTCTTCCTGACAGAGCAGGAGGGGGAAATGCTAAGCCCCTTCCTTTTGGGCTTGATCCTGCTACGACCGAGGGTATATTCCCCTATGCAATTTTTTCCCGACAGACAGGTAGGACCGAGGACTCTAATTCTCCCCCTTATGGCCTGGCACGTCTACGGCTGGGGCTGTATATACCTAGACAGTTTGTATATCTTATCTGTATAGTTTTCCCCGACAGATGGGTCGGAGTGAGGACTCTAATCCTTCCCCTATTGCCTGGCACTTCTACAACCGGGGGTGTGCACGCCTGAATGATCGATCACTTTATACGTATGAGCAAAAAGAACGAGGAGTACTTGTGGCACCTAAGAGACTAACACATTTATTTGAGCATAAGCTTTCGTGGGCTAATGCTCAAATCATAGAATCATAGAACAAGGTTGGAAGGGACCTCAGGAGGTCATCTAGTCCAACCCCCTGCTCAAAGCAGGACCAATCCCACTAAATCATTCCAGCCACGGCTTTGTCAAGCCTGACCTTAAAAACCTCTAAGGAAGGAGATTCCACCACCTCCCTAGGTAACCCATTCCAGTGCTTCACCACCCTCCTAGTGAAAAAGTTTTTCCTAATATCCAACCTAAGCCTCCCACAATGCAACTTGAGTCCATTACTTCTTGTTCTGTCATTTGTTACCACTGAGAACAGTCTAGATCCATCCTCTTTGGAACCCCCTTTCAGGTAGTTGAAAGGAGCTATCAACTCCCCCCTCATTCTTCTCCTCTGCAGACTAAACAAGCCCAGTTCCCTCAGCCTCTCCTCATAAGTCATGTGCTCCAGCCCCCTAATGATTTTTGTTGCCCTCCACTGGACTCTTTCCAATTTTTCCACATCCTTCTTGTAGTGTGGGGCCCAAAACTGGACACAGTACTCCAGATGAGGCCTCACCAATGCCAAATAGAGGGGAATGATCATGTTCCTCGATCTGCTGACAATGCTCCTACTTATACAGTCTAAAATGCCGTTAGCCTTCTTGGCAACAAGAGCACACTGTCAACTCATATCCAGCTTCTCATCCACTGTAACCCCTAGGTCCTTTTCTGCAGAACTGCTGCCTAGCCACTCGGTCACTAGTCTGTAGCAGTGCATGGGATTCTTCCGTCCTAAGTGCAGGACTCTGCACTTGTCCTTGTTGAACCTCATCAGATTTCTTTTGGCCCAATCCTCCAATTTGTCTAGGACTAAATTTGTTAGTCTCTAAGGTGCCACAAGTACTCCTCGTACTTTTTGCTGATACAGACTAACACAGCTACCACTCTGAAACCTTTCTACGTATGGTATACCTTTTAGCAATATTTAGCAGTATTTTCAACAATCACAGTGCATGTCTTCCCCCTTTCGCAATTCTCCACCAAAAATGTTATGCTTATAAGAAGCACATGGGATCTTTTCAGGGGAAAAGGCAATACGCCACGTTTATTGAAGATACAATTAGCCTATGCATTCAATCACACACCACACACACTGTCCCGCCAGTCGATGTTATAGTTACCAGTCCAGAATCTGGATCGATCTAGTGGCCAGCTAGGTTGATCACGGGTAGGGAGGAGCCGGGTTCCATCAGTTGCAACACGATGCTCCGGGGAAGTCTTGGCAGGATGAACCCAAAGTTTCATAGCAAGGCACCCTGTTTATATAGTGATTTTCCTTTATTGGGACCAATGAGTTTTGCACCATCATGCTATAATCAATTGTTTGACGAGTGCTTGTTTTCTTAAATAGTCCTTCTCATTCTTTATCATGTTCTTTTATTAAGTTCCTTAGGGAGTTATCCTAGGCTGGTTTTGATCACAGCTATCCTGTCCCCGTTGATAAGTACCTGTCTCCTTTTTAGAATCATCAATCTGCCCTCTTCTGACATTTCAATAGGGGCGTGTTGCAGCCTCCTGGCGCCCTTGCGTCTGTCTCCAGCTCCTTCCTAGACCATCTGGTTCAGCGATGTCTTTCACCCTTATTTTTTAACACACCCATTCCTCATTCACACACACAACAATTAATTTACACAGAGCATTTTGAACAGGAACATCAAGTTGCAATGCAAAAGCAAACAATCACGGCATTCTTTTACTGACTTCAAAATGCTAAACCTACCACAAAATGGTGACCCTCAAAGATCTGTTACTGCCTTGAAATCAGTCCAGACACAAATGATGCATCTCTACCAATGGCCCCTTAGGCCATTCCTTTCTGCTATTCAAAAAGGGTGGCTGGCAGGATATGATCAAATCCTGCCTCCATACATTTAATACATGCTACGTTATTATCTCCGTATTTTTTATTTTTCATTCTAAATTATACAAAATACAAACCTAAAATCCGACTACTACACTCTTCCTCCCGGTGGGATTGAGAGAATAACCGTGTGTGTGCAAGGCTGCCGGATACAGCAGTGCCAGGGGGCATGCAGACGATGGGAAATAATCCCCTGCATGCCGCTGAGTATGTGGCTCTTGTGTCGAGGAAGGCTGAGCTGAACACCTGCTCTGCGTGCACTTGATAACCAGGTGGTGTTTGGGCGTCTTTCATTTTGGTCCAGCTGCGGGAGTTCGCCAGCCACTTGATGCAGCTGCAAGAGGCTTTGAACGAGCTCTCCGAGGAACACAATGCGGCACTGGTGGAGTCGGGGGAGAAACAAGCCCACCTGGAGACTGAGCTTCACACCACCCTCCATGAGAAGGTAGAGAACGTTGTGCGGTACGCCCGACAGAACCAGGCAGTTCCTCTATGTCAGGAGCCCTACTGGGTGGGTGATCGGGACCCAGCACGCCGAACCAATCCTCTGGGCTAAGGAGTAGTGTGGAGGCAGCTTGTCTGTCTCTGAGGGAGGAGTGCCTTGTGTGGATCAGCAGTAATACCAACACACAGTTGTGCGGAGCGTTAGCTACGAGTCCTTTCTGTCCTGGTGAGAAGAGGTCAGCAATGCAGAGCATGAAGGGGGGTGGGGGTCTGGAATCCCAGCAGTAGGAAGAGGAGCCTTGGAGCGCCAGACAGGGATGCAGGGCGCGTTATCAGCTAGGGTGAGAAGTTTGCTGCTGCAGGTGGAGACCAGAGAAGCACCAAAAATGATCAGAGGTTTGAGAAAACCCGACCTGTTAGGAAAGGTTAAAAAACCTGGTCTTGAGAGAACTAAACTGAGGCGGGGACCTGATAAGTCTTGGTACATTAAGGGCTGTTATAAAGAGGACAGTGATCATTTGTTCTGCCTGTTAGGAAGATTTTCCTAAGCTCTAACCTAACTCTCAGGGGAGTTAAGTTCTGCAATAGGCTTCCAAGGGAGGTTGTGGAATCTCCATCACTGGAGGTTTGTAAGAACAGGTTAGGCAAACACCTGCCAGGGATGTTCCAGGTTTCCTTGGTCCTGCCTCTGGACAGGGGGGTAGACACTATGACCATCTCAAGGTCCCTTCCAGCGCCACATTTCTATGATTGATTGTTCCCCTTCCACTTTTGCTACGTTCCTCACTCTTGTGTCTTGTTCCCCAGAAATGCTTGGAAGAGAAGATGGAGATTCTGCAGGGGAAGATCTCTCTGCTGGAAGACCAGCTGACAAAGCTGGGGGAGAGTGCCACGCAGGAGAAAGGAGAGGTTATGGGGGACATCCTGAAGGTATGGCTTCTTGCACAAGTCAAAGGAGGAACTACAGTGGAAGCAAGTGCAGAGGACTTCAGAAAAATGCCCTGATATATTGAGGAAAGCAGAGCACAGGAAGCCCTGCCTAAATGTGTGTGTCCGTAGAGATTCATAACCAGCCCCTTGTTGAAATGGGGTCTGCAGCCAACACAGCAGCAAGAAACTAAGGAGCTGAACGCTTGCATGCCGAGGAGAACCCCAGTCCCTTTGAGAGTGATTCTCCATTTCCCAGCTCAGAAGTCACTGACAGCTCTTCTGACTTGCCGAGCAGCACTGGCAGGGACATCTTTCTCCCGGCTGGGCGGGGGGAAGTGGTAGAAGGGTGAGGCACCCCTGGTTATGGAGGGAGGCTGAAACAAAGATGGCTAAGCTACAGTTCTCTCCCGCTGCCGGGCATGGTGAGGGAGAGAGATTCCCAAGCACGATCCCTTTCTGCATAGAACGTATTTCAGAGGGGGGCTCCTGATGTGCTCGCTGGCTGCTGTGGTCTCCTGTTACCCTATAGTGGTGGTGCTGGCAGAGGTCTCAGCTCAGTAAAGGCAGTTTTCTCTCTGGAGCGTGGCAATGGTGGGAGAACTAAAAAACACACAGGAGCCAGGTAGAGTTAATGAGCGTTGGGTTTGCCATGAATGTGCTGCAGCTCGGGGGAGGAAGAGCTAGCAGCTCTCTGTGGGGCAGACGTGTCTGGATCTCCTGAACTGTTGTGGAATACCGCTGATGAGTGTTTCCTTTCTCTCATCAGCTTGAAGAGTTAAAGCATGAAGTGGCCAGCCTCTCTGCTAAAGGGATAGAGCTCCAAGCCACGATCCTTCAGCTGGAAGAGGAGAAGGGCCTCCGTGAGGCAGATCTTCAGTCTGAACGGAGCCGCTTTGAAGAGGAGAAACTTCAGCTCACGGGCCTCATCGCCAACCTCCAGAGCTCAGTCTCTGAGCTCCACCTGGCTAAAGAGAAGCTGGAGCAGGACTCCAGAGCGCAGGAGGAGTGCCTGACCGCCCAGGTAAACACACTCACCACAGAGATTGCAAAGCTAAATGGCTTCCTCCTCCAGAGGGACCAGGAGCTGGTGACTCTTCACCAGCAGGTGGAGGAGGAGAGGATTCAGAAGGGACAGCTGGTCGAAGATCTCCAGAAGCAAGAGCAATCCTCCAGGGAGACCATCCAAGGACTGAGCCTCCAGGTGGACCAGCTCAGTGACACCCTGAAGCAGAACGAGGAGAAGCTGGTGCAGTTCACCCAGCAGATGGAAGCTACAAGCGAAGGGGAAGCCAGACACCTGGCATCCTTGAGAGAAGAGCATGCGAAGGCCATGCAGGAAAGGGAGTCTGCCCTGCGGCAGCTACAGGAATCCCAGCAGGAACAGGAAGCGGAGCTGGCAGCCCTGACCGCTCAGCTGCAAACGTTGGAGAAAGCCAGAGACGCCAGCCAGGCCTCTGCCAGAGAGATCCAGAGGGAAAAAGCTGAATTGAGCCGGAGAGTCCAAGAGCTGGACGCCAGAGTCCTTGAACTCACTGCCCGGTGCTCGCAGAGCGAGGCCCAGGCAGCAGCTGCGGAGTCACTGAGAAACCAGCTCCAAGAACTAGAGAACCAGCTGAAAGACGGTCAGCAGAAACTCTCCGACAAGGAGCGGCTGGCCAAGGAAAACGCCCAGCTCCAAGAGCGGCTCCTGGCCATGGAAGAGTCCGTCCGGAACACAGAGGGGATCTTGGAGGATGAGAAGAGGAGAGCTTCAGAGACCCTTGAAGGGAATCTTAAAAGGATAACTGAGCTGGAGTCCCGAATGCAGCAGCTGGCAGAGCACCGAGATCAGGCTATGCAGGAGGTGGGCGAGGAGCAGGCTAAGAGACAAGCGCTCACGCTGCAGGTGCAGCAGCTGGGAGACGAATACAGGGCAAAGTCAGAGAGGCTGCAACGCCAGCTGGCAGAGATGTCTTCGGCCGCTAAAGAGGGTGAAGGAGAGCGTGAGAGGCTGGAGGAGGCAATAAAAGCTCTGAGTGGAGACCACAAACAGGCCTGCCAGCAGCTCCAGGCGGAGCAGGGCAAAGTGGCGGAGCTGGAGGCGCAGATGAAGCACCTGACCACAGAGCAAGAAGAGAGGCTGGCACTGCTTCAGACTGACCTTGCCAGCGCCGTCGCACAGGTGAAGGAGAAGGAGAGTGTGGCGCTAAAACTCAGGGACGATCTCGCCTCTCTGCAGGAGAAGACAGCGGCGTCCCAGCAGGAAGCAGCCCAGCGCATAGCTCGGCTGGAGATGGATGCACGGAAGGCAGCTGAGGCACTCAAGGTTGTCACCAAGGAGTTGTCCGATGAAAGGCTCAGGACGACAGAGCTTGAAGCGACGGTGAAGCGTCTTGAGGAACAGAAGCGTGAGGAGCTGACAGCTACGGAGTCTGACCTCTCCAGAGCAGCGCTGGTTCTGAAGGAGAGAGAACTAGAAGCGGCGAAACTCTCCGGTGAGGTTAAGCTGCTGAGCACCAGGCTGGAAGAAACACTGCAGAAGCAGAAACAGGCGCTCGCTCTTCGAGACACGGAGATGAAGCATCTGACAGGGGAGATGGAGCAAGCCAAGGCAGACCTCGCAGCAGAGAAAGCCAGCAAGGCAGAGCTGGAAGTCCAGCTGCAGAACTCCATCAACGAGCAAAGAGCCGAGCGTTCTGCTCACCAGCAGGAGCTGGCCAGGTCCCTGGAACTGATCGAGGAGAAGGAAGGGGAGCTGGACGAGCTCCGTCTGAAAAACGTCTCCCGTAACGAGGAGCTGAGAGACCTGCAGAAGACTGTTGTCAAGTTGAAAGGGGAGCTTGCCTCCGTGGAGGCACTGAAGGAGCGGGCGGCCAAGATGGAAAATGAGCTGCAGGGCTTCCTAGAGGTTGCCAGGACCCGAGAAGCCGAGATTGACAGCATCAAGTCCATTGTGTACTCCAAGGAGATGTCTCTCAAAAGCTTGGAGGAGAAGATCCGACACACGGAGCAGGAATCCAGCTCCAGCCAAGACCTCTACCAGGAGAAGCTGAAGGAGAGCGAGATGCTCCACTCTGAAGTGGAGAAACTGGAGCAGAAGTGCAGGGAGCAGCGAGACACCATTGCCAGCCTAGAGAAAGCAGCAGCTCAAACTAAAGCAGCCACTTCAGAGCATCAGGAAGCCCAGCTGGAGGCCCTGAGGGGAGAGGTGACGCAGCAGAAGCAGAAGGTGTTGGAGCTGGAGAAACTCCTGGAAGCCTCTAGGTCAGCACAGGCTGGGCAAGACGGCACCATAGAGATGCTGAAGAAAGAGCTCTTGGATAAGGGGAAAGAGCTGGTCCAGAGTAAAGACTCCATCGCCGCAGCAGAGAAGGAGCTGGCGTCTCTACGCTCTTCAGTTCAAGAGAAGGGCACGTCGGAAGACAGCTGGAAGGAACAAATTTCCCAGTGCTGTCAGGAAGTGGAGAGGAAAAACAGCCTGATTGGCAGCTTGGAGCAGGAGGTGTCCATCCTCCACCTGCAGGTCTTGGAGAAGGAGGGAGAGAGCAAGGAGCTGAAGCGCCTGATCATGGCGGAGTCGGAGAAGAGCAAGAAGCTGGAGGAGAGGCTGCGGGTGCTCCAGACTGAGACGGCCACTGCCGCTTCTCGAGCCGCAGAGAGATGCGCTCGGATGAAGGCCGAAGTTCAGGCCTACGAGGAGGAGACTGAGAAGCAGAGGCTGTCCATAGAGGCCCTGAAGAGGCAACTGAGCTCCCAAGGCGAATGCCAGGAGGAGCTCCGCCAAGAGGTGAAGGCCTGGCAGGAGAAGTGCTTCCAGAAGGAACAGCTCTTGTCCTCTCTGCAGCTAGAGCTCACGAATGCCCAAGCCTTGGTCGGGGAGCTGATGCCCGTGAAACGCCTCTACCAGCAGCAGCAGGCTGAGCAGTCCTCCCTGGAAAGCAAACACCGCGAAGAGCTGGAGCAGAGGCAGAAAGCAGCCGGTGCTCTGCAGGCAGAGCTGGCCAGAGCCAAGGGGGAGCTGGCAGATCGCACCTCCCTCAAGGAGAGGCTCTCCGAACAAGACCACGCTGTGCAGCGGCTGCAGGGGGAGAACGCCAGCTACGCAGAGCGGCTCGCCGTGCTCCAGCGGGCCAACGCCCAGCTGATGGAGGAGCACCAAGCGCTCAGTGAGAAGTCCAGCCAAGGGCGGCGGACGTTGGATGCCGAGCTCAGCCAGATGAAGGAGCAGCACTGCCAGGAGATGGAGGCCCTCAAGGCGGAGTCTGAGAAACTGGTGGCTGGGAGCCAGCGAGAGGCTGAAGACGCTGTGAAGAAGCTGGAGGCCATGGCCAACAAGTACGAGAACGCCAAAGTCAGGGTCCTCGAGGAGAGGCAAAAGTTCCAGGAGGAGAGGCAGAAGCTGACGACTCAGGTAGGGCCCCCGCTCCGCGTTCTGCTCGGCTTGGGCTTGCCCGGGCCGAAGGCAGGAAGGGAGAAGGCTAGTGACCGAGAAGGGAAGGGCAAGTCCTGACTCGCCTACTAGGACTCCAGCGGTTTGGACGTGAAGCCGCCCTGGGTAGGACTCTGTCAGAGAGCTTTGGGGTCTGCTGTTAAAGGCCAACTGTACCCTCGTCCCCCCCCCCCAGCTAAGTGCTCCCCGAGGGTGTCAGGGTGGCCAGTTGGGAGTGGAGAAGGGAAACAAGTTTCTCCAGACCTGCAGCGAACGGTGCCCCTAAGGCTTGCCGGCACCCACGAACAGCCCACTGAAGCCTCCTGGGCAAGTCCTTTGAGAGGTGGTCGAGCTGGTCGGCTGATTCCACTAGCTTGGCTGGTGACGCTGGCCTGGAAAGCAGCATCTCTGCTCCCGAGAGTTAATCTGTCCCTGCTGCTGGTCAGCTCTGCTGTGCAATTGCTCGAAGCACTGGTTAAGTTCCCGCTGAGCCAGTCGCACATGGATGTGATTTCAGAGGGATGGGGCCATTGGCACAGCAAAGCAGAGAGGCTGGTCCCCTCAATCTGATTCGTAGGGCCAGCAGGGCCCCTGGGTTAAGCTAGGCTGACCTTCTGCACAACACAGACTGGTTGGGATCTGGAGAGAGAACAGACTGGCACCCCTCTTGAGCTCTAGAGACCAACCATCCCTTTGCCGTAGCACCCAGATACCAAGGAGATGGGCGCAGTGTAAATCCCGCTGGAGATCTCCCTTGTAGAGGTTTAGCAGGGATGGTCTTGGTCGTAGGCGGTCTGTTTCTGGTGTGTGTGGTGTGTTCACTTGTGCCTTCGTTGCTCGCCCCGTTGTACAGGTGGAGCAGCTAGAGGTATTTCGGAAAGAACAAGCTAAGCAGGTAACGCATGCGAAGTGCCGGCTGCTTAAACGGTGACAGTGCATGATTCTAGCTGCTGCCGCTTCCCACCACCGCTGCCGTCTCCTGTTAACTGTTTGCAGTGGGGACGCTGGGCCTTCCCGGAGAACGAGCCGCGAACGCTGGTTTGCTCCACCGGGCTGCCCTCCCCGGAGCTGCGCGTTCACCCCTGTGGGGGGAGGACCCAGGCCGTGAAATCTCTCCCCAAAACCTACCCATGTAACAGCCTAAAACGCTGCACGGAACCGCACTGTGCACAGGTCAGCGTGTCTTTCGTTCCCTCCTCTTCCCTTCCCCGCCGCAGTAACAGCCACGCGCTGCACTGTGATCTGAACCGAGCAGCCAGGCATCTGCCTGGTGTTCTCCACCCCCAGCAACCCTCTAAGGAGTGCGGGGACTCTGTGTCCTGCTCTGGCCGGCTGGGTATCGGCTCCACGGTGCTCCCACCCCTTTCTGCTCTCCCAAGCAGCGAGGCCGAGATGCGGATCCTACACCTCAAGTGAATCCAAACAGCTCAGTCAGGCGCTGGCTGGAGGTGGGGCTCTCAGAGAGCATCTCCCGCATGAGGCCTTAGCACAGATCGGCTCTGAAAAGTGACTACAAATGCCCCTGCCTGCTCTGTGTGCAGCGTCAGAGTTGCTGGTGCACCACCCCAGAGCTGGTACTAAGCTCTAGGCCCAGTGAGGGCAGAGGTGTAACTTGGGGCGGGCTATGACCTGGTGCTGATGTGTGAGCAGGGCGGGTTGCAGCGTGGCATGTAGGAAAGAATATGGGGAGACAAACATGAAACCCCTCCCATGGTGCCATCTTGGTCCCTTTTCCGGGTAGAATTGCACCACCAGCCCTGCGTACCTTGCTTGGGTGCTTATACGCTGCATGCAAAGGGACTGCATGGCCACTAGGCGTCTGTTTTATAGAGGAGGGTCTCTGGCTGCTGGGAGACGGGGCTGGGGCTGGATCCTTGCCCCTTATCCTCTGGACTGCTCTGGCCCACCTTGTTACTGGGCCACGCACCCGCCCCTGCTAAAAAGCTGCAGGCTGGGAGAATCAACCCTACGCGTCCCAGAGGGCGGCTGCTTGTAGAATGCGGTGGCCCAGTATCCAAACTGATCTACAGATGTTAACAGCTGCCGATGCTGGGCTCCCTCTGTTGGGGTCATGCAAGTTACCTTCACGTTGATGCCAAGCCTTAGCCTCTTCAGCCCCTTCTTGACTTGGGATCTCTCAGCCCGGTGCCGTGCAAACCAGATACAGCTTTCCTCCAAAACCAGCACCTCGGAGAACATCCCCACGTGGCTCGTACCTGTGCGGGTGATCATCCACAAGACACCCAAAAAAGCCCCATTGATTTGGGTTCAAGACAAATGCAAGGAGGAGGACTCTTGGATTCCAAGGCCAGAAGGGACGACTGTGATCACCCAGTCTGTAGAACCCAGGCCAGAGACCTGCCCCACAATAATTCCTAGAGCAGGTCTCTCAGCAAAACGTTCAAGGGTTGATCTTGATTTTAAAATGGTCCGTGATGGAGACTCCGCCACGACCTTTAGTCAATTGTTCTGGTGGTTAAAATGGCCTTGCATCCTCCCCTCCTGTTGGTGCTTGGACGGCAAACAGTTCGCAACGGAGACAAGCGCTGAAGCTTAGAGCCGCAGGGGGCGCTCGCGGGGGGGACATTGCCTGTTTTTCCTTGCATCTAATGCCTTAATTCCTTGCTCGGGTTTCTCGTGCCCCTAATTGTCTTGGCTTAAGAGACCTTGTTTGCTTCTAGCATGTAGCTGCTCTCCTGCCTGCGTCAAGCAAACCCTTCTTCCGTGACAGACTAACTTAAGCCAGTTGTGAGCTGTCCGCTTGGAGAAGCCACTAACCAATCCCGGGGTTGCTTTGGCCTGGCTGTGAGGAGTGTCTGCGCTGGGTTCTGAGGATGGCTATACTGCCCCTGCTGGCGAAAGGGTGGGAATGCGCATCTGTAAAGGGCCTGGGATGCCCCTGAAACATTCCTCCAGGGGGGATTCGTTGAAGGAATATGTCCACACGATGGCCGGTGCTGACCAGGTCTCGCAACGCTGGTTAATCCCTGGAGCTGTTCTGTGACAGGCGATCGGGGAGGTCAGGACTAAGGAATCGAAGCGATGGCACTAGCCACGCCCTCTGCTTTCCTCCCCTTTCGAGATCTAGCAGGACCCTAGGGCTCCTCCAAGCTCACGCAATGAGGGTTTCCATTGCTAGGTGACTTGGCACCTGCTTTCCCCGGGCATTAAGGCTCAGCTGTCTGGAGGCCCTACAGTCCGTGGGCTTGCGGGAAGTGCATTGGCGCACTGTGGCAAGGAGGGGAATCCTGGGCATCCGAAGGGGTGGTGCTGCCTTTAGAGGGAAGGCTCCAAGCGGCTGGTGTAACTACTCTCCTGTTCCCTGCTAGGTGGAGGAGCTGCATAAAAAGCTGACCCAGAACGAAAAAGCCACCCGATCCCAGCAGGAGAAAGCGAAGGTACCGCGGCGGAGGCGGGAGGAGGACTGCACGGCCAGGGCAGTGTTTAATCTTGGGGACCAACCTGCCCAACTCAAGGCCACATAGGGGGCTTGCTGGGACCCCCAAGGGCTGCGCTGAGCTTGTGTATAATAGAGAGGGGGTGACCACAGACCGCTCGAGTACAACGCCTGCAGTGTGCCGTCCAGCTGACCAGAGGGCCCCTCCGCTGCAGGTGGAATACAGGGGACCTGTGTTCGGTGGGATGAGGGTAGATGCACAGGAGAGCTGCAGGAGCCTTGTTTCGGCCACATCTGCCCTGTAAAACTTCCCTGCCATGGCAGCCAGTCTTCCGAGGGGAGGAACGTGAGGGCCAATGGGCTGCATCTGCTGTCGGCCCTCTGCAGGTGCGCGAAGGCCGATCTGGGACTTTGGATAGTACTTCTGGTGCACCAAGTCCCTCGGTGTCCTCCTCAGCAAGCAGCGGCCACCCCCCTTCGGAAGCATGGCCAAAGAGCCGTCTCCATGATGCAGGTGGAGCCTGGGGTGACTTAGAAGCACTTGGGCTCCATTCAATTCTTGCTCTTCCCATCTCCCTCGGGCTCGGCAGGTGCGGGAAGGGGAGCTCCAGGCAGAGGCCGATCGCCAGCAGGTGAAGATCTCGGAGCTGCAGGAGCAGCTGGCCCAGAAGGAGAAGGCTGCAGAGCACTATAAAGGGCAGGTATGCACAGCTGGCTCCCTCGGCAGGGGCCCATCATCGTTTCCCGTGGACGCTGGAAGGCGGCGGTGGCGTGACTGTCTCCTCTCCTGCCAGGTGGAGAAGGCAAAAACCTTCTATGAGGCGAAGAAGCAGCAGAACCAAGACCTGGCGGAGAAGCTGAAGGGGATGGAGCAGCTGCAGAAGGAGAACAATGACCTCAAGGCCGAGTCGGAGCGGCTGGCCAAGGAGCTGCAGCAATCCATCCTGCAGGCCAAGGAGTCGGAGCTCAGCTGCAGGAACCTGACCAGCCAGGTCCGCAGCCTGGAGGCGCAGGTACGGGGATGCCGCACCTTGCGGGGAGTCGGGGGGGGGGGGGGGGGGTCAGAGATCTGGCTCCCTTCAGTCCACCCTTACAAGCACCCGGCTTAGGCTCTGGAGCCCGTCCGTCACTGGTGGGGAGAGTGGTGCATGGTGCTTCGTGCTACCCTACAGGACGAGCCGGGAAGCAAACGTGCTGGTTACCCCAGGCGTTGGCTCAGCAGAGAGCCGGGGTTTTAACGGTGATGGGAGTGTTTTGTTGGGGTACTGCGGCTGTCCGGCCTCCATCTTCACCCCGCTTCTCAAGCAACAACTGCCTACGGTCTTCACCAACTCCTCCCTCCGCTGGAGATCCTCTCTGCGGCAGAGCTGTTGCAGCCATCGCCCGGGAGCAATCAGCTGGCCCAGCTAATGTTGCTGAGGGTGGGGGGAAGGGACAGCAAAAAGGGCTGTTAGCGGTGGACCTACCGCTGCACAAGGCAGGGCACGGCAGTCGCACAAGAACCTGCGCACGCAGCCAGAGACCGTAATGCAGTAACCTTCCAGCCCGTCAGCTGGAGCTCAAAGCACTTCACAAACTAGTGAATTAGGCCTCATGACTGAGAGGGAGAAGACTTGGGGGAGAAACTGAGGTACAGGGGGGAAGTGATTTCCCCGAGGTCACCCCAAGCTGGAAAGGGAACCCAGCCCCTTTGAGCCCCAGCCCGTTGCTTTTGACAAATCCCCCTTGAGTCAGGCTGTGTTCCCCAGGGTTTCTTGCCACCTCTCCAGAGTCCGTTCCTGGAGCAGAAGTGGGTTTCTGTTGCACGTGTGCTGCGTGTCCAGTCCGACTCTTGGCCGGCCCTTGGTCCCCCAGCTTCACCCGGGCGGTGCAGCCTGCCTCACCGTGCCATTCCTCCCCGCCAGGTGGAGTTTGCCGATCGCCAGTTACGGGAGCTTGGCAAGTTCCAGGTGGCTACGGATACGCTGAAGAGCCGGGAGACCTTCCGTCAGAACCCAGCTGACGTCAGCACAGACAGCCTGGACCTGAGCGGTGATGAGATGCTGCCGCTCAACTCCACCAGGTACCTATTCCCCCACCCCAGGGCAGCCGAGAGCAGCTGGGCCCAGGCTCCGAAGTTCCCAGGGCCTCCAATGGGGGAGGGAGTTAGAGGCGATATCCTTCAGCTGGGACCCTTCCTGCCCAGCTCTGCAAGTTCGATCCCTGGGCTGGCATTTCTCGGCCAGCCTGGTAAATGCAGGTCAGGTGGCCGTGCCTAGCTTGTGCTCTGAGCCATCTGGAGCGGACAGGGCACCGTGACGCGCTGCATTCGCCTTTGCCCCGTCTCAGCAGGAAGCCTGGCCGATCCCAGTCGGAAACCTCGGCCATGCCGGGCAGCGTGGAATCGCTCACATCCCAACGGCTGCCTCGTAAAGTTGAGTCTCTGGAGAGCCTCTATTTTACCCCCATCCCCGCCCGCGCGCAGTCCAAACTGGAGAGCAGCATTGGCTCCCTGGGCGACCTGTCCATCGACTCGGGCTGCAAGACCCGTTCGGCTCGCCGGCGCACCACGCAGATCATCAACATCACCATGACGAAAGTAACCCCGGGTCCTTGGCGAGGGGAGGGGGGCAGGGCCCTCCGAGCCCAGTAGAGCAAGGGATCAGGGCTGCGCTGGGGACAGGTGCATCTGAAGATGCTTCTGCTTCATCACACCCTCCGCTCTTCCAGCTAGCAACACCAGAGGCAGGAGGCCCGTGGCGTGTTAGCATGGGAGCTCCTCAGACCTCTCCGCTCCAGAGGCCAACCCAGGTGTCGGGCCCTCATCCCACCAGGCTTGGCTGAGTCCAGCCCTGAGCTGCTCTTGGCCTCATTGCAGAGGGGGGGCTCTTGAGTCATGGCCCCGTGGTCAGCCGCAGAGGAGCCGTCTGAGTGCGGAGCCCCCTCTTGTAGTGAGTGGCGGGGACGGTGTGGTTTGTCTGTCCCCCCCTTGTGTCCGCCCCCCCCCACACACACCCGATCTCTCCCGTGCCCACCAGTGGCAGGGGAGGCAGCTGGGTCCATGGTAGGCCATTGCTGGGGGGCTGGTGCAGGCTGTCCCGAGCTTTGCCCACCCCCCCACCCACGCTGAGGGGGCTCTGCTTCTGGGGAGGGCTCGAGGTGGCTGATCTTCCTTGTGTTCTAACACGTCAGAAACAGGCCGAGGCAGAGGAACCAGACAGCGCCAACGCGTCCTTCTACAGCGTGCAGTCGGCCCAGGCCCACCAGAACGCCCCTGCACAGAACCCCGCCAGGAGCAGGCTGCGCTCGGCCGCCTCCACCCGCTCCGTCGCCAGCTGCCGCTCTCAGGAATCCCTCGCTGGGCTGGGAGCTGCCTCTCCCGAGGAGACCCCGGGCAACCCTGCACTGCTCAATCTACCCGGCTACCGGCCTGCCACCCGCAGCTCCTTGAGGCGCTCTCAGGCGGGCAGCAGTTCCAGCCTCAGTAAGTTCATGGCCTGGGGGGCAGGGGGCGGGGGCAGTGCAGTGAATGAGGCAGGCAGCCTCTTTCTCGCCTCCGGAGCATGTTTATCCATTTGAGCCTCCGCCGAGGGGAGTCTAGTCTGGGCTGCGGGTGCAGCAGGTGAGCAGTAGGGTGCAGAGGCTGTGCGGGGTCCAGGGCTGCGGGACAGGATCAGGGTAGACCAGCAGAGCTGGGAGCGGGAAGCTCTCCCTGTAGTCTGTGTGCGAAGGCGCGCCCCCGGCTGCGACGTTAGTGTGGCCCCAGTGGGGTCTCCCAGTGGGTCTTTCAGCTCAGACTCACTAGTTCTCCCACCTCTGCCCCCTGCCCTGGTCTTTAGGCCGCAGCAGCTTCTATCTGGGCACCTGTCAGGATGAGCCGGATCCGCTGGACGATTGGAACCGCATTGCCGAGCTGCAGCAGCGCAACCGGGTGTGTCCTCCCCACATGAAGACCTGCTACCCCCTGGAGTCTAGGGTAAGAGCTGGAGAGGAGATGGCAAATCCTCCCCCAGAGAAACAAACTACTGACTTACCTGCCCGAAGATCCCTCCACTCTAGGGCCAGGCCAGACCACCTGGCTCACCCTGCTACCCTCCCGCTGCAGTCGGCATGTACTCCCCCCACTGGTGGGCACTCTCAGCAGTCTGTGGCCTGCCAGCGGTCCGTCAAGAGACTTTCCTGGTAGGTCTCCCATGGCAGTGTCTTGAACGAAGCAGTGGGTGGGCCGGGGAGGTTGGAGGCCCATGAGAAGTAGCAGAAATCTGCAGGAGGGAAGGGACCCACCACGCCCTACTGCCACCCATGCTTAGCACTTCCTTTCTTAGCCTCGGCCGTTGTCACGAGCTCCCTTCCTTTGTTCAGTTGCTTCCCCTGGCTGGTGCTTGTGGCCTGCAGCCACGTTCTTCCAGATCGCGTCAGTTCAGTGCCCTTCGCCTCTCCTCTCAGGGGCCCTGTGGAGTGCTGACCAGTCCACCCTCTCCCCCCGCTCTGGGGGTAGGTAGCTGTTAGCCCGCTGGCAGGGAGACCCGCTGGTTGGGGCTGCAGCCTGGGATGCAGGACACCTGGGTTCTATTCCGAACTCTGCAACTAACTCTGTCACCGTCCGTGCCACGGTTCCACGTCTGTAACGGGGTGATATGAGGTAGTGAGGATGGAGAAATCCATTAACGACTAGTGCGCGGATACCAGGGCAACAGGCTCCCAGACTTTACGAGATGTGACAAGAGGCAGGAGCTGCGAAGTGACTTGCCCGAGATGTTGGGTCAGCGTCGGAGCAGGTAGCCGAGCTCTGGCTCTCAGACCTGTACTTACCTGTGAGCCTGTCTCTTCAGTGCTGGATTTATCAGCAGTCTGAGCACCTGCTAACTGGATCTGACTCGGGCAGCTGAGGCTGGGACAGAGGCTAAAGATAGTCTAGGCCTGGCCCAACACCTAAATGAATACCGTGCCTCAGTTTTTAATGAGGAGCGTAGGGGTAGCGGCAGGGCGGCTAATGGAAACGAGCGTATGGAAGTAGAAATGACCACATCCAAGCTGAAAGTCAAACTCAGTTTAATGGGACCAAATCAGGGGCCCAGGTAGTCTCCACCCGAGAATATCAAAGGAACTGGCACGTGACATTGCAAGCCCAATAGCGAGGATTTTTAGTGACTCTGTAAACTCAGGGTACTACCCAATGACTGGAGAATTGCTAATATGGTACCTATTTTTAAAAAGCGGGTCGGGGCGGGGGGGGATCCAAGTAACTACAGGCCCGTTAGTTTGACATCAATTGTATGCAAGGTCTTGGAACAAATTGTAAACGAGAAAGTAGCTAGGGACATAGAGGTAAACGGTAATTGGGATAAAAATACAACATGGTTTTAAAAAAGGTAGGTTGTGCCAGACCAACCAGATCTCTTTGAGAAGAGAACTGATTTTTTTAGACAATGGATCTACTGCATTTCCTAGCTACCTGGGTGCCAGCAAGGCATTGGATACAGTTCCACATGGGAAATTAAATTATTAGTTATATTGGAGAAGATGGGGATTAATATGAGAATTTAAAGGTGGGTACGGAACTGGTTAAAGGGGAGACCACCAGGGGTCATTCTGGAAGGTGAACTGTCAGGCTGGAGGGAGGTTATTGGCAGAGTTCTGCAGGGATCAGTCTTGGGACCGATCTTATTTAGGCTTTTCATTCATGACCTCGACACACATGTTGGAGTGTGCTAGTAAAATGTGCAGATGGCACAAAGGTGGGAGGTATGACCAGTACGGAGGAGAACAGGAGTGTTGTATAAGATCTGGACAACCTTGAAAACTGGAGTAATGAAAGTGAATAGTGCAAGGTCATGCACTGAGGGACTAACAACAAGAAGTTTTACTACTATAAGCTGGAGACCTATCAGTTGGAAGTGACCGAGGAGGAGAAAGACGTGGGTGGATAGGCCGATCACAGGATGACTATGAGCCACCAATGTGATGTGGCTGCGAACAAGGCTAATGCAGTCCTAGGACGCATCAGGCGAGCTATTTTCAGTAGAGACAGGGAAGTGTTCTTGCTGTTGTTCAAGGCACTGGTGAGACCTCATCTGGATACCGTGTGCACTTCTGGTCTCCCGTGTTTAAGAAGGATGAATTCAAACTGGAACAGGTGCAGAGAAGGGCTACTAGAATGATCTGAGGAATGGAAAACCTGCCTTCCGAGGGAGACTCCAGGAGCTTGGCTTGTTGTTCAACTGTTGACTTGTTTAAGGAAGGCTGAGGGGAGCTATGATCGCTCTCTATAAATACATCAGAGGGATAAACACCAGGGAGGGAGGGGAGTTATTTAAGTGAAGCTCCAATGTGGACACAAGAACAAACAGATATAAAGTGGTCATCAACAAGTTGAGACTCGGAATTAGATGGTTTCTAACCATCAGAGGAGGGAAGTTCTGAAACAGCCTTGCAAGGGGAGCAGTGGGGGGCAAAAAACAAAAACCTAACGGGCTTGAAGACTGAGCTTGATAAGTTTACGGAGGGGCTGCCTGCCTACAGTGGCATGTGGCGCCCCTGTGACAGCTAGTAGTAAAAAACCCCAGTGGCCAGGGATGGGGCATTAGATGGGGAGGGCTCTGAGTTACTACAGAGAATTTTTTCCCAGGTGTCTTTAAATCAAGATCTGAGGACGTCAGTAACTCAGCCAGAGGTTCGGGTCTATTACGGGAGTGGGTGGGCGAGGTTCTGTGGCCTGCAATGTGCAGGAGGTCAGACTAGATGATCACGCTGGTCCCTTCTGGCCTTAGTCTGAGACTGAGGTGCGTGAGAACGTGTTCGCGGCAGGCAGCGCGTCACCAGTCTCCTGTCTGTGCCTGCGTTTCCCCAGCCCTCCCAGTCCCTGACCGTCATCACGGACGAGGAGATGAAGACGGGCGACCCGAAGGAGACGCTGCGCCGGGCCAGCATGCAGCCCTCGCAGATCGAGAGCGCAGCCGCCCGTCGCAGCACCCTCAGCACCGGCTGGGCAGGAGGCATCGCCACGCGGCAGCAGAGGAAGCGCAGTTCAGACGAATCTCACCAGGGCCCAGACACCCCGGAGGTGAGTGTCCAGCTGAGCCCTGCCCCGCTCGGTGCATGAGTGAGCCCAGGGGCCGGTGCTGGTCCGTTGACTTTCATGAGCACGCAGCGCAGGAAGGGGTGAGGCTGCGATGGGCTCGCTGTGGGGGGGTTCAGGTCCTGGGGGTCAGGGCTGCGTAGCTGGTGGCACGGAGGGCACTCCTGCTGATGCCACACAGCGTAACAGCTCCTGCCGGGGTTAGAGTGGCTGCTAGCTCCTGCTCGGAGCAGGCCCAAGCGAGGGGAGCTCTCCTTTCGCACACCCCCATTTAAACAGCCCCCAAAGTGCGGAGGGACCGGGGGTGTGAGGCGTGTGGCTGCCTGGGGTGGGAATGCTCTTCCTGGGCAGGCAGCAGATGGAGAGATCTCTAGCAGGGAATACAAATACCAGCTGGGGGATTCCCAAGCCCTGGGCCTGCTGTCTGCACTCCGGCAGCGCTGCAGGACCCTCCTCCTTCCTCCAGTCGTCTCTGGTGCGGTCGGCTCCCCCTGGAGGATGGGGCACGTGCAGCGTCTCCTCCTGGCCCGGATGCACGTCCCCGCTGCAATAACGCGCTCTCTCCTCTGCCGCTGCTGGGCTGGGGAGCAGCCAGCCAAGGTCCCAGCTCTGACTCTCTCCCTCCAGTCCAAGAAGCCAACCAGCTGCTTCCCACGGCCCCAGACGCCCAGAGAGCGGAACGAGGAGCGCAAGCGTGGCGGCAGGAAGGGCGAGCCCCAAGCGACCGGCAAGCAGGTGAGCAACTCCTCTGTGCCCCCGGAGCTGACATGGCTTGAGGCCCGGGGACATGGCTGGTTAGCAAGGGGGGTTCGGGGTCAGGATCGAGGGCGTCCTCCCAGCTGAGGGGGGATGGGCCGCCGCACCATGCCCTGCTCCGGACTCCGGCCAGCAGCTAGAGCGTCCGTCCCCTCCACGGCTTGCTGGGAGCGAAGTGACTCTCCAGGCCGGTGGGGCCCTGCCGTGCCGTGTGCAAAGCCCCAGCCATCCACCGCCCGGCTCTCTCTCTCTCCCCGCAGCCCGACCGGCGCCAGTCCATGGCCTTCAGCATCCTGAACACCCCCAAGAAGCTGGGCAGCAGCCTTCTGCGCCGGGGCACCAACCGGAAAACGACACCCAAAACCTCGCCCCGTGGCAGCGCTCGGCGGTCCCCCAGGATAGCCACGGCCAAGTCGCCCAAGGGGAAGGGCAAGGTATGGAGCAGGGCGTCTCCCCACCCCCCGCCTTGGGCTGGCGGTCCCTGTAGGCCGTCCGTTGTTCCCGGCCAGGAGCCGTTCGGTCTAGCCTGATCTCCTGCAGATCCCAAGCGAGAGCACGTCCCCCGGGTACCCCTGTACTGAGCCCGGCTGGCACTGCCCAGAGCCCTGCACGCCCCCCGCTCCCACGGGAGTTCATTGCTGTGCAGCTGCTGGCGAGACGCCGCTGGAGCGGTGTCAGAGCACCCCCTGCTGGGCCCAGCGCTCTAAAGCCAAGCGCTGCAGGCCGGGGGACTGAACGGTCCGTGCCCGGACACTGACTGGGGAGCGACGGTGTCTTCGCTTTCCCGTCACAGACCAGGAGGCATGGCCTCGC
Organism: Chrysemys picta bellii; assembly: GCF_011386835.1. Lineage (NCBI taxonomy): Eukaryota > Metazoa > Chordata > Testudines > Emydidae > Chrysemys > Chrysemys picta. The sequence continues at coordinate 347,993,003 of NC_088791.1, forward strand.
GCGGTGCAGGGCTGGGTTAACACACACTGCCAGGAGCTGGCTGTTTGGGGTGGGACCTTTCACAGACCTTCGCGGCTGGTCCCGTGGCGAGGCAGCAAAGCCCGTCTCCCTGAGCGTTGCAGGACTCCCCGGCTGCCTGAGCCGCCCACCAGGCTAGAGGTGCAGTGTCTCTAGGGGACCCAGGGGTCACCCCCCCCCCCATGCACTAGTCTCTGGCTGATGGTGTGGGGGGCCTGCCCTTGTCACGTACGAGCAGCCAGGCGGCCGGTCCCTCCCTTGCCGGGCTCTCGCTGTGGGCTGTGGTGACACTGGCTTAAAGATGGACTCAGCCCATGGACCAGCTGGTAATTCCCTCCCCTGATGCTGACCCTGCCTGGAGGGAGGCGTGGGGGGACCTCTGCTTCCCAGCCTGCCCCTGCACCGAAGCCAGTCCACTGCTGGTGGCTGCGGGCCCTGGGGTGGCCCGTGCATGGATCTCTCTGCCTAGAGCGAGGGGAACTGGCCTTTCCTGGTTTTTCCTTTACCCTGCTTCCGCCTGGCAGGGGAGACTTTGGTTGGTGAACATCCGTGCCCAGGTCTCGGGCTGCCTTACCCTTTAACCCTCTGTCCTTCAGCTGCCCCCCCCCCGAAGGCCTGGCACACCCACTGACCTGCAGTCGCTCTGGAGGGGCCCCCCAGTGCTGAGACTAACTAGATTGCCTGTTCCCTGCAGGCCAGCCGCAAGTCACCCAAGAACATGAAATTCTAACTCTCCTGGCCGAGCCCCGCTCTGTGCTGGGTCTGCCGGGGGCGAAGCTATCCCGACGGCGCCATCCTGCTATGAGCTGCTCCATCCGCCACTTTGGATCAAGCTTTTGCCCTTTCTCTCCCTCCCTGCTCTGAAGCCATCGGTGTGTTCCCGTAAGACCCCGGTCCCCAGGGCAGAGCTGGGCAGCGCAGCTGGTACCCGAGTGCTTGGGGAGGACTTCCAGGGACTGAGTCTGCTCGCTGGGCACGCTGCCAACAGAGGAGCTCTTCGGAGCTGGGGCAGGAAAACCTGGGCACTTCCCTGCGGGTGGTGAGCTGGCTGGGGAGGTGGAAGGGGGATCCTGGAGAGAGGGGAGACCTCCCCAGTGAGCCCCGAGCAGAGCCCGCAGGAAAGGATCCCACCCTTTGAGGCGTGGCCGTGGGCTATCTCCAGCTGGGTGGTTCAGCAGCCATGTCCCCCTTCCCGAACTCCTGACGTGCCCCCTTCCCCCCATGGCTGGGCTCCCTGGGCTCCCCTTCCCCTCCAGCTTAGCCAGCCCCCCGCAGAGCACAGAGGTACCTCACGCAGCCCATGGGCTCTCACTTCTCCCCATGGAGAACACCAAAGGAACCGCTCGGAGTGGGTCGCTGACCCGCCTGGGGGTGCGCGTAGCTCGGACTCTGGGGACGGGAGGCACCGTTGGCTCTTAATTGGCTTAGTGGGGAGTGAGGGTTCTTACGGGGTCTCTCTTGCATGTAACTCTAGTTTGGGTTGTTCCCTGCAGGGGGCTGCCTTCCTCAAACACTAGCATCCGGCCGGGGGAGGGAAGTGGGGACTGCAACCGTGTGGCACTAGCGGCGTGTTTCCTATGGGGTTTGGGCACGAGGATTATGGCCAGGGGAATTCCTCCGTATCATTCTGATCACACCCGTCCGTGGGGCACTGGTCAGCTTCTTGCAGGCCCTGCACTGGACATAGGGAGGGCAGCCGGGGTCCCTGGCCCAGGGCAGGTGGGGGTGGAGGTGCTTCCTCCACTGTACAGACAGGGTGGGGGTCCAGCAGACAGCATCCCCTCCCCCTCAGCTGTGTTGTTTTGGGTTGTATTGTAGCCAGCTGGGGCTCCCCTGCGAGGTGGGAAACAGGCCAGGGCCGGGCTGTTGCGCAGGTGGGCTCTGCCCCAGCCCAGGCTTAGCGCCGCTGGGCTAGGAGGGGTCCCACAGCCAAGGCCAGCTGGCGTGGTGGGGGCTGCCAGGGGAGCTGGGCGTGTGCAGCCTGGGGAGTGGGTGTCTGACCCCCGCAGAGCTGGATGGCCCACGCCCCGTGTCCATCGCAAGGCAGGGCAGCGTTTTAGCCTCGGCTCCCAGGGCGAGCTCTGCTGTATCCCCCTGCGGAGCCCCCACCTCACCTTGCGCTCAGTCCCCCCGAACTAAGGAACCGGGGCTTGCTTCCTGGAGCCCAGGTTACAATGGGCTGGGCCTCAGCAGCTGTGTTAGCCCCCCCGCCCCCCCACGGTTTATCATGGTTGAAAGCTGCTCTTCTGAGGCCTGCAAAGTCTCTGGCAGCTGAGGAGCGGCTGGGCTGGGTCAGTGCCGGGTGGCGGGACGGGGCTGCGGGGCGCTGGCAGAGCTGGCTGGGAGGCTGCGCCCACTGCCCCGCCTGGCTGGGGCTCCCTCATTTCTACAGACGCGGTAATGACGTCTCGAATCCTCTTGGCTTTCCGGGGGGCTGTGCCGGGAGGGGACCCGCCGAGCGCTCAGCTGAGGCTGTCTGGATGTCAGTGGAATGTGTCATTTTTAAACCCTTTCTACTTGTAAATAAACTGTATTTTTCTCCTGACGGCTGCTTCCGAGGCCTCGTTTTGTCTCGAGTGAGTTCCTGCCACCAGAGCAGCCCCGGCCTGGGGCCGGCCAGGCCCAGAGAGCCACCGGTTCAGGCGGGAGCTGAAGGCTCGTCTCCCAGTCCCAGCGACCACGGCCGGCTGGCTGCTCTCGGCTGCAGCGCCGCCTGCTGGAACCTGCAGGCGGCTTCAACCGCGCAGAGGGCTGCAGTCTGCTGGGCACACACGGGGTGAGCTCTGCTGCTGGCACGAGGGTGAGGGGGGCACACAACCCCCTCCATGGAGCGAGCGGCTTCTGCATGTCAGCAACCTGTTTTGTCCTCTCCTACCATCCCACGCACCTACCTCCTCTCCAGCCCGTCCCCACTCCAGGAGCTCACAGCCTGTCTCCCCTCCCCATCACACCCAGACACCAGCACCCATCCGGGTGTCCCTCACCGGAGTCTCAGGCCTGCTGCTTCTATAATGGCTGAGTTAAGGAGCCCTCTCCTCACCCAGCTGCATCTCCCCCAGCCCCTCCTCCTGCACCCTTCCCTGTGGCCTCCCCTCACCCATCGCATTCTCCCAGAGCTGCCCTCTGGCTCGCACCATTGGCTTCCCCCTCCATCCCGTTCAAGCTGCTCCTCTTCCCCCTCTGGCACTTCCTGCCCCCCCAATTGCTCTCCTGTCCCCTCTGTTCTGCAAGCCTTCACCCCCAAACTTGGCCCCCCTGCCCTGACCCACAAGGCCGCTCCCCTCTCTGCCTCTCCCTCCAAGACAGTGGCTGAGATGGCTACAAGAAACTGGCCCAGCCAGCACAGAGCATTGTATTTTTATTTAATAGAAACAGTGCAAAGTGGGAGGAGAGCTGGCAGCAAGAGGCCTGTGGTTGCTGGTCTCCTAGCTCCTGCCCCAAGCAGGTGCTGCCCTCCTGGGCATATAATGGGCAGGGCATTGCTGGCAGCTGTCGAAGGGACCCTGCCCCCTTCAGTCGTAGGCTGGGCTGGCAGCAGGGGGCGGCTTTGGTCACCCCACTTCACTAGGGGAGAGAGTGACCCTGCCAGAGCGGTGGAAGAGGGATGGGGTGGGGGGCAAACGTGGGCCTTTCCCAGCCCCGTTACTGCCGCCTTGTGCCCGTGTCCAGAGGGCAAGTCCTCTGGGAGCCTCCCCCACCAGTGTAATGTGTCTGGGGTGGGGAATGTAACAGACAAGCAGAGGGCTGGGGCTATATCCAGCCCTAGGCCTCCGGGGCAGCCAAGCCATGGCCCGGCCGGGCGGCAAGCAGACACAGGAAGAACAGAGGGGGCAGGGGAGGGCAGCGCAGCTCAGCTGTGTTGGCCATGGAGGGAGGCTGACATGGCCTTGGCAGCCGTAGACCCAGTATCGGTGCCTCTCGCAGGCTGGCGCTGTTGTCCCCACGCTCAGTCCGTGCTCTCGGTGCTGGAGAAAGCCAAAGTGCGGTTAGTGCCAAGCTGGCAGGTGCCTGCCGTTCCCGCCCAGGGGCCCTGCAGAGTGATGGTCCCCCCCCCCCCCCCCCCGGGCTCCAGCAGCTCTTGGGGTGCAGGCTGATTCCCTGCACTCTGAGCGAGCCCCTTGCTTTGCCCACCAGTAACATGCAGCTGTCACTGGGGTGGAACCCAGCAGCTCTCCACCCGCTCACAGCGAAGAGAAGGGGTGGGGCTGTGGCAGCACCGTGCTGAGCATGGGGCAGCTCCCACCCTACCTCTTGGGAAGTGCTGTACAGCTGAGACTGGGGCGGGGGCTGGGCCTTGGTGGCTCCAACCCCTTAAGAACATAAGAATGGCCAGACTGGGTCCGACCAAAGGTCCATCTAGCCCAGTATCCTGTCTTCTGCCAGTGGCCAATGCAGGTGCCCCAGAGGGAAAGAACAGAACAGGGAATCATCAAGTGATCCATTCCCTGTCGCTCATTCCCAGCTTCTGGCAAACAGAGGCTAGGGACAATCCCTGTCCATGCTGGCTAATAGCCATTGATGGACCTATCCTCCATGAGTTCATCTAGTTCTTTTTTGAACCCTGTTATAGTCTTGGCCTTCACAACATCCTCTGGCAAGGAGTTCCACAGGTTCACTGCACTGTGTGAAGAAATACTTCCTTCTGTTTGTTTTAAACCTGCTGCCTTTATTTCATTTGGTGACTCCTAGTTCTTGTGTTACGAGAAGGAGTAAATCACACTTCCTGATTTACTGTCTTCATGCCTGTCATGATTTTATAGACCTCTATCATATACTCCCTTAATCGTCTCTTTTCCAACCTGAAAAGTCCCAGTCTTATTAATCTCTCCTCCTACAGAAGCTGTTCTATACCCCTCATCCTTTTGTTGCCCTTTTCTGAACTTTTTCCAATTCCAATATATCTTTTTTGAGATAGGGTGACCACATCTGCACACAGTATTCAAGGTGTGGGCGTACCATGGATTTATATAGAGGCAATATGATATTTTCTGTCGTCTTATCTATCCCTTTCTTAATGATTCCTAACATTCTGTTCACGTTTTTGAGTAGGGTTCCCATATTTGAACATTCAAAAAAGAGGACACTCCATGGGGGGGTAACCTTCGCTGTTGCAGCTGCCCTCCCGGATGTTTTTAGATATTTAAATAGGGTTACCATACATCTGTATTTTCCCAGGAGGAATTTTTAAAAATTCCTCCCAGATGGCGATTTAAGAACCAAAAAGCCTGACCAGTCCAGGAAAATATGGACGTATGGTAACCCTACCTAAAGTTCTTTTTTAAAAAGATGGGCCTGAACTAGAAATGAGCTCTGTTTCACATGTATGGGTCCCAGGTGCTCCCTGCCCCCCTCATTGAAGCAGGTGTGCAGCGTTACTACCCTGGGAACTGCAGGGCACCAGTGGATGTGGGGCGGGCTGCAGACAGGGGTGTGGGGGTGGCTGCAGGCAGGGCAGGGGGTGCAGAGCTGGCTGGAGATGGGGGGGTGGGGCTGGCTGGAGGCAGGGCAGAGGGTGTGGTGTGGGGCTGTCTGGCTGCAGGCAGGGGGTGGGGCAGGTCTGGCTGCGGGCAGGGTGGCGGGTACTCAGGGGGAAAGCAGCTCAGGGTAGGGTGACCAGACAGCAAGTGTGAAAAATTGGGACGGGGCTGGGGGGTAATAGGAGCCTATATAAGAAAAAGACCCCAAAATCGGGACTGTCCCTATAAAATCGGGACATCTGGTCACCCTCGCTCAGGCAGCAGCACGTGGGGCAGCCTGAGCGGAGCAGCAGGACTCAGCCCAGGCCAGCAGAGCAGCGGCAAGACCCCCAGGGCCAGGGGAGCAACACCGCAACAGGGCCCAGGGCCAGGCGGCGGCCCGCATGCCTCCCGCTCCCACAGCGCCGCGCCCCTGGCCGGGGTGGGGCCGGAAGAGGAATGACATCACTTCCTGGCCGGCCGGAGCCCATCAAAGCCACAGTGCCCCCTTGCACAGCGGGGGGAAGCGGGTTACACGTTTGGCCGGGGCAGGGCGAGCATCCCAGACACGCAGCTCCTGCAGGGAACTCTAGGCTGACCGTGCCTCCCTATTTTCCCCGACATGTTCGGCTTTTTGGAAATTCCTGCCGGACGGCGATTTGAGAACCAAAAAGCCGGACATGTCCGGGAAAATACGGACGTATGGTAACCCTATTTTGACTGCTGGTGTTTTCAGAGAACTGTCCCCAATGACTCCAAGATCTTTCTTGAGTGGTAACAGCTCATTTAGACCCCATCATTTTATATGTATAGTTGGGATTATGTTTTTCAATGCGCATTACTTTGCATTTATCAACATTGAATTTCATCGGCCATTTTGCTGCCCAGTCACCCAGTTTTGTGAGATCCCTTTGTCGCTCTTCACAGTCTGCCTGGGACTTAACTATCTTGAGTAGTTTTGTGTCATCTGCAAACTTTGTCACCTCACTGTTTACCCCTTTTTCCAGATCATTTATGAATATGTTGAAAAGGACTGGGCCCAGTAGAGACCCCTGGGAGACACCACTATTGACCTCTCTCCATTCTGAAACCTGACCTTTTATTCCTACCCTTTGTTTCCTATCTTTTAACCAGTTCCCGCTAAGTGAGGGGACCTTCCCTCTTCTCCCATGACCGCTTACTTTGCTTAAGAGCCTTTGGTGAGTGACCTTGTCAGAGGCTTTGCAATGTGGTTGGCCCATGCCCGTGCCCCCCTCCGTATAGCCATTAAAGGGTCTCACCAGTCCATGGTGGAGGTGCTCTCTGGGGTCTGGACATCCTGCCTTGTCTCCTGCTGCGGCTCGGAGATCTGTGCTGGCCGTTTAGGGTCCCAGTGGACAAGCACCTTTTCGAGCCCGGCCGGGTTCCTCACCATGCACAGGAACGAGGTGCTCCAGTCCCTCCAGGAGAAGGAGCGGAAGTGCAGCTCCCGGGTCAGGAGGACCTTGGTGCCCCGGAGCTCCCTTCTGTGAGGGAAGAGGCAGGGGCCGATGAGCTGGGTGGAGTGCTTGACTGGGTGTCAGTGAGGGCCCCGGAGAGCTGTCATGGGCCTAAACAGCCGCTAGGTGTCACCCTCCCCCCACCCCAGAAACAGCTGCAGGGGCATGGTTGCAGGGGAGCGAGGGGGGTGAAGCCATGGGCACTGCACTGCACCAGGGCTCTGATTCTCAGCTGCAGCGCAGCCCCCTCCTGGCTGTGAACCACAGGGGCTCAGCGCCACTGGGCACCTTCACGGGCAGCCCCCGAGCCCGGACGCTGCCAAACTGATCCTTTAGCTCCAGCGGTTGGGACCCAAGTCCTTGGCCCGAGCTTCTCCCTCCCCAAACTACCACTGCTCAGAGCCTGTCCCTGCCAGAGCCCTGGATCCAAAGGGGTGAGCTCCTGGGGGAAGGGTCTGGAGCCAGGGCCAGGCCCCTAAGTCAGCCCCGCTGCCGGCTCTCCCTGTGCTGTCGGGCTCACCACGCTGGGAGCTGGGGGTATTTACTCACACGACGTCCCCTTTGCTCACTGCCCCGTCCGGGTACCGGTCCTCCACGAAGGAGCCGTTTGCCAGCCAGTAGATGAGGGTCATCCTCGGGAAGGAGCTCTGAGCCTGGCAGCTGACACTGAAGCGTTTCCCTGGACAAGGAGGCAAAGCGCCAGGAAGCTGCGACGTCAGGGGCCAAGGCAAGGGCATGTCCCCGTCAGGGCCTGGCTCTGGGGTCCCCTGGCGGCAGTGGGACAACGGCCCCGCCTGCCAGGGGAACATCGCCATGGGAACTGTATCCCCGCCAGCGCGTACATCGCCATGGGAACTACATCCCCGCTGGGGGGAACATCACCAGGGCAACTGCATCTCCATGGGGTGGGCCCCGCTCCTGGAGGGAACGCCAGCCCTGCTCGGAGATCCCAGAGCCCCCCCGGGGGCTGGACACACAGTGCCTGGACACCCTCATGCTGCTCAAACCAGGGTCTCTCCTTTAGTCTGGCAGGGCCTGCGTTCGGCTGGGCCCCGTGGAGTTGCTACAGGTGCAGAGTGTCTGGTGTGCGAGTGGGAGTCAGGGCTGCTGGCCTCCCCCCGTGTACGCTGGGCTCGGCCCAGGCCCTACCCGCCCCCAGCCCCTCGCTGGCACTGCACGGGGGCTAGTGAGCACGGCTGGGAGCCGGTGTCCGGCGTCGCCCTGCCCCCAGCTCACTGCGGCTTGAATAAAGCTGGGGGACGGCAGGGCCACGTGTGCTACCCCGAGCTGCTGTGATTGATTCCCCCCCATGCCCGCACAGTACCCGCTGTGCGTAGCTGGACAGAGAACATCAGTTACCTAGGGTGGGACTTTTCACGGGCTTCAGGGGGCTGATGATCTCTGGGCGCAGGCTGGAAGCCGCATCTGAAAGCGGAAGGGTTTGGTGAAAGGCAGTGGCGGGGGGGCTCCCTGGGGCACAGACTGGCACCTGGGCAGTGCACAAACAACACGAAGGAGGGCAGAGCACTTGCTACACATGGGGAAACTGAGGCACGGAGCTGTCAGGTGACCAGCCGTGTGGTGATGACTAAATCTGGCAGAGGCAGCAGTAGAGCCTCCAAGTCCAGGCTCCCAGCCAGGCCTCAGGCCGGTGGCTGCCGTACACGTTGCAGGGGTCCCAGCCCTCCTCACAGCAAGAAACAGAGCTCAGAAATGATGAACGTTGCCAGGGGACAGCAACATGGACATAACTTGGTGGGGGGAGGGGCGGAGGGGGAGCTGAACCCTTCCTTTTAAAGCCAATGAACTGGTCCCTCAAGCCCCCACCCGTTAGAGTGTTGGCACAGCAGTTACTTTTTAACCTGTGGAACTCACTGCTGCAGGAGATTATTGATGGGAATTCATAGAGTTTTAAGGCCAGAAGGCACTAGTTCTGCTCATCTAGCCTGCCCCTCCCCACCCCAGCTGACACAGGCCAGAGAGCTCATCTCCCCCCCCCCCCCCCACAGGCCCAGTAATGTGTGGCTCATGGAGGGATAGTCTTGATTAGCCTCCAGGTGCTGGAAAAGTCAAACAGGTTAGACAGCTCCAGTAAAAGCACCACACTTCAGGGGGGGGGTGGGTGTGTGAGTGAGAGCAGCATCTGCAGGGGCCTGGGGACCATGGCAGAGTTGCAGCACACGGAGAGCTCACACCGTCCGTCTGTCCCCACCCCACTACACCGGAATGGGGACAGAGCTGTTTGTCCCACATGTTCACGAGCACAAGGACCCTACACCGCCCAGCCACCCTCACCTTACCTGAGCTCTGGAAGTGGCTGCAGCCGCAGAGGAGGACTAGAGGGAGCCAGGGAACAGCTCCCATCACACCTGGGAGCACAAGAGAAGGCAGCATTAGCATGGGTGGGGAATGGGAGCAGCCCGCCCCGCCCACGGGGCGCTCCGAGCCACAGCGCCCCACCTAGAGGCAGGGGGGAATTAGCCCATTTCTATGGGAGGGCGGCCTGGGTTCTCATCCTGCCTCTGCTACTGCCTGGCTGTGTGATCCTTCCCCTCACTGTGCCTCAGTTTCCCCATCTGTACAATGGGGTAATGATACAACAGGGGGCTCCATGCTCTGCGGCTGGGGCTCAGCTTGCTAACAGGTACCATAAATACCCTCGGCCCCCAGCCTTGCATTCACCCTGCTGCTCCTTTCCTCTGCCTCACCCCCACCCCCAGGCTCCGTCCCAGCACTGTGCCCCCTACTGGCTGCCCCAGGCTCTTACCCTCCAGACACAGGTGAGCGACACAGGACAGAGCCTCAAAGGACCGAAATCGACGGCAGCTCGGCGCCTGAACCCCTTGGAGGATCTGGACCATGCAACCAAAGCAGCCACCTGCCTCCCCGCCCCGACACCCCCCCACCTTCACGGCTGTTGGGCCTCACACTCGGGCTGCGTGCAGGGCAGGGGATGGAGAGTTCCCCTCAAAGGCCTCACAGCTGAGCCTGTCCCCCCAAACCAAACTGCAGGAGCAAGGGGGCCAGGAACACTTCCCCCAGCCCCATCACTCTTGCCTTTCAGAGGAGTTTGGCACCGTAAGATTTCCCTGCTGCCCCCAGATCCCCCATTGGAGCACAGTCACTGACCACCTATAATTCCCCATTTCACACAGAGGGAAACTGAGGCACGGCAGGATGGGCGAGGCAGCATGGCTAGAGCACTGGGCTGGCAGTCAGGGGTCTATTTCCGCCTCTGCCCACTCACTGCCCCTTGGTGCCTCAGTTTCCCCTCCCACTTTTCCTGGTTTTGCTTGGAAGCGCTGGGGGGGGGGGGGGGGGGCAGGGACCCTGGCATACAGCACTGAGTGCAACCACTGCGCTGACCCCACAAGCAATTAAGCGCCGTGGCAAAGGCCAAAGCCAGGCAGTGCCGGCTGGAACTGACCCGCCAGCTCCCCAGGCCAACCGCAAAAGCGCCCGTCCCAGCCTGCCCGTCAGCGAGACAGAAAGTCACCAGCCCGTGTTAGAGCCACTGAGTTTTTTTGGGGGGGGCTCTGCTCTGGGGACCCCCCAACATCTCATGTTGGGGGGGGGAGGGAATCCCAAGAATGGAGCCCCCAGCAAATCAGCCTCTTTGGGGCAGGCTGACAAAAAAGCTGCCTTGAAAGGAAACATACCAGGTGGCTTCCCCCCCATCCACCCACCCATGCCCCCAGTGCGAGCAGCTGCTCTTTACCTAGACGTCTGCGGGCTGTGGCTGGGTCCATCCTGTCAGGCTGGGCTGTCTGCCCGGAGCCGCTCGGGGAGGAAGTATTTATCCTGTGGGTCGCTCAGCAGGGGGAAGTCCCCAGCCACTCCTAGAGCGGGGAGGGGATGTGTGTGTGGGGGGGTTGTGTGTCACACATGGCGTGTGCGTGGGAGTTCTCTGATCACCTTTGACACAATCCCCACACAGCGGTAGGACACCCAGCCCCACACCCCCCGGACCTAATGGCCCCATAGCTGACCACCCCTCGGCTCCTTGAGACCCACCCCAACATCTCCTGAAACCCCCCACTGCCCCGAGACCCACCCTCCCTAGCTGCTGACACCCCCCACACACACACACTTCCCTGAGACCCACCCCCCTGGCTGCTGACACCCCCCCCCCCCGTCCTGAGGACCCCTCCCCAGCTGCTGCCCCCCAAATCCCAAGACCCACTGCCCTGACTGCTGTTCCCCCCCAACCACTGCCCTACAACCCCCCCCGGCTGCTGAAGCCCCCTGCCCCCCTGAGACCCACTCACCCAGCTGCTGATACCCCTCATCTTTCCGAGACCCATCCACCTGCTAAGCCCCTCCCCCTCCCGCAAACCTCCCCAAGAGAAGGGCTTTTAATGGGTGAAATACAACAGTGGCTTTCCAGTCAGGCCCCTGTGTCTGTTCATTTCATAGTCAGGGCTACTGATTTTACACCTCTGCCACACACTGAAAGCACAGAATGGCCATCGGAGCAGTTGTTGGGGGAGGGAGGAGGTGGCGTTTTGGGCAGTGAAGCAAAATGCATAGACACAGTTTAGACTTATGGGCTCAGTCCATGTAGCTGGATGGTTCTGCTAAAACACGCAGCAGCGACACAGCGAACCACGGGGCGAGGGGAGTAATCATTAGGTTTCAGGGTCAACATTACAGTGACAGGCACGAAGATAGCACACACCTCTCACAAGTCGTGTTTCAGGCTGGCGGCAGACAACACTGCATGGATTACATGGGGCGAAAGGCAGAGCTTTTTCTTCCCAACCATAAATAGTTGGAAGTGTAATTTTTAAAAATTAACTCAGGTGAACTGGATACAGGGAGCCCAGGGCCGAGCCAGCGGGCCGAGGGGCGGGCCGGGATCACGGGGCAGCGCCGTGTGTACGTCGGGAGCCCACGGCCTGGCCGGCGGGCCGAGGGGCGGGCCGGGATCCCGGGGCAGCGCCGTGTGTACGTCGGGAGCCCAGGGCCGGGCCGGCGGGCCGAGGGGCGGGCCGGGATCCCGGGGCAGCGCCGTGTGTACGTCGGGAGCCCAGGGCCGGGCCGGCGGGCCGAGGGGCGGGCCGGGATCCCGGGGCAGCGCCGTGTGTACGTCGGGAGCCCAGGGCCGGGCCGGCGGGCCGAGGGGCGGGCCGGGATCCCGGGGCAGCGCCGTGTGTACGTCGGGAGCCCAGGGCCGGGCCGGCGGGCCGAGGGGCGGGCCGGGATCCTGGGGCAGCGCCGTGTGTACGTCGGGAGCCCAGGGCCGGGCCGGCGGGTCGAGGGGCGGGCCGGGATCACGGGGCAGCGCCGTGTGTACGTCGGGAGCCCAGGGCCGGGCCGGCGGGTCGAGGGGTGGGCTGGGATCCTGGGGCAGCGCCGTGTGTACGTTGGGAGCCCACGGCCTGGCCAGCGGGGTGAACAGGATCGTGGGGGATCAGCAGCGCTGCATAGAGGGAGCCCGGCCTGACAAAAGCAGGGGGCTGTGGGGTAGGACGGACTGACCGGTGTGGGGACTTCAGTAAGGGGCATCGCCGGGCAGGGGCAGAGCTTTGCAGCAGAGGGGTGCTGAGGAGCCGGTTCAAGTTACATGGGTAGCGCTGTGGGCTCTGCCTCCAGTCCCTGCAGCTGCCTGCGGGCAAGACAACTGCTGACTCACTCGGCACTAGAAAGCAGTGGGGCCCATGCTGAAACCACACACGCGCTGCCTCTCTCGAGCCCTGCCCAGAAGTGGGCTCCAGGGAAAGCCCCCAGCCGCGCTGAGCTGGTACATTTTAGGAGATTGTTCGGTTATTTATCGCTTACAAAGAACATAAAGCAAAACACGCAGACTAAGTTTAAGATCTTACAGAGACTGTCCCTAAACCTCTGACTGGCAGAAGCTGAGAATGGGCGACAGGATGGATCACTTGATCTGTTCTGTTCATTCCCTCTGGGGCACCTGGCATTGGCCACTGGCGGATACTGTGCTAGATGGACCATTGGTCTGACCGAATGTGGCTGTTCTTATGTTTGAAATGGGCCCATTTTACCAAGTGAATCGGTTCAAAAAAGAACTAGATAAATTCATGGAGGACAGGTCCATCAATAGCTATTAGCCAGGATGGGCAGGGATGGTGTCCCTAGCCTCTGTTTGCCAGGATCTGGGAATAGGCAACAGGGGATGGATCACTTGATGATTCCCTGTTCTGTTCCTTCCCTGTAGGGCACCTGGCACTGGACATTGTCAGAAGACATGAAACTGGGCTAGATGGACCTTTGGTCTGACCGAATATGTCCGTTCTTCTGTTCTTAGATTCCTCTGCATGCTGGCCCTCTCCCCCGTATTTACTGCTGCGCCAGCCTCGAGCTGCTGCAAGTTTTATCAACGGTGATTTTAGATGCACTTCCAGCTTGTTGAGGAAAATGCTGAGTAAGGTCAGGAGTGGCATCGCTCGCTGCAGAAACCCACTGGAAACACCCGCATTGGATGGTGAAACCCCACCAACTTCATCAGATCTAGCAGCTGGCCTCTCCATTTAACATTTACTTTACTGATACTGGAGAGGGCTACGTTGTTAGTGATAATCTGAGCAATACGGGTTTAAGAAGAATGCAAGAACCCCCCCCCCCATCTTCCATGGGGAATAAAACCCCTCAGAGCCTGGATTTCTGCATCAAAATATTTACAACTCGGATAAATTTTGAGTAAGGGCAGTTACACAAATACTAAGTCAGGGGTCAGCAATCTTTCGGAAGTGGTGTGCCGAGTCTTCTTTATTCACTCTGATTTAAGGTTTCGCGTGCCAGTCATACATTTTAATGTTTTTAGAAGGTCTCTTTCTATAAGTCTATAATATATAACTAAACTATTGTTGTATGTAAAGTAAATAAGGTTTTTAAAATGTTTAAGAAGCTTCATTTAAAATTAAATTAAAATGCAGAGCCCCCCGGACCGATGGCCAGGACCCAGGCAGTGTGAGTGCCACTGAAAATCAGCTCGCGTGCCGCCTTTGGCACCCGTGCCATAGGTTGCCTACCCCTGGACTAAGTATTACAGGGGGAGGGGAAGGGTTTAGCCTGGTTCAAAGGGAGACCCCAGCAATAGGAAATACAGGATTAATATCAGAAACATCAAACAGACTGAGGAATAATCCTCCACAGACCAAGGTGGAAACGCCATTGCTTGAACAGAATATCTAGTCCTTTTGAGGGTCGTGCCTCCCCTCCCCCTGTCCATGCCCGCCTGGAGCCAGGGCTAGGAGTGGGGCTGTGACTTGGGGGGGGATGGGGACAGGGGCAAGGGGGCCCAGGGCCGGGTGGGAAGCCGGCCCAGGGATGGGGCCCCTAGGGGGGCACACCCCACAGTTTGGGGACCCCTGATTAAGCACTTACAACAGAATGCAGAGAACAAGCCTGCATGGGGAATGGAACCAGGTGACCCAACTGGCCCTTTCCACCTCCCCTTTCTATCATCACTGTCAGCTGCTGCCTTGCAGGTCCTGGTGGAAAGAGCGACTGAGATCCCTGCCCTAGAGCTGGGGGCTGGGAATCTGGGCTCCTGGCTTCTTTTCTCAGCTCTGCCATGGCAAGCATCCACCCTGGGCAAGTTGTGGCTTCTCTGGCTCAGTTTCCCCACCTATAAGAGGAGGATAATACCTATAGGGGGTCACGAGGCTTACCGTGTAGACCGACTACTGGCAGCTAAGATGAGTGGCATGTGTGCCTGTATTTTGGATTTGCTTCTGCTTGCACAAGAGAGTGGAAAGAAGGGGAAGTCGTGAGTGCTTAACGGCATGGCAGAGGCACAGCAGCTGAGGCCCCGCCGCAGGAATTTGGTCCTGACACGGATCTGTTCTATTGCGGGTGTAGAGTTGACAGGGGCTAAATTCTGTCTCTCCTTCTTGAGAGCCCCATCTCCCTCCCTCGCTTCAGTGTGTTCTCCAGTGGATTGTCCAGGCCCTGCTGTGGTAGGGCTTCCACCGTTTCCTAGGGGAGATATTCCACAATGTCGCCACTCAAGTCCTTTCCCCTACAGACTCTTAAGTTTCCTGTTACTCATTTGCATTTCCAGTTCCAGTTCCATGCCCTGGAGTCACCCCCAGCACTTCCTCTCCCCTGCTGGTTTTTATACACTACAAATATTTATACTTGTTCTCCCCTTGCTTAGCTCAAGTGCAATTTAAATTCCATTCTTTGAAAGTCAATGGCTCCTGCCTCTTATCCAGCTCCATCTCCCTTCTCCAAACTCCGACCAGCTTCCAGTAAGAAGAAACCACGAGAAAACAGGCAGTGTTCCAAGTGCCATTGGGATGTCATGAAAGAGGAATGGGGATCCTGGTGCAATCCTTCTGAAAACAGAGCCCTGAATTATTCTGGCTTTTCCCTGTCATGCTACTGCTACCCCTTCACAGAGCAAATGAGCTTACTGCCCACTACCACCATCCCATTACTGCTTTCCTGTTCTGCACGAGGCCCCATGAAGTAAGATGAAAGGCTGTGGCTTGCGTAGACCCCAGATGAGTCGAGTGGTCACTTCACATAGCTATGGAATACTTCCCTAGTTTCCACCCATTATGCCCACATATTAATAACCTCTGAGGGTAGGATAACAAGCAATGGTCTTAAATTGCAGCAAGGGAGATTTAGGTTGGACATTAGGAAAAACTTGCTGGCTGGGTTGTTTAGCACTGGAATAAATTGCCTAGGGACATTGTGGAATCTCCATCATTGGAGATTTTTAAGAGCAGGTTAGACAAACACCTGCCAGGGATGGTCTAGATAATACTTAGTCCTGCCTTGAGTGCAGGGAACTGGACTAGACTAGATGACCTCGAGGTCCCTTCCTATAGTTTCTATGTTTCTAATGCTTCATGCCGTCCAGGCACTGTGTCAGGAACTGGAACCAGGTTAATCATCCTCCAGCAAAAGGCTCCTGCTGCTCACTGGTCATGGGTCTGTTACAGAGCGATTTAGGGGTGCGTACATAGGAGGTGTCATTACCTCCTGTCCGGTAGCTCTACCTTCCAGCGTTTGTAAGTACCACAATCACTCGTTTAGTAGCAGCACAGCTGCTCTTCCCCAAATCCTCTGGCTCTTCTCCAGTGCCTGCGAGACTTTTCAAGAGTCAGGGTTAGGAGCAGAGGTGCAGTCACCTACGACATGGGGGAAGAGCTGGATGCAGCTTCACTGAAGAGGACAACAGGCTCTGGAAGAGAGAATGAGGGGGTGAGGAAGAATACCCTCCCCCTACCTCTCTCACAATTGCGTTGCATCTCTAGGCGATGTTCAAATCTGGCTAGCTCTTCCTTCAGAAGATTTCTAAGAGCAGCCGCCTTCTGCCTGGCCAGACGCTATCGGCTGTGATCTTTAGGTGCTACTGTTTTACAAGTGGGAACAAGACCCCATTGTTCTAGGTGCTGCACAGATACATGGTAAGAGATGGTCCCTGTGCTGAGGAGCTAGGCAAGACAGACCAAGGGTGGCAGGGGAAACAAAGGCATGGGACGAGACATGTCCCGGGTCACACAGCAGGTCGGCGGTAGAGCTGGGAATAGACCCCAGGTCTACAATCTCTCCTAGCCCCCAGACCACATTGCCTCTCCGACAGCAAATGCTCAGCCAGAGCTGCCTCCTCCTCTCCCATCTCGTTTACTCCTTCCTCTCCTGCCTCCCATTGCAGGCTCATACAAAACGCAGCTGCCAAAACAGGTCTTCCTCCCCCACCTTGGCTCTCATCCCAAACGACCATCCCTTGAGGAGCTTGAGGACACTCTGAAGAGTCTGTAGCCGGCTGTAGTCGCCTGTGGCCGAAGGCACCCACCCACCCCGGG